>NW_027422040.1:0-348949 GCF_037893015.1 Macrotis lagotis | reverse complement strand
ACCCTTGCCTTCCCTTGCTTTCCCTTGCCTTCCTTGCGTTCCGTTACTCTTTGCTTGCTTTCCGTGCATTGCCTACCCTTGCGTTGTCATGCCTTAGCCTTGCATCGCCTGACCGTGCTTTCCCATGCGTTACCCTTTCCTTGCCTTTCCGTGCATTGCCTAGCCGTGCGTTGTCGTGCCTTAGCCTTGTTTCCCCTTGCCGTGCCGTTCCTTCCGTTACACTTGCCTTTCCTTCCTTTCCCTTGCCTTCCTTACCTTCCGTTACAATTTGCTTGCCTTCCGTGCATTGCCTAGCCTTGCGTTGTCGTGCCTTAGCGTTGCCTCGCCTGACCGTGCTTTCAAATGCGTTACCCTTTCCTTGCCTTCCCGTTCATTGCCTAGCGTTCGGTGTCGTCCCTTAGACTTGTTTCCCCTTGCCGTGCCGTTCCTTCCGTTACCCTGGCCTTTCCTTCCTTTTCCTTGCCTTGCTTACCTTCGGTTACTCTTTGCTTGCCTTCCCTGAATTTCCTAGCCTTGCGTTGTCGTGCCTTAGCCTTATCTCGCCTGACCTTGCCTTCCTTTCCTTTAAGCTTTCCTTGCATTGTCGTGCATCGCCTAGCCTTGCGTTTTCGTGCATTAGCCTTGCCTAGCCTCACCGTGCCTTTCCTTGCGTTACCCTTTGCTTGCCTTGCCGTGCATTGCCTAGCCGTGCGTTGTCGTGCCTTAGCCTTGTTTCCCCTTGCCGTGCCGTTCCTTCCGTTACCCTTGCCTTTCTTTGCCTTCCCTTTCCTTCCTTACCTTCCGTTACTCTTTGCTTGCCTTCCGTGCATTGCCTAGCCTTGGGTTGTCGTGCCTTAGCCTTGCCTCGCCTGACCGTGCCTTGCCTTGCGTTACCCTTTCCTTGCCTTGCCGTGCATTGCCTAGCGTGCGTTGTCGTGCCTTAGCATTGTTTCCCCTTGCCGTGCCGTTCCTTCCGTTACACTTGCCTTTCCTTGCTTTCCCTTGCCTTCCTTACCTTCCGTTACTCTTTGCTTGCCTTCCGTGCATTGCCTAGCCTTGCGTTGTCGTGCCTTAGCCTTGCCTCGCCTCAACGTGCTTTCCCATGCGTTACCCTTTCCTTGCCTTGCCGTGCATTGCCCAGCCTGCGTTGCCGTGCCTTAGCCTTGTTTCCCCTTGCCGTGCAGTTCCTTCCGTTACCCTTGCCTTTCCTTGCTTTTCCTTGCCTTGCTTACCTTCCGTTACTCTTTGCTTCCCTTCCCTGCATTGCCTAGCCTTGCGTTGTCGTGCCTTGGCCTTATCTCGCCTGACCGTGCCTTCCTTTGTTTTAAGCTTTCCTTGCATTGTCGTGCATTGCCTAGCCTTGCGTTGTCGTGCATTATCCTTGCCTAGCCTCACCGTGCCTTGCCTTGCGTTACCCTTTCCTTGCCTTGCCGTGCATTGCCTAGCGTGCGTTGTCGTGCCTTAGCCTTGTTTCCCCTTGCCGTGCCGTTCCTTCCGTTACACTTGCCTTTCCTTGCTTTCCCTTGCCTTCCTTTCCTTCCGTTACTCTTTCCTTGCCTTGCCGTGCATTGCCTAGCCTTGCGTTGTCGTGCCTTAGCCTTGCCTCACCTGACCGTGCCTTCCCCTGCGTTACCCTTTCCTTGCCTTGCCGTGCATTGCCTAGCCCTGCGTTGTCGTGCCTTAGCCTTGATTCCCCTTGCCGTGCCGTTCCTTCCGTTACACTTGCCTTCCCTTGCTTTCCCTTGCCTTCCTTACCTTCCGTTACTCTTTGCTTGCCTTCCGTGCATTGCCTAGCCTTGCGTTGTCGTGCCTGCCTTAGCCTTGCCTCGCCTGACCGTGCTTTCCCATGCGTTACCCTTTCCTTGCCTTGCCGTGCATTGCCTAGCCGTGCGTTGTCGTGCCTTAGCCTTGTTTCCCCTTGCCGTGCCGTTCCTTCCGTTACCCTTGCCTTCCCTTGCTTTCCCTTGCCTTCCTTGCGTTCCGTTACTCTTTGCTTGCTTTCCGTGCATTGCCTAGCCTTGCGTTGTCATGCCTTAGCCTTGCCTCGCCTGACCGTGCTTTCAAATGCGTTACCCTTTCCTTGCCTTGCCGTTCATTGCCTAGCGTGCGTTGTCGTGCCTTAGACTTGTTTCCCCTTGCCGTGCCGTTCCTTCCGTTACCATTGCCTTTCCTTGCTTTCCCTTGACTTCCTTACCTTCCGTTACTCTTTGCTTGCCTTCCCTGCATTGCCTAGACTTGCGTTGTCGTGCCTTAGCCTTATCTCGCCTGACCGTGCCTTCCTTTGCTTTAAGCTTTCCTTGCATTGTCGTGCATTGCCTAGCCTTGCGTTGTCGTGCATTAGCCTTGCCTAGCCTCACCGTGCCTTGCCTTGCGTTACCCTTTCCTTGCCTTGCCGTGCATTGCCTAGCCGTGCGTTGTCGTGCCTTAGCCTTGTTTCCCCTTGCCGTGGCGTGCCTTTTGTTACACTTGCCTTTCCTGGCTTTGCCTTGCCTTCCTTTCCTTCCGTTACTCTTTGCTTGCCTTGCCGTGCATTGCCTAGCCTTGCATTGTCGTGCCTTAGCCTTGCCTCACCTGACCGTGCCTTCCCCTGCGTTACCCTTTCCTTGCCTTGCCGTTCATTGCCTAGCGTTCGGTGTCGTGCCTGAGACTTGTTCCCCCTTGCCGTGCCGTTCCTTCCGTTACCCTTGCCTTTCCTTGCTTTTCCTTGCCTTCCTTACCTTCCGTTACTCTTTGCTTGCCTTCCCTGCATTCCCTAGCCTTGCGTTGTCGTGCCTTAGCCTTGCCTCGCCTGACCGTGCTTTCCCATGCGTTACCCTTTCCTTGCCTTGCCGTGCATTGCCTAGCGTGCGTTGTCGTGCCTTAGCCTTGTTTCCCCTTGCCGTGCCGTTCCTTCCGTTACACTTGCCTTTCCTTCCTTTCCCTTGCCTTCCTGACCTTCCGTTACTCTTTGCTTGCCTTCCGTGCATTGCCTAGCCTTGCGTTGTCGTGCCTTAGCATTGCCTCGCTTGACCGTGCTTTCAAATGCGTTACCCTTTCCTTGCCTTGCCGTTCATTGCCTAGCGTTCGGTGTCGTGCTTTAGACTTGTTTCCCCTTGCCGTGCCGTTCCTTCCGTTACACTTGCCTTTCTTTGCTTTCCCTTGCCTTCCTTACCTTCCGTTACTCTTTGCTAGCCTTCCGTGCATTGCCTAGCCTTGCGTTGTCGTGCCTTAGCCTTGCCTCGCCTGAACGTGCTTTCCCATGCGTTACCCTTTCCTTGCCTTGCCGTGCATTGCCTAGCGTGCGATGTCGTGCCTTAGGCTTGTTTCCCCTTGCCGTGCCGTTCCTTCCGTTACACTTGCCTTTCCTTGCTTTCCCTTGCCTTCCTTTCCTTCCGTTACTCTTTGCTTGCCTTCCGTGCATTGCCTAGCCTTGCGTTGTCGTGCCTTAGCCTTGCCTCGCCTGACCGTGCTTTCCCATGCGTTACCCTTTCCTTGCCTTGCCGTGCATTGCCTAGCGTGCGTTGTCGTGCCTTAGCATTGTTTCCCCTTGCCGTGCCGTTCCTTCCGTTACACTTGCCTTTCCTTGCTTTCCCTTGCCTTCCTTACCTTCCGTTACTCTTTGCTTGCCTTCCGTGCATTGCCTAGCCTTGCGTTGTCGTGCCTTAGCCTTATCTCGCCTGACCGTGCCTTCCTTTGCTTTAAGCTTTCCTTGCATTGTCGTGCATTGCCTAGCCTTGGGTTGTCGTGCATTAACCTTGCCTAGCCTCACCGTGCCTTGCCTTGCGTTACCCTTTCCTTGCCTTGCCGTGCATTGCCTAGCCGTGCGTTGTCGTGCCTTAGCCTTGTTACCCCTTGCCGTGCCGTTCCTTCCGTTACCCTTGCCTTCCCTTGCTTTCCCTTGCCTTCCTTACCATTCCGTTACTCTTTGCTTGCTTTCCGTGCATTGCCTAGCCTTGCGTTGTCATGCCTTAGCCTTGCCTCGCCTGACCGTGCTTTCCCATGCGTTACCCTTTCCTTCCCTTGCCGTGCATTGCCTAGCGTGCGTTGTCGTGCCTTAGCATTGTTTCCCCTTGCCGTGCCGTTCCGTCCGTTACACTTGCCTTTCTTTGCTTTCCCTTGCATTCCTTACCTTCCGTTACTCTTTGCTTGCCTTCCGTGCATTTCCTAGCCGTGTGTTGTCGTGCCTTAGCCTTGTTTCCCCTTGCCGTTGCGTGTCTTTTGTTACACTTGCCTTGCCTGGCTTTGCCTTGCCTTCCTTTCCTTCCGTTACTCTTTCCTTGCGTTGCCGTGCATTGCCTAGCCCTGCGTTGTCGTGCCTTAGCCTTGTTTCCCCTTGCCGTGCCGTTCCTTCCGTTACCCTTGCCTTCCCTTGCTTTCCCTTGCCTTCCTTGCGTTCCGTTACTCTTTGCTTGCTTTCCGTGCATTGCCTAGCCTTGCGTTGTCATGCCTTAGCCTTGCCTCGCCTGACCGTGCTTTCCCATGCGTTACCCTTTCCTTGCCTTGCCGTGCATTGCCTAGCGTGCGTTGTCGTGCCTTAGCCTTGTTTCCCCTTGCCGTGCCGTTCCTTCCGTTACACTTGCCTTTCCTTGCTTTCCCTTGCCTTCCTTACCTTCCGTTACTCTTTGCTTGCCTTCCGTGCATTGCCTAGCCTTGCCTTGTCGCCTTAGCCTTAGCCTTTGCCTCTTCGCCTGCTCACCGTGCCTTTACCTTTGCTTTAAGCTTTCCTTGCATTGCCTCTTCCTTGTTACTCTTTCTTGCTTGCATTGCCTAGCCTTGCGTTGTCGTGCATTAGCCTTGCCTAGCCTCACCGTGCCTTGCCTTGCGTTACCCTTTCCTTGCCTTGCCGTGCATTGCCTAGCCGTGCGTTGTCGTGCCTTAGCCTTGTTTCCCCTTGCCGTGGCGTTCCTTTTGTTACACTTGCCTTTCCTGGCTTTGACTTGCCTTCCTTTCCTTCCGTTACTCTTTCCTTGCCTTGCCGTGCATTGCCTAGCCTTGCATTGTCGTGCCTTATCCTTGCCTCACCTGACCGTGCCTTCCCCTGCGTTACCCTTTCCTTGCCTTGCCGTGCATTGCCTAGCCCTGCGTTGCCGTGCCTTAGCCTTGTTACCCCTTGCCGTGCCGTTCCTTCCGTTACCTTGCCTTCCCTTGCTTTCCCTTGCCTTCCTTGCGTTCCGTTACTCTTTGCTTGCTTTCCGTGCATTGCCTAGCCTTGCGTTGTCATGCCTTAGCCTTGCATCGCCTGACCGTGCTTTCCCATGCGTTACCCTTTCCTTGCCTTTCCGTGCATTGCCTAGCCGTGCGTTGTCGTGCCTTAGCCTTGTTTCCCCTTGCCGTGCCGTTCCTTCCGTTACACTTGCTTTCCCTTGCTTTCCCTTGCCTTCCTTGCGTTCCGTTACTCTTTGCTTGCTTTCCGTGCATTGCCTAGCCTTGCGTTGTCATGCCTTACCCTTGCCTCGCCTGACCGTGCTTTCCCATGAGTTACCCTTTCCTTGCCTTGCCGTGCATTGCCTAGCCGTGCGTTGTCGTGCCTTAGCCTTGTTTCCCCTTGCCGTTGCGTGCCTTTTGTTACACTTGCCGTGCCTGGCTTTGCCTTGCCTTCCGTTCCTTCCGTTACTCTTTGCTTGCCTTCCGTGCATTGCCTAGCCTTGCGTTGTCGTGCCTTAGCCTTATCTCGCCTGACCGTGCCTTCCTTTGCTTTAAGCTTTCCTTGCATTGTCGTGCATTGCCTAGCCTTGGGTTGTCGTGCATTAACCTTGCCTAGCCTCACCGTGCCTTGCCTTGCGTTACCCTTTCCTTGCCTTGCCGTGCATTTCCTAGCCGTGTGTTGTCGTGCCTTAGCCTTGTTACACCTTGCCGTGCCGTTCCTTCCGTTACCCTTGCCTTCCCTTGCTTTCCCTTGCCTTCCTTGCGTTCCGTTACTCTTTGCTTGCTTTCCGTGCATTGCCTAGCCTTGCGTTGTCATGCCTTAGCCTTGCCTCGCCTGACCGTGCTTTCCCATGCGTTACCCTTTCCTTGCCTTGCCGTGCATTGCCTAGCGTGCGTTGTCGTGCCTTAGCCTTGTTTCCCCTTGCCGTGCCGTTCCGTCCGTTACCCTTGCCTTTCCTTGCTTTCCCTTGCCTTCCTTACCTTCCGTTACTCTTTGCTTGCCTTCCGTGCATTGCCTAGCCTTGCGTTGTCGTGCCTTAGCCTTATCTCGCTGACCGTGCCTTCCTTTGCTTTAAGCTTTCTTGCATTGTCGTGCATTGCCTAGCCTTGCGTTGTCGTGCATTAGCCTTGCCTAGCCTCACCGTGCCTTGCCTTGCGTTACCCTTTCCTTGCCTTGCCGTGCATTGCCTAGCCGGGTGTTGTCGTGCCTTAGCCTTGTTTCCCCTTGCCGTTGCGTGCCTTTTGTTACACTTGCCTTGCCTGGCTTTGCCTTGCATTCCTTTCCTTCCGTTACTCTTTCCTTGCCTTGCCGTGCATTGCCTAGCCTTGCGTTGTCGTGCCTTAGCCTTGCCTCGCCTGACCGTGCCTTCCCATGCGTTACCCTTTCCTTGCCTTGCCGTGCATTGCCTAGCCGTGCGTTGTCGTGCCTTAGCCTTGTTACCCCTTGCCGTGCCGTTCCTTCCGTTACCCTTGCCTTCCCTTGCTTTCCCTTGCCTTCCTTGCGTTCCGTTACTCTTTGCTTGCTTTCCGTGCATTGCCTAGCCTTGCGTTGTCATGCCTTAGCCTTGCCTCGCCTGACCGTGCTTTCCCATGCGTTACCCTTTCCTTGCCTTGCCGTTCATTGCCTAGCGTTCGGTGTCGTGCCTTAGACTTGTTTCCCCTTGCCGTGCCGTTCCTTCCGTTACCCTTGCCTTTCCTTGCTTTTCCTTGCCTTCCTTACCTTCCGTTACTCTTTGCTTGCCTTCCCTGAATTGCCTAGCCTTGCGTTGTCGTGCCTTAGCCTTGCCTCGCCTGACCGTGCTTTCCCATTAGCCTGCCTTACCTTGCCTTTCCTTGCTTTCCTTGCTTGCCGTGCATTGCCTAGCCGTGCGTTGTCGTGCCTTAGCCTTGTTTCCCCTTGCCGTGCCGTTCCTTCCGTTACACTTGCCTTTCCTTCCTTTCCCTTGCCTTCCTTACCTTCCGTTACTCTTTGCTTGCCTTCCGTGCATTGCCTAGCCTTGCGTTGTCGTGCCTTAGCGTTGCCTCGCCTGACCGTGCTTTCAAATGCGTTACCCTTTCCTTGCCTTGCCGTTCATTGCCTAGCGTTCGGTGTCGTGCCTTAGACTTGTTTCCCCTTGCCGTGCCGTTCCTTCCGTTACCCTTGCCTTTCCTTGCTTTCCCTTGCCTTCCTTACCTTCCGTTACTCTTTGCTTGCCTTCCGTGCATTGCCTAGCCTTGCGTTGTCGTGCCTTAGCCTTGCCTCGCCTGACCGTGCTTTCCCATGCGTTACCCTTTCCTTGCCTTGCCGTGCATTGCCTAGCCTACGTTGCCGGGCCTTAGCCTTGTTTCCCCTTGCCGTGCCGTTCCTAACATTACCCTTGCTTTCCCTTGCTTTCCCTTGCCTTCCTTGCGTTCCGTTACTCTTTGCTTGCTTTCCGTGCATTGCCTAGCCTTGCGTTGTCATGCCTTAGCCTTGCATCGCCTGACCGTGCTTTCCCATGAGTTACCCTTTCCTTGCCTTTCCGTGCATTGCCTAGCCGTGCGTTGTCGTGCCTTAGCCTTGTTTCCCCTTGCCGTTGCGTGCCTTTTGTTACACTTGCCGTGCCTGGCTTTGCCTTGCCTTCCGTTCCTTCCGTTACTCTTTCCTTGCCTTGCCGTGCATTGCCTAGCCCTGCGTTGTCGTGCCTTAGCCTTCTTACCCCTTGCCGTGCCGTTCCTTCCGTTACCCTTGCCTTCCCTTGCTTTCCCTTGCCTTCCTTACCTTCCGTTACTCTTTGCTTGCCTTCCGTGCATTGCCTAGCCTTGCGTTGTCGTGCCTTAGCGTTGCCTCGCCTGACCGTGCTTTCAAATGCGTTACCCTTTCCTTGCCTTGCCGTTCATTGCCTAGCGTTCGGTGTCGTGCCTTAGACTTGTTTCCCCTTGCCGTGCCGTTCCTTCCGTTACCCTTGCCTTCCCTTGCTTTCCCTTGCCTTCCTTGCGTTCCGTTACTCTTTGCTTGCTTTCCGTGCATTGCCTAGCCTTGCGTTGTCATGCCTTAGCCTTGCATCGCCTGACCGTGCTTTCCCATGCGTTACCCTTTCCTTGCCTTTCCGTGCAATGTCTAGCCGTGCGTTGTCGTGCCTTAGCCTTGTTTCCCCTTGCCGTGCCGTTCCTTCCGTTACACTTGCCTTTCCTTCCTTTCCCTTGCCTTCCTTACCTTCCGTTACAATTGCTTGCCTTCCGTGCATTGCCTAGCCTTGCGTTGTCGTGCCTTAGCGTTGCCTCGCCTGACCGTGCTTTCAAATACGTTACCCTTTCCTTGCCTTGCCGTTCATTGCCTAGCGTTCGGTGTCGTCCCTTAGACTTGTTTCCCCTTGCCGTGCCGTTCCTTCCGTTACCCTGGCCTTTCCTTCCTTTTCCTTGCCTTGCTTACCTTCCGTTACTCTTTGCTTGCCTTCCCTGAATTTCCTAGCCTTGCGTTGTCGTGCCTTAGCCTTATCTCGCCTGACCTTACCTTCCTTTGCTTTAAGCTTTCCTTGCATTGTCGTGCATCGCCTAGCCTTGCGTTTTCGTGCATTAGCCTTGCCTAGCCTCACCGTGCCTTTCCTTGCGTTACCCTTTGCTTGCCTTTCCGTGCATGGCCTAGCCGTGCGTTGTCGTGCCTTAGCCTTGTTTCCCCTTGCCGTGCCGTTCCTTCCGTTACACTTGCCTTTCTTTGCTTTCCCTTTCGTTCCTTACCTTCCGTTTCTCTTTGCTTGCCTTCCGTGCATTGCCTAGCCTTGGGTTGTCGTGCCTTAGCCTTGCCTCGCCTGACCGTGCTTTCCCATGCGTTACCCTTTCCTTGCCTTGCCGTGCATTGCCTAGCGTGCGTTGTCGTGCCTTAGCATTGTTTCCCCTTGCCGTGCCTTTCCTTCCGTTACACTTGCCTTTCCTTGCTTTCCCTTGCCTTCCTTACCTTCCGTTACTCTTTGCTTGCCTTCCGTGCATTGCCTAGCCTTGCGTTGTCGTGCCTTAGCCTTATCTCGCCTGACAGTGCCTTCCTTTGCTTTAAGCTTTCCTTGCATTGCCGTGCATTGCCTAGCCTTGCGTTGTCGTGCATTAACCTTGCCTAGCCTCACCGTGCCTTGCCTTGCGTTACCCTTTCCTTGCCTTGCCGTGCATTTCCTAGCCGTGTGTTGTCGTGCCTTAGCCTTGTTACACCTTGCCGTGCCGTTCCTTTCGTTACCCTTGCCTTCCCTTGCTTTCCCTTTCCTTCCTTGCATTCCGTTACTCCTTGCTTGCTTTCCGTGCATTGCCTAGCCTTGCGTTGGCTTTCCTTAGCCTTGCCTCGCCTGACCGTGCTTTCCCATGCGTTACCCTTTCCTTGCCTTGCCGTGCATTGCCTAGCGTGCGTTGTCGTGCCTTAGCCTTGTTTCCCCTTGCCGTGCCGTTCCTTCCGTTACACTTGCCTTTCTTTGCTTTCCCTTGCCTTCCTTACCATCCGTTACTCTTTGCTTGCCTTCCGTGCATTGCCAAGCCATGCGTTGTCATGCCTTAGCCTTGCCTCCCCTGACCGTGCTTTACCATGCGTTACCCTTTCCTTGCCTTGCCGTGCATTGCCTAGCGTGCGTTGTCGTGCCTTAGCCTTGTTTCCCCTTGCCGTTGCGTGCATTTTGTTACACTTGCCTTGCCTGGCTTTGCCTTGCCTTCCTTTCCTTCCGTTACTCTTTGCTTCCCTTGCCGTGCATTGCCTAGCCCTGCGTTGTCGTGCCTTAGCCTTGTTACCCCTTGCCGTGCCGTTCCTTCCGTTACCCTTGCCTTCCCTTGCTTTCCTTTGCCTTCCTTACCTTCCGTTACTCTTTGCTTGCCTTCCGTGCATTGCCTAGCCTTGCGTTGTCGTGCCTTAGCCTTATCTCGACTGACCGTGCCTTCCTTTGCTTTAAGCTTTCCTTGCATTGTCGTGCATTGCCTAGCCTTGCGTTGTCGTGCATTAACCTTGCCTAGCCTCACCGTGCCTTGCCTTGCGTTACCCTTTCCTTGCCTTGCCGTGCATTTCCTAGCCGTGTGTTGCCGTGCCTTAGCCTTGTTACCCCTTGCCGTGCCGTTCCTTCCGTTACCCTTGCCTTCCCTTGCTTTCCCTTGCCTTCCTTGCGTTCCGTTACTCTTTGCTTGCTTTCCGTGCATTGCCTAGCCTTGCGTTGTCATGCCTTAGCCTTGCATCGCCTGACCGTGCTTTCCCATGAGTTACCCTTTCCTTGCCTTTCCGTGCATTGCCTAGCCGTGCGTTGTCGTGCCTTAGACTTGTTTCCCCTTGCCGTGCCGTTCCTTCCGTTACCCTGGCCTTTCCTTCCTTTTCCTTGCCTTGCTTACCTTCCGTTACTCTTTGCTTGCCTTCCCTGAATTTCCTAGCCTTGCGTTGTCGTGCCTTAGCCTTATCTCGCCTCACCTTGCCTTCCTTTGCTTTAAGCTTTCCTTGCATTGTCGTGCATCGCCTAGCCTTGCGTTTTCGTGCATTAGCCTTGCCTAGCCTCACCGTGCCTTTCCTTGCGTTACCCTTTGCTTGCCTTGCCGTGCATTGCCTAGCCGTGCGTTTTCGTGCCTTAGCCTTGTTTCCCCTTGCCGTGCCGTTCCTTCCGTTACCCTTGCCTTCCCTTGCTTTCCCTTGCCTTCCTTGCGTTCCGTTACTCTTTGCTTGCTTTCCCTGCATTGCCTAGCCTTGCGTTGTCATGCCTTAGCCTTGCATCGCCTGACCGTGCTTTCCCATGAGTTACCCTTTCCTTGCCTTTCCGTGCATTGCCTAGCCGTGCGTTGTCGTGCCTTAGCCTTGTTTCCCCTTGCCGTGCCGTTCCTTCCGTTACACTTGCCTTTCCTTCCTTTCCCTTGCCTTCCTTACCTTCCGTTACAATTGCTTGCCTTCCGTGCATTGCCTAGCCTTGCGTTGTCGTGCCTTAGCGTTGCCTCGCCTGACCGTGCTTTCAAATGCGTTACCCTTTCCTTGCCTTCCCGTTCATTGCCTAGCGTTCGGTGTCGTCCCTTAGACTGGTTTCCCCTTGCCGTGCCGTTCCTTCCGTTACCCTGGCCTTTCCTTCCTTTTCCTTGCCTTGCTTACCTTCCGTTACTCTTTGCTTGCCTTCCCTGAATTTCCTAGCCTTGCGTTGTCGTGCCTTAGCCTTATCTCGCCTGACCTTGCCTTCCTTTGCTTTAAGCTTTCCTTGCATTGTCGTGCATCGCCTAGCCTTGCGTTTTCGTGCATTAGCCTTGCCTAGCCTCACCGTGCCTTTCCTTGCGTTACCCTTTGCTTGCCTTGCCGTGCATTGCCTAGCCGTGCGTTGTCGTGCCTTAGCCTTGTTTCCCCTTGCCGTGCCGTTCCTTCCGTTACACTTGCCTTTCTTTGCTTTCCCTTTCCTTCCTTACCTTCCGTTTCTCTTTGCTTGCCTTCCGTGCATTGCCTAGCCTTGGGTTGTCGTGCCTTAGCCTTGCCTCGCCTGACCGTGCTTTCCCATGCGTTACCCTTTCCTTGCCTTGCCGTGCATTGCCTAGCGTGCGTTGTCGTGCCTTAGCATTGTTTCCCCTTGCCGTGCCGTTCCTTCCGTTACACTTGCCTTTCCTTGCTTTCCCTTGCCTTCCTTACCTTCCGTTACTCTTTGCTTGCCTTCCGTGCATTGCCTAGCCTTGCGTTGTCGTGCCTTAGCCTTGCCTCGCCTCAACGTGCTTTCCCATGCGTTACCCTTTCCTTGCCTTGCCGTGCATTGCCCAGCCTGCGTTGCCGTGCCTTAGCCTTGTTTCCCCTTGCCGTGCAGTTCCTTCCGTTACCCTTGCCTTTCCTTGCTTTTCCTTGCCTTGCTTACCTTCCGTTACTCTTTGCTTGCCTTCCGTGCATTGCCTAGCCTTGCGTTGTCGTGCCTTGGCCTTATCTCGCCTGACCGTGCCTTCCTTTGTTTTAAGCTTTCCTTGCATTGTCGTGCATTGCCTAGCCTTGCGTTGTCGTGCATTATCCTTGCCTAGCCTCACCGTGCCTTGCCTTGCGTTACCCTTTCCTTGCCTTGCCGTGCATTGCCTAGCCGTGCGTTGTCGTGCCTTAGCCTTGTTTCCCCTTGCCGTGGCGTGCCTTTTTTTACACTTGCCTTTCCTGGCTTTGACTTGCCTTCCTTTCCTTCCGTTACTCTTTCCTTGCCTTGCCGTGCATTGCCTAGCCTTGCATTGTCGTGCCTTATCCTTGCCTCACCTGACCGTGCCTTCCCCTGCGTTACCCTTTCCTTGCCTTGCCGTGCATTGCCTAGCCCTGCGTTGCCGTGCCTTAGCCTTCTTGCCCCTTGCCGTGCCGTTCCTTCCGTTACCCTTGCCTTCCCTTGCTTTCCCTTGCCTTCCTTGCGTTCCGTTACTCTTTGCTTGCTTTCCGTGCATTGCCTAGCCTTGCGTTGTCATGCCTTAGCCTTGCATCGCCTGACCGTGCTTTCCCATGCGTTACCCTTTCCTTGCCTTTCCGTGCATTGCCTAGCCGTGCGTTGTCGTGCCTTAGCCTTGTTTCCCCTTGCCTTGCCGTTCCTTCCGTTACCCTTGCCTTGCCTTGCTTTTCCCTTGCCTTCCTTTTGCTTGCCTTCGGTGCATTGCCTAGCCTTGCGTTGTCGTGCATTAGCGTTGCCTCGCCTGACCGTGCTTTCAAATGCGTTACCCTTTCCTTGCCTTGCCGTGCATTGCCTAGCGTGCGTTGTCGTGCCTTAGACTTGTTTCCCCTTGCCGTGCCGTTCCTTCCGTTACCATTGCCTTTCCTTGCTTTCCCTTGACTTCCTTACCTTCCGTTACTCTTTGCTTGCCTTCCCTGCATTGCCTAGACTTGCGTTGTCGTGCCTTAGCCTTATCTCGCCTGACCGTGCCTTCCTTTGCTTTAAGCTTTACTTGCATTGTCGTGCATTGCCTAGCCTTGCATTGTCGTGCATTAGCCTTGCCTAGCCTCACCGTGCCTTGCCTTGCGTTACCCTTTCCTTGCCTTGCCGTGCATTTCCTAGCCGTGTGTTGTCGTGCCTTAGCCTTGTTTCCCCTTGCCGTTGCGTGCCTTTTGTTACACTTGCCCTGCCTGGCTTTGCCTTGCCTTCCTTTCCTTCCGTTACTCTTTGCTTGCCTTGCCGTGCATTGCCTAGCCCTGCGTTGTCGTGCCTTAGCCTTGTTACCCCTTGCCGTGCCGTCCCTTCCGTTACCCTTGCCTTCCCTTGCTTTCCCTTGCCTTCCTTACCTTCCGTTACTCTTTGCTTGCCTTCCGTGCATTGCCTAGCCTTGCGTTGTCGTGCCTTAGCCTTATCTCGACTGACCGTGCCTTCCTTTGCTTTAAGCTTTCCTTGTATTGTCGTGCATTGCCTAGCCTTGCGTTGTCGTGCATTAACCTTGCCTAGCCTCACCGTGCCTTGCCTTGCGTTACCCTTTCCTTGCCTTGCCGTGCATTTCGTAGCCGTGTGTTGTCGTGCCTTAGCCTTGTTTCCCCTTGCCGTTGCGTGCCTTTTGTTACACTTGCCTTGCCTGGCTTTGCCTTGCCTTCCGTTCCTTCCGTTACTCTTTCCTTGCCTTGACGTGCATTGCCTAGCCCTGCGTTGTCGTGCCTTAGCCTTGTTACCCCTTGCCGTGCCGTTCCTTCCGTTACCCTTGCCTTCCCTTGCTTTCCCTTGCCTTCCTTGCGTTCCGTTACTCTTTGCTTGCTTTCCGTGCATTCCCTAGCCTTGCGTTGTCATGCCTTAGGCTTGCCTCGCCTGACCGTGCTTTCCCATGCGTTACCCTTTCCTTGCCTTGCCGTGCATTGCCTAGCGTGCGTTGTCGTGCCTTAGCCTTGTTTCCCCTTGCCGTGCCGTTCCTTCCGTTACACTTGCCTTTCCTTGCTTTCCCTTGTCTTCCTTACCTTCCGTTACTCTTTGCTTGCCTTCCGTGCATTGCCTAGCCTTGCGTTGTCGTGCCTTAGCCTTATCTCGCCTGACCGTGCCTTCCTTTGCTTTAAGCTTTCCTTGCATTGTCGTGCATTGCCTAGCCTTGCGTTGTCGTGCAATAGCCTTGCCTAGCCTCACCGTGACTTGCCTTGCGTTACCCTTTCCTTGCCTTGCCGTGCATTGCCTAGCCGTGCGTTGTCGTGCCTTAGCCTTGTTTCCCCTTGCCGTTGCGTGCCTTTTGTTACACTTGCCTTGCCTGGCTTTGCCTTGCATTCCTTTCCTTCCGTTACTCTTTCCTTGCCTTGCCGTGCATTGCCTAGCCTTGCATTGTCGTGCCTTATCCTTGCCTCACCTGACCGTGCCTTCCCCTGCGTTACCCTTTCCTTGCCTTGCCGTTCATTGCCTAGCGTTCGGTGTCGTGCCTGAGACTTGTTCCCCCTTGCCGTGCCGTTCCTTCCGTTACCCTTGCCTTTCCTTGCTTTTCCTTGCCTTGCTTACCTTCCGTTACTCTTTGCTTGCCTTCCGTGCATTGCCTAGCCTTGCGTTGTCGTGCATTAGCGTTGCCTCGCCTGACCGTGCTTTCAAATGCGTTACCCTTTCCTTGCCTTGCCGTTCATTGCCTAGCGTTCGGTGTCGTGCCTTAGACTTGTTTCCCCTTGCCGTGCCGTTCCTTCCGTTACACTTGCCTTTCCTTGCTTTCCCTTGCCTTCCTTACCTTCCGTTACTCTTTGCTAGCCTTCCGTGCATTGCCTAGCCTTGCGTTGTCGTGCCTTAGCCTTGCCTCGCCTGACCGTGCTTTCCCATGCGTTACCCTTTCCTTGCCTTGCCGTGCATTGCCTAGCCTGCGTTGTCGTGCCTTAGCCTTGTTTCCCCTTGCCGTGCCGTTCCTTCCGTTACACTTGCCTTTCCTTGCTTTCCCTTGCCTTCCTTGCGTTCCGTTACTCTTTGCTTGCTTTCCGTGCATTGCCTAGCCTTGCGTTGTCATGCCTTAGCCTTGCCTCGCCTGACCGTTCTTTCCCATGCGTTACCCTTTCCTTGCCTTGCCGTGCATTGCCTAGCGTGCGTTGTCGTGCCTTAGCATTGTTTCCCCTTGCCGTGCCGTTCCTTCCGTTACACTTGCCTTTCCTTGCTTTCCCTTGCCTTCCTTACCTTCCGTTACTCTTTGCTTGCCTTCCGTGCATTGCCTAGCCTTGCGTTGTCGTGCCTTAGCCTTATCTCGCCTGACCGTGCCTTCCTTTGCTTTAAGCTTTCCTTGCATTGTCGTGCATTGCCTAGCCTTGGTTGTCGTGCATTACCTTGCCTAGCCTCACCGTGCCTTGCCTTGCGTTACCCTTTCCTTGCCTTGCCGTGCATTGCCTAGCCGTGCGTTGTCGTGCCTTAGCCTTGTTACCCCTTGCCGTGCCGTTCCTTCCGTTACCCTTGCCTTCCCTTGCTTTCCCTTGCCTTCCTTGCATTCCGTTACTCTTTGCTTGCCTTCCGTGCATTACCTAGCCTTGCGTTGTCGTGCCTTAGCCTTGCCTCGCCTGACCGTGCTTTCCCATGCGTTACCCTTTCCTTGCCTTGCCGTGCATTGCCTAGCCGTGCGTTGTCGTGCCTTAGCCTTGTTTCCCCTTGCCGTGCCGTTCCGTCCGTTACACTTGCCTTTCTTTGCTTTCCCTTGCATTCCTTACCTTCCGTTACTCTTTGCTTGCCTTCCGTGCATTTCCTAGCCGTGTGTTGTCGTGCCTTAGCCTTGTTTCCCCTTGCCGTTGCGTGTCTTTTGTTACACTTGCCTTGCCTGGCTTTGCCTTGCCTTCCTTTCCTTCCGTTACTCTTTCCTTGCGTTGCCGTGCATTGCCTAGCCCTGCGTTGTCGTGCCTTAGCCTTGTTACCCCTTGCCGTGCCGTTCCTTCCGTTACCCTTGCCTTCCCTTGCGTTCCCTTGCCTTCCTTGCGTTCCGTTACTCTTTGCTTGCTTTCCGTGCATTGCGTAGCCTTGCGTTGTCATGCCTTAGGCTTGCCTCGCCTGACCGTGCTTTCCCATGCGTTACCCTTTCCTTTCCTTGCCGTGCATTGCCTAGCGTGCGTTGTCGTGCCTTAGCCTTGTTTCCCCTTGCCGTGCCGTTCCTTCCGTTACACTTGCCTTTCCTTGCTTTCCCTTGCCTTCCTTACCTTCCGTTACTCTTTGCTTGCCTTCCGTGCATTGCCTAGCCTTGCGTTGTCGAGCCTTAGCCTTATCTCGCCTGACCGTGCCTTCCTTTGCTTTAAGCTTTCCTTGCATTGTCGTGCATTGCCTAGCCTTGCGTTGTCGTGCATTAGCCTTGCCTAGCCTCACCGTGCCTTGCCTTGCGTTACCCTTTCCTTGCCTTGCCGTGCATTGCCTAGCCGTGCGTTGTCGTGCCTTAGCCTTGTTTCCCCTTGCCGTGGCGTGCCTTTTGTTACACTTGCCTTTCCTGGCTTTGACTTGCCTTCCTTTCCTTCCGTTACTCTTTCCTTGCCTTGCCGTGCATTGCCTAGCCTTGCATTGTCGTGCCTTATCCTTGCCTCACCTGACCGTGCCTTCCCCTGCGTTACCCTTTCCTTGCCTTGCCGTGCATTGCCTAACCCTGCGTTGCCGTGCCTTAGCCTTGTTACCCCTTGCCGTGCCGTTCCTTCCTTTAGCCTTGCCTTCCCTTGCTTTCCCTTGCCTTCCTTGCGATCCCTTATTCTTTGCTTGCTTTCCGTGCATTGCCTAGCCATGCGTTGTCATGCCTTAGCCTTGCATCGCCTGACCGTGCTTTCCCCTGCGTTACCCTTTCCTTGCCTTGCCGTGCATTGCCTAGCCGTGCGTTGTCGTGCCTTAGCCTTGTTTCCCCTTGCCGTGCCGTTCCTTCCGTTACACTTGCCTTTCCTTGCTTTCCCTTGCCTTCCTTACCTTCCGTTACTCTTTGCTTGCCTTCCCTGAATTTCCTAGCCTTGCGTTGTCGTGCCTTAGCCTTATCTCGCCTTGCCTTGCCTTTCGCATTGCATTGCCTAGCCTTGCGTTGTCGTGCATTAGCCTTGCCTCGCCTGACCGTGCCTTGTTTCCTTGCGTTACCCTTTCCTTGCCTTGCCGTGCATTGCCTAGCGTGGTTGTCGTGCCTTAGCCTTGTTCCCCTTGCCGTGCCGTTCCTTCCGTTACCCTTGCCTTCCCTTGCTTTCCCTTTCCTTCCTTGCATTCCGTTACTCCTTGCTTGCCTTCCGTGCATTGCCAAGCCTTGCGTTGTCGTGCCTTAGCCTTGCCTCCCCTGACCGTTCTTTCCCATGCGTTACCCTTTCCTTCCCTTGCCGTGCATTGCCTAGCGTGCGTTGTCGTGCCTTAGACTTGTTTCCCCTTGCCGTGCCGTTCCTTCCGTTACCATTGCCTTTCCTTGCTTTCCTTTGCCTTCCTTACCTTCCGTTACTCTTTTCTTGCCTTCCCTGCATTGCCTAGCCTTGCGTTGTCGTGCCTTAGCCTTATCTCTTCTGACCGTGCCTTCCTTTGCTTTAAGCTTTACTTGCATTGTCGTGCATTGCCTAGCCTTGCGTTGTCGTGCATTAGCCTTGCCTAGCCTCACCGTGCCTTGCCTTGCGTTACCCTTTCCTTGCCTTGCCGTGCATTTCGTAGCCGTGTGTTGTCGTGACTTAGCCTTGTTTCCCCTTGCCGTTGCGTGCCTTTTGTTACACTTGCCTTGCCTGGCTTTGCCTTGCCTTCCGTTCCTTCCGTTACCATTTCCTTGCCTTGCCGTGCATTGCCTAGCGTGCGTTGTCGTGCCTTAGCCTTGTTTCCCCTTGCCGTGCCGTTCCTTCCGTTACACTTGCCTTTCCTTGCTTTCCCTTGTCTTCCTTACCTTCCGTTACTCTTTCCTTGCCTTCCGTGCATTGCCTAGCCTTGCGTTGTCGTGCCTTAGCCTTATCTCGCCTGACCGTGCCTTTCTTTGCTTTAAGCTTTCCTTGCATTGTCGTGCATTGCCTAGCCTTGCGTTGTCGTGCATTAGCCTTGCCTAGCCTCACCGTGACTTGCCTTGCGTTACCCTTTCCTTGTCTTGCCGTGCATTGCCTAGCCGTGCGTTGTCGTGCCTTAGCCTTGATTCCCCTTGCCGTGGCGTGCCTTTTGTTACACTTGCCTTGCCTGGCTTTGCCTTGCATTCCTTTACTTCCGTTACTCTTTCCTTGCCTTGCCGTGCATTGCCTAGCCTTGCATTGTCGTGCCTTATCCTTGCCTCACCTGACCGTGCCTTCCCATGCGTTACCCTTTCCTTGCCTTGCCGTGCATTGCCTAGCCCTGCGTTGTCGTGCCTTAGCCTTGTTACCCCTTGCCGTGCCGTTCCTTCCGTTACCCTTGCCTTCCCTTGTTTTCCCTTGCCTTCCTTGCGTTCCGTTACCCTTTCCTTGCCTTTCCGTGCATTGCCTAGCCGTGCGTTGTCGTGCCTTAGCGTTGCCTCGCCTGACCGTGCTTTCAAATGCGTTACCCTTTCCTTGCCTTGCCGTTCATTGCCTAGCGTTCGGTGTCGTCCCTTAGACTTGTTTCCCCTTGCCGTGCCGTTCCTTCCGTTACCCTGGCCTTTCCTTCCTTTTCCTTGCCTTGGTTACCTTCCGTTACTCTTTGCTTGCCTTCCCTGAATTTCCTAGCCTTGCGTTGTCGTGCCTTAGCCTTATCTCGCCTGACCTTACCTTCCTTTGTTTTAAGCTTTCCTTGCATTGTCGTGCATCGCCTAGCCTTGCGATTTCGTGCATTAGCCTTGCCTAGCCTCACCGTGCCTTTCCTTGCGTTACCCTTTGCTTGCCTTGCCGTGCATTGCCTAGCCGTGCGTTGTCGTGCCTTAGCCTTGTTTCCCCTTGCCGTGCCGTTCCTTCCGTTACCCTTGCCTTCCCTTGCTTTCCCTTGCCTTCCTTGCATTCCGTTACTCTTTGCTTGCCTTCCGTGCATTACCTAGCCTTGCGTTGTCGTGCCTTAGCCTTGCCTCGCCTGACCGTGCTTTCCCATGCGTTACCCTTTCCTTGCCTTGCCGTGCATTGCCTAGCCTGCGTTGTCGTGCCTTAGCCTTGTTTCCCCTTGCCGTGCCGTTCCTTCCGTTACCCTTGCCTTGCCTTGCTTTCCCTTGCCTTCCTTGCCTTCCGTTACTCTTTGCTTGCCTTCCGTGCATTGCCTAGCTTGCGTTGTCGTGCCTTAGCCTTGTTTCCCCTTGCCGTGTCTTCCTTCCGTTACCCTTGCCTTCCCTTGCTTTCCCTTGCCTTCCGTTACTCTTTGCTTGCCTTCCGTGCATTGCCTAGCCTTGCGTTGTCGTGCCTTAGCCTTGCCTCGCCTGACCGTGCTTTCCCATGCGTTACCCTTTCCTTGCCTTGCCGTGCATTGCCTAGCGTGCGTTGTCGTGCCTTAGCCTTGTTTCCCCTTGCCGTTGCGTGCCTTTTGTTACACTTGCCTTGCCTGGCTTTGCCTTGCCTTCCTTTCCTTCCGTTACTCTTTGCTTGCCTTGCCGTGCATTGCCTAGCCCTGCGTTGTCGTGCATTAGCCTTGTTACCCCTTGCCGTGCCGTTCCTTCCGTTACCCTTGCCTTCCCTTGCTTTCCCTTGCCTTCCTTACCTTCCGTTACTCTTTGCTTGCCTTCCGTGCATTGCCTAGCCTTGCGTTGTCGTGCCTTAGCCTTATCTCGACTGACCGTGCCTTCCTTTGCTTTAAGCTTTCCTTGCATTGTCGTGCATTGCCTAGCCTTGCGTTGTCGTGCATTAACCTTGCCTAGCCTCACCGTGCCTTGCCTTGCGTTACCCTTTCCTTGCCTTGCCGTGCATTTCCTAGCCGTGTGTTGTCGTGCCTTAGCCTTGTTACACCTTGCCGTGCCGTTCCTTTCGTTACCCTTGCCTTCCCTTGCTTTCCCTTTCCTTCCTTGCATTCCGTTACTCCTTGCTTGCTTTCCGTGCATTGCCAAGCCTTGCGTTGTCGTGCCTTAGCCTTGCCTCCCCTGACCGTTCTTTCCCATGCGTTACCCTTTCCTTCCCTTGCCGTGCATTGCCTAGCGTGCGTTGTCGTGCCTTAGCCTTGTTTCCCCTTGCCGTGCCGTTCCTTCCGTTACCATTGTCTTTCCTTGCTTTCCTTTGCCTTCCTTACCTTCCGTTACTCTTTGCTTGCCTTCCCTGCATTGCCTAGCCTTGCGTTGTCGTGCCTTAGCCTTATCTCTTCTTACCGTGCCTTCCTTTGCTTTAAGCTTTCCTTGCATTGTCGTGCATTGCCTAGCCTTGCGTTGTCGTGCATTAGCCTTGCCTAGCCTCACCGTGCCTTGCCTTGCGTTACCCTTTCCTTGCTTTGCCGTGCATTTCCTAGCCGTGTGTTGCCGTGCCTTAGCCTTGTTTCCCCTTGCCGTGCCGTTCCTTCCGTTACCATTGCCTTTCTTTGCTTTCCCTTGCCTTCCTTGCCTTCCGTTACTCTTTGCTTGCTTTCCGTGCATTGCCTAGCCTTGCGTTGTCATGCCTTAGCCTTGCATCGCCTGACCGTGCTTTCCCATGCGTTACCCTTTCCTTGCCTTGCCGTGCATTGCCTAGCCGTGCGTTGTCGTGCCTTAGCCTTGTTTCCCCTTGCCGTGCCGTTCCTTCCGTTACACTTGCCTTTCCTTCCTTTCCCTTGCCTTCCTTACCTTCCGTTACTCTTTGCTTGCCTTCCGTGCATTGCCTAGCCTTGCGTTGTCGTGCCTTAGCGTTGCCTCGCCTGACCGTGCTTTCAAATGCGTTACCCTTTCCTTGCCTTGCCCTTCATTGCCTAGCGTTCGGTGTCGTGCCTTAGACTTGTTTCCCCTTGCCGTGCCGTTCCTTCCGTTACCCTGGCCTTTCCTTCCTTTTCCTTGCCTTGCTTACCTTCCGTTACTCTTTGCTTGCCTTCCCTGAATTTCCTAGCCTTGCGATGTCGTGCCTTAGCCTTATCTCGCCTGACCTTGCCTTCCTTTGCTTTAAGCTTTCCTTGCATTGTCGTGCATCGCCTAGCCTTGCGTTTTCGTGCATTAGCCTTGCCTAGCCTCACCGTGCCTTTCCTTGCGTTACCCTTTGCTTGCCTTGCCGTGCATTGCCTAGCCGTGCGTTGTCGTGCCTTAGCCTTGTTTCCCCTTGCTGTGCCGTTCCTTCCGTTACCCTTGCCTTCCCTTGCTTTCCCTTGCCTTCCTTGCGTTCCGTTACTCTTTGCTTGCTTTCCGTGCATTGCCTAGCCTTGCGTTGTCATGCCTTAGCCTTGCATCGCCTGACCGTGCTTTCCCATGCGTTACCCTTTCCTTGCCTTTCCGTGCATTGCCTAGCCGTGCGTTGTCGTGCCTTAGCCTTGTTTCCCCTTGCCGTGCCGTTCCTTCCGTTACACTTGCCTTTCCTTCCTTTCCCTTGCCTTCCTTACCTTCCGTTACAATTGCTTGCCTTGCCGTGCATTGCCTAGCCTTGCGTTGTCGTGCCTTAGCCTTATCTCGCCTAACCGTGCCTTCCTTTGCTTTAAGCTTTACTTGCATTGTCGTGCATTGCCTAGCCTTGCGTTGTCGTGCATTAGCCTTGCCTAGCCTCACCGTGCCTTGCCTTGCGTTACCCTTTCCTTGCCTTGCCGTGCATTTCCTAGCCGTGTGTTGTCGTGCCTTAGCCTTGTTACCCCTTGCCGTGCCGTTCCTTCCGTTACCCTTGCCTTCCCTTGCTTTCCCTTTCCTTCCTTGCATTCCGTTACTCCTTGCTTGCCTTCCGTGCATTGCCAAGCCTTGCGTTGTCGTGCCTTAGCCTTGCCTCCCCTGACCGTTCTTTCCCATGCGTTACCCTTTCCTTCCCTTGCCGTGCATTGCCTAGCGTGCGTTGTCGTGCCTTAGACTTGTTTCCCCTTGCCGTGCCGTTCCTTCCGTTACCATTGCCTTTCCTTGCTTTCCTTTGCCTTCCTTACCTTCCGTTACTCTTTGCTTGCCTTCCCTGCATTGCCTAGCCTTGCGTTGTCGTGCCTTAGCCTTATCTCGCCTGACCGTGCCTTCCTTTGCTTTAAGCTTTCCTTGCATTGTCGTGCATTGCCTAGCCTTGCGTTGTCGTGCATTAGCCTTGCCTAGCCTCACCGTGACTTGCCTTGCGTTACCCTTTCCTTGCCTTGCCGTGCATTGCCTAGCCGTGCGTTGTCGTGCCTTAGCCTTGATTCCCCTTGCCGTGGCGTGCCTTTTGTTACACTTGCCTTGCCTGGCTTTGCCTTGCATTCCTTTCCTTCCGTTACCCTTTCCTTGCCTTGCCGTGCATTGCCTAGCCTTGCGTTGTCGTGCCTTAGCCTTGTTTCCCCTTGCCGTGCCGTTCCTTCCGTTACACTTGCTTTTCCTTCCTTTCCCTTGCCTTCCTTACCTTCCGTTACTCTTTGCTTGCTTTCCCTGAATTTCCTAGCCATGTGTTGTCGTGCCTTAGCCTTGTTTCCTCTTGCCGTGCCGTTCCTAACATTACCCTTGCCTTCCCTTGCTTTCCCTTGCATTCCTTGCGTTCCGTTACTCTTTGCTTGCTTTCCGTGCATTGCCTAGCCTTGCGTTGTCATGCCTTAGCCTTGCCTCGCCTGACCGTGCTTTCCCATGCGTTACCCTTTCCTTGCCTTGCCGTGCATTGTCTAGCGTGCGTTGTCGTGCCTTAGCATTGTTTCCCCTTGCCGTGCCGTTCCTTCCGTTACACTTGCCTTTCCTTGCTTTCCCTTGCCTTCCTTACCTTCCGTTACTCTTTGCTTGCCTTCCGTGCATTGCCTAGCCTTGCGTTGTCGTGCCTTAGCCTTATCTCGCCTGACCGTGCCTTCCTTTGCTTTAAGCTTTCCTTGCATTGTCGTGCATTGCCTAGCCTTGGGTTGTCGTGCATTAACCTTGCCTAGCCTCACCGTGCCTTGCCTTGCGTTACCCTTTCCTTGCCTTGCCGTGCATTTCCTAGCCGTGTGTTGTCGTGCCTTAGCCTTGTTACCCCTTGCCGAGCCGTTCCTTCCGTTACCCTTTCCTTCCCTTGCTTTCCCTTTCCTTCCTTACATTCCGTTACTCTTTGCTTGCTTTCCGTGCATTGCCTAGCCTTGCGTTGTCATGCCTTAGCCTTGCCTCGCCTGACCGTGCTTTCCCATGCGTTACCCTTTCCTTGCCTTGCCGTGCTTTGCCTAGCGTGCGTTGTCGTGCCTTAGCCTTGTTTCCCCTTGCCGTGCCGTTCCGTCCGTTACACTTGCCTTTCTTTGCTTTCCCTTGCATTCCTTACCTTCCGTTACTCTTTGCTTGCCTTCCGTGCATTTCCTAGCCGTGTGTTGTCGTGCCTTAGCCTTGTTTCCCCTTGCCGTTGCGTGCCTTTTGTTACACTTGCCTTGCCTGGGTTTGCCTTGCCTTCCTTTCCTTCCGTTACTCTTTCCTTGCGTTGCCGTGCATTGCCTAGCCCTGCGTTGTCGTGCCTTAGCCTTATCTCGCCTGACCGTGCCTTCCTTTGCTTTACGCTTTCCTTGCATTGTCGTGCATTGCCTAGCCTTGCGTTGTCGTGCATTAGCCTTGCCTAGCCTCACCGTGCCTTGCCTTGCGTTACCCTTTCCTTGCCTTACCGTGCATTGCCTAGCCATGCGTTGTCGTGCCTTAGCCTTGTTTCCCCTTGCCGTGCCGTTCCTTCCGTTACACTTGCCTTTCCTTCCTTTCCCTTGCCTTCCTTACCTTCCGTTACTCTTTGCTTGCCTTCCGTGCATTGCCTAGCCTTGCGTTGTCGTGCCTTAGCGTTGCCTCGCCTGACCGTGCTTTCAAATGCGTTACCCTTTCCTTGCCTTGCCCTTCATTGCCTAGCGTTCGGTGTCGTGCCTTAGACTTGTTTCCCCTTGCCGTGCCGTTCCTTCCGTTACCCTGGCCTTTCCTTCCTTTTCCTTGCCTTGCTTACCTTCCGTTACTCTTTGCTTGCCTTCCGTGCATTGCCTAGCCTTGCGTTGTCGTGCCTTAGCCTTTTTTCACCTTGCCATAGCCTTGCTTGCGTTGCCTTGCTTTGCCTTGCCTTCCTTGCTTTCCGTTACTCTTTGCTTGCCTTCCGTGCATTGCCTAGCCTTGCGTGGTCGTGCCTTAGCCTTTTTTCACCTTGCCATAGCCTTGCTTGCGTTGCCTTGCTTTGCATTGCATTCCTTGCCTTCCGTTACTCTTTGCTTGCCTTCCGTGCATTGCCTAGCCTTGCGTTGTCGTGCCTTAGCCTTGTTTCCCCTTGCCGTGCCGTGCCTGTTGTTACACTTGCCTTGCCATGCTTTTCCTTGCCTTCCTTTCCTTCCATTACTCTTTCCTTGCCTAGCCGTGCACTGCCTAGCCTTGCGATGTCGTGCATTAGCTTTGCCTCGTCTGACAGTGCCTTGCCTTGCGTTACCCTTTCCTTGCCTGGCCGTGCATTGCCTAGCCCTGCGTTGCCGTGCCTTAGCCTTGTTTCCCCTTGACGAGCCGTTCCTTCCGTTACTCTTGCCTTCCCTTGGTTTCCCTTGCCTTCCTTGCCTTCCGTTACTCTTTGCTTGCTTTCCGTGCATTGCCTAGCCTTGCGTTGTCGTCATTAGCCTTGCCTCGCCTGACCGTGCCTTGCCTTTCCTTACCCTTTCCTTGCCTTGCCGAGCATTACCTAGCCGTGCGTTGTCGTGCATTAGCCTTGTCTAGCCTTACCGTGCCTCGCCTTGCGTTACCCTTTCCTTGCCTGGCCGTGCATTGCCTAGCCGTGCGTTGCCGTTCCTTAGCCTTGTTTCCCCTTGCCGTGCCTTGCCTTTTGTTACACTTGCCTTGCCTTGCTTTGCCTTGCCTTCCTTTCCTTCCGTTACTCTTTCCTTGCCTAGCCGTGCACTGCCTAGCCTTGCGATGTCGTGCATTAGCTTTGCCTCGCCTGACAGTGCCTTGCCTTGCGTTACCCTTTCCTTGCCTTGCCGTGCATTGCCTAGCCCTGCGTTGCCGTGCCTTAGCCTTGTTTCCCCTTGCCGAGCCGTTCCTTCCGTTACCCTTGCCTTGCCTTGGTTTCCCTTGCCTTCCTTGCCTTCCGTTACTCTTTGCTTGCCTTCCGTGCATTGCCTAGCCTTGCGTTGTCGTGCATTAGCCTTGCCTCTCCTGACCGTGCCTTGCCTTGCGTTACCCTGTCCTTGCCTTGCAGTATATTGCCTAGCAGTGCGTTGTCGTGCCTTAGCCTTGTTTCCCCTTGCCGTGCCGTTCTTTCCGGTACCATTGCCTTGCCTTGCTTTCCCTTGCCTTTCTTGCCTTCCGTTACTCTTTGCTTGCCTTCCGTGCATTGCCTAGCCTTGCCTTGTCGTGTCTTAGCCTTTTTTCACCTTGCCATAGCCTTGCTTTCGTTGCCTTGCTTTGCCTTGCCTTCCTTGCTTTCCGTTACTCTTTGCTTGCCTTCCGTGCATTGCCTAGCCTTGCGTGGTCGTGCCTTAGCCTTTTTTCACCTTGCCATAGACTTGCTTGCGTTGCCTTGCTTTGCCTTGCATTCCTTGCCTTCCGTTACTCTCTGCTTGCCTTCCGTGTATTGCCTAGCCTAGGGTTGTCGTGCATTAGCCTTGCCTCCCCAAACCGTGCCTTGCCTTGCGTTACCCTTTCCTTGCCTTGCCCTGCATTGCCTAGCCCTGTGTTGTCGTGCCTTTGCCTTGTTTCCCCTTGCCGTGCCGTTCCTTCCGTTACCCTTGCCTTGCCTTGCTTTCCCTTGCTTTCCTTGCCTTCCGTTAATCTTTGCTTTCCTTCCGTGCATTGCCTAGCCTTGCGTTGTCGTGCCTTAGCCTTGCCTCGCCTGACAGTGCCTTGCCTTGCGTTACCCTTTCCTTGCCTTGCCGTGCACTGCCAAGCCTTGCCTTGTCGTGCATTAGCCTTGCCTTGCCTGACCGTGCCTTGCCTGGCGTTACCCTTTCCTTGCCTTGCCGTGCATTGCCTAGCCGTGCGTTGTCGTGCCTTAGCCTTGTTTCCCCTTGCCGTGCCGTTCCTTCCGTTACCCTTGCCTTGCCTTGCTTTCCCTTGCCTTCCTTGGTTTCCGTTACTCTTTGCTTGCCTTCCGTGCATTGCCTAGCCTTGCGCTGTCGTGCATTAGCCTTGCCTTGCCTCACAGTGCCTTGCCTTGCGTTACCATTTCCTTGGCTGGCCGTGCATTGCCTAGCCGTGCGTTGTGGTGCCTTAGCCTTGTTTCACCTTGCCATAGCCTTGCTTGCTTTGCCTTGCCTTCCTTCCATTCCGTTACTCTTTGCTTGCCTTCCGTGCATTGCCTAGCCTTGCGTTGTCGTGCCTTAGCCTTGCCTCGCCTAACCGTGCCTTGCCTTGCGTTACCCTTTCCTTGCCTTGCCGTGCATTGCCTAGCCCTGCGTTGCCGTGCCTTAGCCTTGTTTCCCCTTGCCGAGCCGTTCCTTCCGTTACCCTTGCCTTGCCTTGGTTTCCCTTGCCTTCCTTGCCTTCCGTTACTCTTTGCTTGCCTTCCGTGCATTGCCTAGCCTTGCGTTGTCGTGCATTAGCCTTGCCTCTCCTGACCGTGCCTTGCCTTGCGTTACCCTTTCCTTGCCTTGCCGTGCATTGCCTAGCCGTGCGTTGTCGTGCATCAGCCTTGCCTTGCCTCACGGTGCCTTGCCTTGCGTTACCCTTTCCTTGCCTTGCCGTGCATTGCCTAGCCGTGCGTTGCCGTGCCTTAGCCTTGTTTCCCCTTGCCGTGCCGTTCCTTCCGTTACCCTTGCCTTGCCTTGCTTTCCCTTGCCTTCCTTGCGTTCCGTTATTCTTTGCTTGCCTTCCGTGCATTGCCTAGCCTTGCGTTGTCGTGTCTTAGGCTTTTTTCACCTTGCCATAGCCTTGCTTGCGTTGCCTTGCTTTGCCTTGCCTTCCTTGCCTTCCGTTACTCTTTGCTTCCCTTCCGTGCATTGCCTAGCCTTGCGTGGTCGTGCCTTAGCCTTTTTTCACCTTGCCATAGCCTTGCTTGCGTTGCCTTGCTTTGCATTGCATTCCTTGCCTTCCGTTACTCTTTGCTTGCCTTCCGTGCATTGCCTAGCCTTGCGTTGTCGTGCCTTAGCCTTGTTTCCCCTTGCCGTGCCGTGCCTGTTGTTACACTTGCCTTGCCATGCTTTTCCTTGCCTTCCTTTCCTTCCATTACTCTTTCCTTGCCTAGCCGTGCACTGCCTAGCCTTGCGATGTCGTCCATTAGCTTTCCCTCCCCTGACAGTGCCTTGCCTTGCGTTACCCTTTCCTTGCCTGGCCGTGCATTGCCTAGCCCTGCGTTGCCGTGCCTTAGCCTTGTTTCCCCTTGCCGAGCCGTTCCTTCCGTTACTCTTGCCTTCCCTTGGTTTCCCTTGCCTTCCTTGCCTTCCGTTACTCTTTGCTTGCTTTCCGTGCATTGCCTAGCCTTGCGTTGTCGTCATTAGCCTTGCCTCGCCTGACCGTGCCTTGCCTTGCGTTACCCTTTCCTTGCCTTGCCGAGCATTACCTAGCCATGCGTTGTCGTGCATTAGCCTTGTCTAGCCTTACCGTGCCTCGCCTTGCGTTACCCTTTCCTTGCCTGGCCGTGCATTGCCTAGCCGTGCGTTGCCGTTCCTTAGCCTTGTTTCCCCTTGCCGTGCCTAGCCTTTTGTTACACTTGCCTTGCCTTGCTTTGCCTTGCCTTCCTTTCCTTCCGTTACTCTTTCCTTGCCTAGCCGTGCACTGCCTAGCCTTGCGATGTCGTGCATTAGCTTTGCCTCGCCTGACAGTGCCTTGCCTTGCGTTACCCTTTCCTTGCCTTGCCGTGCATTGCCTAGCCCTGCGTTGTCGTGCCTTAGCCTTGTTTCCCCTTACCGTGCCGTTCCTTCCGTTACCCATGCCTTCCCCTGCTTTCCCTTGCCTTCCTTGCCTTCCGTTACTCTTTGCTTGCCTTTCGTGCATTGCCTAGCCTTGCGTTGTCGTGCCTTAGCCTTGCGTCGCCTGACCGTGCCTTGCCTTGCGTTACCCTTTCCTTGCCTTGCCGTGCATTGCCTAGCCGTGCGTTGTCGTGCATCAGCCTTGCCTTGCCTCACCGTGCCTTGCCTTGCGTTACCCTTTCCTTGCCTTGCCGTGCATTGCCTAGCCGTGCGTTGACGTGCCTTAGCCTTGTTTCCCCTTGCCGTGCCGTTCCTTCCGTTACCCTTGCCTTGCCTTGCTTTCCCTTGCCTTCCTTGCGTTCCGTTATTCTTTGCTTGCCTTCCGTGCATTGCCTACCCTTGCGTTGTCGTGCCTTAGCCTTTCCTCGCCTGACCCTGCCTTGCCTTGCGTTACCCTTACCTTTCCATGCCCTGCATTGCCTAGCCGTTCGTTGTCGTGCCTTAGCCTTGTTTGCCCTTGCCGTGCCGTTCCTTCCGTTACCCTTGCCTTGCTTTCCCTTGCCTTCCTTGCCTTCCGTTACTCTTTGCTTGCCTTCCGTGCATTGCCTAGCCTTGCGTTGTCGTGTCTTAGCCTTTTTTCACCTTGCCATAGACTTGCTTGCGTTGCCTTGCTTTGCCTTGCCTTCCTTGCCTTCCGTTACTCTTTGCTTCCCTTCCGTGCATTGCCTAGCCTTGCGTGGTCGTGCATTAGCCTTGCCTTGCCTCACAGTGCCTTGCCTTGCGTTACCTTTTCCTTGGCTGGCCGTGCATTGCCTAGCCGTGCGTTGTGGTGCCTTAGCCTTGTTTCAACTTGTCGTAGCCTTGCTTACTTTGCCTTGCCTTCCTTCCATTCCGTTACTCTTTGCTTGCCTTCCGTGCATTGCCTAGCCTTGCGTTGTCGTGCCTTAGCCTTTTTTCACCTTGCCATAGACTTGCTTGCGTTGCCTTGCTTTGCCTTGCATTCCTTGCCTTCCGTTACTCTTTGCTTGCCTTCCGTGCATTGCCTAGCCTAGCGTTGTCGTGCCTTAGCCTTGCCTCGCCTAACCGTGCCTTGCCTTGCGTTACCCTTTCCTTCCCTTGCCGTGCATTGCCAAGCCGTGCGTTGTCGTGCATTAGCCTCGCCTTGCCTTACCGTGCCTTGCCTTGCGTTACCCTTTCCTTGCCTGGCCGTGCATTGCTTAGCCTTGCGTTGCCGTACCTTAGCCTTGTTTCCCCTTGCCGTGCCGTGCCTTTTGTTACACTTGCCTTGCCTTGCTTTGCCTTGCCTTCCTTTCCTTCCGTTACTCTTTCCTTGCCTTCCGTGCATTGCCTAGCCTTGCGTTGTCGTGCCTTAGCCTTGTTTCCCCTTGCCGTGCCGTTCCTTCCGTTACCCTTGCCTTCCCTTGCTTTCCCTTGCCTTCCTTGCGTTCCGTTACTCTTTGCTTGCTTTCCGTGCATTGCCTAGCCTTGCGTTGTCATGCCTTAGGCTTGCCTCCCCTGACCGTTCTTTCCCATGCGTTACCCTTTCTTCCCTTGCCGTGCATTGCCTAGCGTGCGTTGTCGTGCCTTAGACTTGTTTCCCCTTGCCGTGCCGTTCCTTCCGTTACCATTGCCTTTCCTTGCTTTCCTTTGCCTTCCTTACCTTCCGTTACTCTTTTCTTGCCTTCCGTGCATTGCCTAGCCTTGCGTTGTCGTGCCTTAGCCTTATCTCTTCTAACCGTGCCTTCCTTTGCTTTAAGCTTTCCTTGCATTGTCGTGCATTGCCTAGCCTTGCGTTGTCGTGCATTAGCCTTGCCTAGCCTCACCGTGCCTTGCCTTGCGTTACCCTTTACTTGCCTTGCCTTGCATTTCCTAGCCGTGTGTTGTCGTGCCTTAGCCTTGTTTCCCCTTGCCGTTGCGTGCCTTTTGTTACACTTGCCTTGCCTGGCTTTGCCTTGCCTTCCTTTCCTTCCGTTACTCTTTGCTTGCCTTGCCGTGCATTGCCTAGCCTTGCATTGTCGTGCCTTATCCTTGCCTCACCTGACCGTGCCTTCCCCTGCGTTACCCTTTCCTTGCCTTGCCGTGCATTGCCTAGCCCTGCGTTGTCGTGCCTTAGCCTTGTTACCCCTTGCCGTGCCGTTCCTTCCGATACCCTTGTCTTCCCTTGCTTTCCCTTGCCTTCCTTGCGTTCCGTTACACTTTGCTTGCTTTCCGTGCATTGCCTAGCCTTGCGTTGTCGTGCCTTAGCCTTGCCTCGCCTGAACGTGCTTTCCCATGCGTTACCCTTTCCTTGCCTTGCCGTGCATTGCCGAGCCTGCGTTGCCGTGCCTTAGCCTTGTTTCCCCTTGCCGTGCAGTTCCTTCCGTTACCCTTGCCTTTCCTTGCTTTTCCTTGCCTTGCTTACCTTCCGTTACTCTTTGCTTGCCTTCCGTGCATTGCCTAGCCTTGCGTTGTCGTGCCTTAGCGTTGCCTCGCCTGACCGTGCTTTCAAATGCGTTACCCTTTCCTTGCCTTGCCGTTCATTGCCTAGCGTTCGGTGTCGTGCCTTAGACTTGTTTCCCCTTGCCGTGCCGTTCCTTCCGTTACCCTGGCCTTTCCTTCCTTTTCCTTGCCTTGCTTACCTTCCGTTACTCTTTGCTTGCCTTCCGTGCATTGCCTAGCCTTGCGTTGTCGTGTCTTAGCCTTTTTTCACCTTGCCATAGACTTGCTTGCGTTGCCTTGCTTTGCCTTGCCTTCCTTGCCTTCCGTTACTCTTTGCTTCCCTTCCGTGCATTGCCTAGCCTTGCGTGGTCGTGCCTTAGCCTTTTTTCACCTTGCCATAGCCTTGCTTGCGTTGCCTTGCTTTGCATTGCATTCCTTGCCTTCCGTTACTCTTTGCTTGCCTTCCGTGCATTGCCTAGCCTTGCGTTGTCGTGCCTTAGCCTTGTTTCCCCTTGCCGTGCCGTGCCTGTTGTTACACTTGCCTTGCCATGCTTTTCCTTGCCTTCCTTTCCTTCCATTACTCTTTCCTTGCCTAGCCGTGCACTGCCTAGCCTTGCGATGTCGTGCATTAGCTTTGCCTCGTCTGACAGTGCCTTGCCTTGCGTTACCCTTTCCTTGCCTGGCCGTGCATTGCCTAGCCCTGCGTTGCCGTGCCTTAGCCTTGTTTCCCCTTGACGAGCCGTTCCTTCCGTTACTCTTGCCTTCCCTTGGTTTCCCTTGCCTTCCTTGCCTTCCGTTACTCTTTGCTTGCTTTCCGTGCATTGCCTAGCCTTGCGTTGTCGTCATTAGCCTTGCCTCGCCTGACCGTGCCTTGCCTTGCCTTACCCTTTCCTTGCCTTGCTGAGCATTACCTAGCCGTGCGTTGTCGTGCATTAGCCTTGTCTAGCCTTACCGTGCCTCGCCTTGCGTTACCCTTTCCTTGCCTGGCCGTGCATTGCCTAGCCGTGCGTTGCCGTTCCTTAGCCTTGTTTCCCCTTGCCGTGCCTTGCCTTTTGTTACACTTGCCTTGCCTTGCTTTGCCTTGCCTTCCTTTCCTTCCGTTACTCTTTCCTTGCCTAGCCGTGCACTGCCTAGCCTTGCGATGTCGTGCATTAGCTTTGCCTCGCCTGACAGTGCCTTGCCTTGCGTTACCCTTTCCTTGCCTTGCCGTGCATTGCCTAGCCCTGCGTTGCCGTGCCTTAGCCTTGTTTCCCCTTGCCGAGCCGTTCCTTCCGTTACCCTTGCCTTGCCTTGGTTTCCCTTGCCTTCCTTGCCTTCCGTTACTCTTTGCTTGCCTTCCGTGCATTGCCTAGCCTTGCGTTGTCGTGCATTAGCCTTGCCTCTCCTGACCGTGCCTTGCCTTGCGTTACCCTTTCCTTGCCTTGCAGTGCATTGCCTAGCAGTGCGTTGTCGTGCCTTAGCCTTGTTTCCCCTTGCCGTGCCGTTCTTTCCGGTACCATTGCCTTGCCTTGCTTTCCCTTGCCTTTCTTGCCTTCCGTTACTCTTTGCTTGCCTTCCGTGCATTGCCTAGCCTTGCCTTGTCGTGTCTTAGCCTTTTTTCACCTTGCCATAGCCTTGCTTTCGTTGCCTTGCTTTGCCTTGCCTTCCTTGCTTTCCGTTACTCTTTGCTTGCCTTCCGTGCATTGCCTAGCCTTGCGTGGTCGTGCCTTAGCCTTTTTTCACCTTGCCATAGACTTGCTTGCGTTGCCTTGCTTTGCCTTGCATTCCTTGCCTTCCGTTACTCTCTGCTTGCCTTCCGTGTATTGCCTAGCCTATGGTTGTCGTGCATTAGCCTTGCCTCCCCAAACCGTGCCTTGCCTTGCGTTACCCTTTCCTTGCCTTGCCCTGCATTGCCTAGACCTGTGTTGTCGTGCCTTTGCCTTGTTTCCCCTTGCCGTGCCGTTCCTTCCGTTACCCTTGCCTTGCCTTGCTTTCCCTTGCTTTCCTTGCCTTCCGTTACTCTTTGCTTTCCTTCCGTGCATTGCCTAGCCTTGCGTTGTCGTGCCTTAGCCTTGCCTCGCCTGACAGTGCCTTGCCTTGCGTTACCCTTTCCTTGCCTTGCCGTGCACTGCCAAGCCTTGCCTTGTCGTGCATTAGCCTTGCCTTGCCTGACCGTGCCTTGCCTGGCGTTACCCTTTCCTTGCCTTGCCGTGCATTGCCTAGCCGTGCGTTGTCGTGCCTTAGCCTTGTTTCCCCTTGCCGTGCCGTTCCTTCCGTTACCCTTGCCTTGCCTTGCTTTCCCTTGCCTTCCTTGGTTTCCGTTACTCTTTGCTTGCCTTCCGTGCATTGCCTAGCCTTGCGCTGTCGTGCATTAGCCTTGCCTTGCCTCACCGTGCCTTGCCTTGCGTTACCCTTTCCTTGCCTTGCCGTGCATTGCCTAGCCGTGCGTTGTCGTGCCTTAGCCTTGTTTCACCTTGCCATAGCCTTGCTTGCTTTGCCTTGCCTTCCTTCCCTTCCGTTACTCTTTGCTTGCCTTCCGTGCATTGCCTAGCCTAGCGTTGTCGTGCCTTAGCCTTGCCTCGCCTAACCGTGCCTTGCCTTGCGTTACCCTTTCCTTGCCTTGCCGTGCATTGCCTAGCCTTGCGTTGTCGTGCCTTAGCCTTGCCTCGCCTGACCGTGCCTTGCCTTGCGTTACCCTTTCCTTGCCTGGCCGTGCATTGCCTTAGCCTTGTTTCTCCTTGCCGTGCAGTAGCTTTTGTTACACTTGCCTTGTCTTGCTTTGCCTTGCCTTCCTTTCCTTCCGTTACACTTTCCTTGCCTTGCCGTGTATTGCCTAGCCTTGCGTTGTCGTGCATTAGCTTTGCCTGACCGTGCCTTGCCTTGCGTTACCCTTTCCTTGCCTTGCCGTGCATTGCCTAGCCGTGCGTTGCCGTGCCTTAGCCTTGTTTCCCCTTGCCGTGCCGTTCCTTCCGTTACCCTTGCCTTGCCTTGGTTTCCCTTGCCTTCCTTGCCTTCCGTTACACTTTGCTCGCCTTCCGTGCATTGCCTAGCCTTGCGTTGTCGTGCCTTAGCCTTGCCTCGCCTGACCGTGCCTTGCCTTGCGTTACCCTTTCCTTGCCTTGCCGTGCATTGCCTAGCCGTGCGTTGTCGTGCATCAGCCTTGCCTTGCCTCACGGTGCCTTGCCTTGCGTTACCCTTTCCTTGCCTTGCCGTGCATTGCCTAGCCGTGCGTTGTCGTGCCTTAGCCTTGTTTCCCCTTGCCGTGCCGTTCCTTCCGTTACCCTTGCCTTGCCTTGCTTTCCCTTGCCTTCCTTGCGTTCCGTTACTCTTTGCTTGCCTTCCGTGCATTGCCTAGCCTTGCGTTGTCGTGTCTTAGCCTTTTTTCACCTTGCCATAGCCTTGCTTGCGTTGCCTTGCTTTGCCTTGCCTTCCTTGCCTTCCGTTACTCTTTGCTTCCCTTCCGTGCATTGCCTAGCCTTGCGTGGTCGTGCCTTAGCCTTTTTTCACCTTGCCATAGCCTTGCTTGCGTTGCCTTGCTTTGCATTGCATTCCTTGCCTTCCGTTACTCTTTGCTTGCCTTCCGTGCATTGCCTAGCCTTGCGTTGTCGTGCCTTAGCCTTGTTTCCCCTTGCCGTGCCGTGCCTGTTGTTACACTTGCCTTGCCATGCTTTTCCTTGCCTTCCTTTCCTTCCATTACTCTTTCCTTGCCTAGCCGTGCACTGCCTAGCCTTGCGATGTCGTGCCATTAGCTTTCCCTCGCCTGACAGTGCCTTGCCTTGCGTTACCCTTTCCTTGCCTGGCCGTGCATTGCCTAGCCCTGCGTTGCCGTGCCTTAGCCTTGTTTCCCCTTGCCGAGCCGTTCCTTCCGTTACTCTTGCCTTCCCTTGGTTTCCCTTGCCTTCCTTGCCTTCCGTTACTCTTTGCTTGCTTTCCGTGCATTGCCTAGCCTTGCGTTGTCGTCATTAGCCTTGCCTCGCCTGACCGTGCCTTGCCTTGCGTTACCCTTTCCTTGCCTTGCCGAGCATTACCTAGCCATGCGTTGTCGTGCATTAGCCTTGTCTAGCCTTACCGTGCCTCGCCTTGCGTTACCCTTTCCTTGCCTGGCCGTGCATTGCCTAGCCGTGCGTTGCCGTTCCTTAGCCTTGTTTCCCCTTGCCGTGCCTTCCTTTTGTTACACTTGCCTTGCCTTGCTTTGCCTTGCCTTCCTTTCCTTCCGTTACTCTTTCCTTGCCTAGCCGTGCACTGCCTAGCCTTGCGATGTCGTGCATTAGCTTTGCCTCGCCTGACAGTGCCTTGCCTTGCGTTACCCTTTCCTTGCCTTGCCGTGCATTGCCTAGCCCTGCGTTGTCGTGCCTTAGCCTTGTTTCCCCTTGCCGTGCCGTTCCTTCCGTTACCCATGCCTTCCCCTGCTTTCCCTTGCCTTCCTTGCCTTCCGTTACTCTTTGCTTGCCTTTCGTGCATTGCCTAGCCTTGCGTTGTCGTGCCTTAGCCTTGCGTCGCCTGACCGTGCCTTGCCTTGCGTTACCCTTTCCTTGCCTTGCCGTGCATTGCCTAGCCGTGCGTTGTCGTGCATTAGCCTTGCCTTGCCTCACCGTGCCTTGCCTTGCGTTACCCTTTCCTTGCCTTGCCGTGCATTGCCTAGCCGTGCGTTGACGTGCCTTAGCCTTGTTTCCCCTTGCCGTGCCGTTCCTTCCGTTACCCTTGCCTTGCCTTGCTTTCCCTTGCCTTCCTTGCGTTCCGTTATTCTTTGCTTGCCTTCCGTGCATTGCCTAGCTTTGCGTTGTCGTGCCTTAGCCTTTCCTCGCCTGACCCTGCCTTGCCTTGCGTTACCCTTACCTTGCCATGCCCTGCATTGCCTAGCCGTTCGTTGTCGTGCCTTAGCCTTGTTTGTCCTTGCCGTGCCGTTCCTTCCGTTACCCTTGCCTTGCTTTCCCTTGCCTTCCTTGCCTTCCGTTACTCTTTGCTTGCCTTCCGTGCATTGCCTAGCCTTGCGTTGTCGTGCCTTAGCCTTTTTTCACCTTGCCATAGACTTGCTTGCGTTGCCTTGCTTTGCCTTGCCTTCCTTGCCTTCCGTTACTCTTTGCTTCCCTTCCGTGCATTGCCTAGCCTTGCGTGGTCGTGCATTAGCCTTGCCTTGCCTCACAGTGCCTTGCCTTGCGTTACCCTTTCCTTGCCTTGCCGTGCATTGCCTAGCCGTGCGTTGTCGTGCCTTAGCCTTGTTTCCCCTTGCCGTAGTTCCTTCCGTTACTTTGCCTTGCTTTCCCTTCCTTCCTTTTCCGTTACTCTTTGCTTGCCTTCCGTGCATTGCCTAGCCTTGCGTTGTCGTGCCTTAGCCTTGCCTTCACCTTGCCATAGCCTTGCTTGCCCTTGCCTTGCTTTGCCTTGCATTCCTTGCCTTCCGTTACTCTTTGCTTGCCTTCCGTGCATTGCCTAGCCTAGCGTTGTCGTGCCTTAGCCTTGCCTCGCCTACCTCCGTGCCTTGCCTTGCGTTACCCTTTCCTTGCCTTGCCGTGCATTGCCAAGCCGTGCGTTGTCGTGCATTAGCCTCGCCTTGCCTTACCGTGCCTTGCCTTGCGTTACCCTTTCCTTGCCTGGCCGTGCATTGCCTTAGCCTTGCGTTGCCGTACCTTAGCCTTGTTTCCCCTTGCCGTGCCGTGCCTTTTGTTACACTTGCCTTGCCTTGCTTTGCCTTGCCTTCCTTTCCTTCCGTTACTCTTTCCTTGCCTTGCCGTGCATTGCCTAGCGAGCGTTGTCGTGCCTTAGCCTTGTTTCCCCTTGCCGTGCCGTTCCTTCCTTTACACTTGCCTTTCTTTGCTTTCCCTTGCCTTCCTTACCTTCCGTTACTCTTTGCTTGCCTTCCGTGCATTGCCAAGCCTTGCGTTGTCGTGCCTTAGCCTTGCCTCCCCTGACCGTTCTTTCCCATGCGTTACCCTTTCCTTCCCTTGCCGTGCATTGCCTAGCGTGCGTTGTCGTGCCTTAGACTTGTTTCCCCTTGCCGTGCCGTTCCTTCCGTTACCATTGCCTTTCCTTGCTTTCCTTTGCCTTCCTTACCTTCCGTTACTCTTTTCTTGCCTTCCGTGCATTGCCTAGCCTTGCGTTGTCGTGCCTTAGCCTTATCTCTTCTGACCGTGCCTTCCTTTGCTTTAAGCTTTCCTTGCATTGTCTTGCATTGCCTAGCCTTGCGTTGTCGTGCATTAGCCTTGCCTAGCCTCACCGTGCCTTGCCTTGCGTTACCCTTTACTTGCCTTGCCTTGCATTTCCTAGCCGTGTGTTGTCGTGCCTTAGCCTTGTTTCCCCTTGCCGTTGCGTGCCTTTTGTTACACTTGCCTTGCCTGGCTTTGCCTTGCCTTCCTTTCCTTCCGTTACTCTTTGCTTGCCTTGCCGTGCATTGCCTAGCCTTGCATTGTCGTGCCTTATCCTTGCCTCACCTGACCGTGCCTTCCCCTGCGTTACCCTTTCCTTGCCTTGCCGTGCATTGCCTAGCCCTGCGTTGTCGTGCCTTAGCCTTGTTTCCCCTTGCCGTGCCGTTCCTTCCGTTACCCTTGCCTTCCCTTGCTTTCCCTTGCCTTCCTTGCGTTCCGTTACACTTTGCTTGCTTTCCGTGCATTGCCTAGCCTTGCGTTGTCGTGCCTTAGCCTTGCCTCGCCTGAACGTGCTTTCCCATGCGTTACCCTTTCCTTGCCTTGCCGTGCATTGCCCAGCCTGCGTTGCCGTGCCTTAGCCTTGTTTCCCCTTGCCGTGCAGTTCCTTCCGTTACCCTTGCCTTTCCTTGCTTTTCCTTGCCTTGCTTACCTTCCGTTACTCTTTGCTTGCCTTCCGTGCATTGCCTAGCCTTGCGTTGTCGTGCCTTAGCGTTTCCTCGCCTGACCGTGCTTTCAAATGCGTTACCCTTTCCTTGCCTTGCCCTTCATTGCCTAGCGTTCGGTGTCGTGCCTTAGACTTGTTTCCCCTTGCCGTGCCGTTCCTTCCGTTACCCTGGCCTTTCCTTCCTTTTCCTTGCCTTGCTTACCTTCCGTTACTCTTTGCTTGCCTTCCCTGAATTTCCTAGCCTTGCGTTGTCGTGCCTTAGCCTTATCTCGCCTGACCTTGCCTTCCTTTGCTTTAAGCTTTCCTTGCATTGTCGTGCATCGCCTAGCCTTGCGTTTTCGTGCATTAGCCTTGCCTAGCCTCACCGTGCCTTTCCTTGCGTTACCCTTTGCTTGCCTTGCCGTGCATTGCCTAGCCGTGCGTTGTCGTGCCTTAGCCTTGTTTCCCCTTGCCGTGCCGTTCCTTCGGTTACACTTGCCTTTCTTTGCTTTCCCTTTCCTTCCTTACCTTCCGTTTCTCTTTGCTTGCCTTCCGTGCATTGCCTAGCCTTGGGTTGTCGTGCCTTAGCCTTGCCTCGCCTGACCGTGCTTTCCCATGCGTTACCCTTTCCTTTCCTTGCCGTGCATTGCCTGGCGTGCGTTGTCGTGCCTTAGCATTGTTTCCCCTTGCCGTGCCGTTCCTTCCGTTACACTTGCCTTTCCTTGCTTTCCCTTGCCTTCCTTACCTTCCGTTACTCTTTGCTTGCCTTCCGTGCATTGCCTAGCCTTGCGTTGTCGTGCCTTAGCCTTATCTCGCCTGACCGTGCCTTCCTTTGCTTTAAGCTTTCCTTGCATTGTCGTGCATTGCCTAGCCTTGCGTTGTCGTGCATTAGCCTTGCCTAGCCTCACCGTGCCTTGCCTTGCGTTACCCTTTCCTTGCCTTGCCGTGCATTTCCTAGCCGTGTGTTGTCGTGCCTTAGCCTTGTTACACCTTGCCGTGCCGTTCCTTTCGTTACCCTTGCCTTCCCTTGCTTTCCCTTTCCTTCCTTGCATTCCGTTACTCCTTGCTTGCTTTCCGTGCATTGCCTAGCCTTGCGTTGGCTTTCCTTAGCCTTGCCTCGCCTGACCGTGCTTTCCCATGCGTTACCCTTTCCTTGCCTTGCCGTGCATTGCCTAGCGTGCGTTGTCGTGCCTTAGCCTTGTTTCCCCTTGCCGTGCCGTTCCTTCCGTTACACTTGCCTTTCTTTGCTTTCCCTTGCCTTCCTTACCATCCGTTACTCTTTGCTTGCCTTCCGTGCATTGCCAAGCCTTGCGTTGTCGTGCCTTAGCCTTATCTCTTCTGACCGTGCCTTCCTTTGCTTTAAGCTTTACTTGCATTGTCGTGCATTGCCTAGCCTTGCGTTGTCGTGCATTAGCCTTGTCTTGCCTTACCGTGCCTTGCCTTGCGTTACCCTTTCCTTGCATGGCCGTGCATTGCTTAGCCTTGCGTTGCCGTGCCTTAGCCTTGTTTCCCCTTGCCGTGCCGTGCCTTTTGTTACACTTGCCTTGCCTTGCTTTGCCTTGCCTTCCGTTCCATCCGTTACTCTTTCCTTGCCTAGCCGTGCACTGCGTAGCCTTTCGATGTCGTGCATTACCCTTGCCTCGCCTGACCGTGCCTTGCCTTGCGTTACCCTTTCCTTGCCTTGCCGTGCATTGCCTAGCCCTGCGTTGTCGTGCCTTAGCCTTGTTTCCCCTTACCGTGCCGTTCCTTCCGTTACCCTTGCCTTCCCCTGCTTTCCCTTGCCTTCCTTGCCTTCCGTTACTCTTTGCTTGCCTTTAGTGCATTGCCTAGCCTTGCGTTGTCGTGCCTTAGCCTTGCCTCGCCTGACCGTGCCTTGCCTTGGGTTACCCTTTCCTTGCCTTGCCGTGCATTGCCTAGCCGTGCGTTGTCGTGCATCAGCCTTGCCTTGCCTCAAGGTGCCTTGCCTTGCGTTACCTTTTCCTTGCCTTGCCGTGCATTGCCTAGCCGTGCGTTGCCGTGCCTTAGCCTTGTTTCCCCTTGCCGTGCCGTTCCTTCCGTTACCCTTCCCTTGCCTTGCTTTCCCTTGCCTTCCTTGGTTTCCGTAACTCTTTGCTTGCCTTCCGTGCATTGCCTAGACTTTCGTTGTCGTGCATTAGCCTTGCCTCCCCAAACCGTGCCTTGCCTTTCGTTACCCTTTCCTTGCCTTGCCGTGCATTGCCTAGCCCTGCGTTGCCTTGCCTTAGCCTTGTTTCCCCTTGCCGAGCCGTTCCTTCCGTTACCCTTACCTTGCCTTGGTTTCCCTTGCCTTCCTTGCCTTCCGTTACTCTTTGCTTGCCTTCCGTGCATTGCCTAGCCTTGCGTTGTCGTGCATTAGCCTTGCCTCGCCTGACCGTGACTTGCCCTGCGTTACCCTTTCCTTGCCTTGCCGTGCATTGCCTAGCCGTGCGTTGTCGTGCATTAGCCTTCTCTTGCCTTACCGTGCCTTGCCTTGCGTTACCCTTTCCTTGCCTGGCCGTGCATTGCCTAGCCGTGCGTTGCCGTTCCTTAGCCTTGTTTCCCCTTGCCGTGCCTTGCCTTTTGTTACACTTGCCTTGCCTTGCTTTGCCTTGCCTTCCTTTCCTTCCGTTACTCTTTCCTTGCCTAGCCGTGCACTGCCTATCCTTGCGTTGTCGTGCATTAGCCTTTCCTCCCCAAACCGTGCCTTGCCTTGCGTTACCATTTCCTTGCCTTGCCCTGCCTTGCCTAGCCGTGCGTTACCGTGCCTTAGCCTTGTTTCCCCTTGCCGTGCCGTTCCTTCCGTTAACCTTGCCTTGCCTTGCATTCCCTTGCCTTCCTTGCGTTCCGTTACTCTTTGCTTGCCTTCCGTGCATTGCCTAGCCTTGTGTTGTCGTGCCTTAGCCTTGCCTCGCCTGACCGTGCCTTGCCTTGCGTTACCCTTTCCTTGCCTTGCCCTGCATTGCCTAGCCCTGTGTTGTCGTGCCTTAGCCTTGTTTCCCCTTACCGTGCCGTTCCTTTCGTTACACTTGCCTTCCCCTGCTTTCCCTTGCATTCCTTGCCTTCCGTTACTCTTTGCTTGCCTTCCGTGCATTGCCTAGCCTTGCGTAGTCGTGCCTTAGCCTTGCCTCGCCTGACCGTGCCTTGCCTTGCGTTACCCTTTCCTTGCCTTGCAGTGCATTGCCTAACCGTTCGTTGTCGTGCCTTAGCCTTGTTTGCCCTTGCCGTGCCGTTCCTTCCGTTACCCTTGCCTTGCTTTGCCTTGCCTTCCTTGCCTTCCGTTACTCTTTGCTTGCCTTCCGTGCATTGCCTAGCCTTGCGTGGTCGTGCCTTAGCCTTTTTTCACCTTGCCATAGCCTTGCTTGCGTTGCCTTGCTTTGCCTTGCATTCCTTGCCTTCCGTTACTCTTTGCTTGCCTTGCGTGCATTGCCTAGCCTTGGGTTGTCGTGCATTAGCCTTGCCTCCCCAAACCGTGCCTTGCCTTGCGTTACCCTTTCCTTGCCTTGCCCTGCATTGCCTAGCCCAGTGTTGTCGTGCCTTTGCCTTGTTTCCCCTTGCCGTGCCGTTCCTTCCGTTACCCTTGCCTTGCCTTGCTTTCCCTTGCTTTCCTTGCCTTCCGTTACTCTTTGCTTTCCTTCCGTGCATTGCCTAGCCTTGCGTTGTCGTGCCTTAGCCTTGCCTCGCCTGACAGTGCCTTTACTTGCGTTACGCTTTCCTTGCCTTGCCGTGCACTGCCAAGCCTTGCCTTGTCGTGCATTAGCCTTGCCTTGCCTGACCGTGCCTTGCCTGGCGTTACCCTTTCCTTGCCTTGCCGTGCATTGCCTAGCCGTGCGTTGTCGTGCCTTAGCCTTGTTTCCCCTTGCCGTGCCGTTCCTTCCGTTACCCTTGCCTAGCCTTGCTTTCCCTTGCCTTCCTTGGTTTCCGTTACTCTTTGCTTGCCTTCCGTGCGTTGCCTAGCCTTGCGCTGTCGTGCATTAGCCTTGCCTTGCTTCACAGTGCCTTGCCTTGCGTTACCTTTTCCTTGGCTGGAAGTGCATTGCCTAGCCGTGCGTTGTGGTGCCTTAGCCTTGTTTCACCTTGCCATAGCCTTGCTTGCTTTGCGTTGCCTTCCTTCCATTCCGTTACTCTTTGCTTGCCTTCCTTGCATTGCCTAGCCTTGCGTTGTCGTGCCTTAGCCTTTTTTCACCTTGCCATAGACTTGCTTGCGTTGCCTTGCTTTGCCTTGCATTCCTTGCCTTCCGTTACTCTTTGCTTGCCTTCCGTGCATTGCCTAGCCTAGCGTTGTCGTGCCTTAGCCTTACCTCGCCTAACCGAGCCTTGCCTTGCGTTACCCTTTCCTTCCCTTGCCGTGCATTGCCAAGCCGTGCCTTGTCGTGCATTAGCCTCGCCTTGCCTTACCGTGCCTTGCCTTGCGTTACCCTTTCCTTGCCTGGCCGTGCATTGCTTAGCCTTGCGTTGCCGTACCTTAGCCTTGTTTCCCCTTGCCGTGCCGTGCCTTTTGTTACACTTGCCTTGCCTTGCTTTGCCTTGCCTTCCTTTCCTTCCGTTACTCTTTCCTTGCCTTGCCGTGCATTGCCTAGCCGTGCGTTGTCGTGCATCAGCCTTGCCTTGCCTCACCGTGCCTTGCCTTGCGTTACCCTTTCCTTGCCTTGCCGTGCATTGCCTAGCCGTGCGTTTCCGTGCCTTAGCCTTGTTTCCCCTTGCCGTGCCGTTCCTTCCGTTACCCTTGCCTTGCCTTGCTTTCCCTTGCCTTCCTTGCGTTCCGTTATTCTTTGCTTGCCTTCCGTGCATTGCCTAGCCTTGCGTTGTCGTGCCTTAGCCTTTCCTCGCCTGACCCTTCCTTGCCTTGCGTTACCCTTACCTTGCCTTGCCCTGCATTGCCTAGCCGTTCGTTGTCGTGCCTTAGCCTTGTTTGCCCTTGCCGTGCCGTTCCTTCCGTTACCCTTGCCTTGCCTTGCTTTCCCTTGCTTTCCTTGCCTTCCGTTACTCTTTGCTTTCCTTCCGTGCATTGCCTAGCCTTGGGTTGTCGTGCATTAGCCTTGCCTCCCCAAACCGTGCCTTGCCTTGCGTTACCCTTTCCTTGCCTTGCCGTGCACTGCCTAGCCTTGCGTTGTCGTGCATTAGCCTTGCTCTTGCCTGACCGTGCCTTGCCTTGCGTTACCCTTTCCTTGCCTTGCCGTGCATTGCCTAGCCGTGCGTTGTCGTGCCTTAGCCTTGTTTCCCCTTGCCGTGCCGTTCCTTCCGTTACACTTGCCTTGCCTTGCTTTCCCTTGCCTTCCTTGGTTTCCGTTACTCTTTGCTTGCCTTCCGTGCATTGCCTAGCCTTGCGCTGTCGTGCATTAGCCTTGCCTCGCCTGACAGTGCCTTGCCTTGCGTTACCCTTTCCTTGCCTGGCCGTGCATTGCCTAGCCGTGCGTTTCCGTGCCTTAGCCTTGTTTCCCCTTGCCGAGCCGTTCCTTCCGTTACTCTTGCCTTCCCTTGGTTTCCCTTGCCTTCCTTGCCTTCCGTTACTCTTTGCTTGCCTTCCGTGCATTGCCTAGCCTTGCGTTGTCGTGCCTTAGCCTTGCCTCGCCTGACCGTGCCTTGCCTTGCGTTACCCTTTCCTTGCCTTGCCGTGCATTGCCTAGCCGTGCGTTGTCGTGCATTAGCCTCGCCTTGCCTTACCGTGCCTTGCCTTGCGTTACCCTTTCCTTGCCTGGCCGTGCATTGCTTAGCCTTGCGTTGCCGTACCTTAGCCTTGTTTCCCCTTGCCGTGCCTTGCCTTTTGTTACACTTGCCTTGTCTTCCTTTGCCTTGCCTTCCTTTCCTTCCGTTACTCTTTCCTTGCCTAGCCGTGCACTGCCTAGCCTTGCGATGTCGTGCATTAGCTTTGCCTCGCCTGACAGTGCCTTGCCTTGCGTTACCCTTTCCTTGCCTTGCCGTGCATTGCCTAGCCCTGCGTTGCCGTGCCTTAGCCTTGTTTCCCCTTGCCGAGCCGTTCCTTCCGTTACCCTTGCCTTGCCTTGGTTTCCCTTGCCTTCCTTGCCTTCCGTTACTCTTTGCTTGCCTTCCGTGCATTGCCTAGCCTTGCGTTGTCGTGCATTAGCCTTGCCTCTCCTGACCGTGCCTTGCCTTGCGTTACCCTTTCCTTGCCTTGCCGTGCATTGCCTAGCCGTGCGTTGTCGTGCATTAGCCTTGCCTTGCCTCACGGTGCCTTGCCTTGCGTTACCCTTTCCTTGCCTTGCCGTGCATTGCCTAGCCGTGCGTTGCCGTGCCTTAGCCTTGTTTCCCCTTGCCGTGCCGTTCCTTCCGTTACCCTTGCCTTGCCTTGCTTTCCCTTGCCTTCCTTGCCTTCCGTTACTCTTTGCTTGCCTCCCGTGCATTGCCTAGCCTTGCGTTGTCGTGCCTTAGCCTTTTTTCACCTTGCCATAGCCTTGCTTGCGTTGCCTTGCTTTGCCTTGCCTTCCTTGCCTTCCGTTACTCTTTGCTTCCCTTCCGTGCATTGCCTAGCCTTGCGTGGTCGTGCCTTAGCCTTTTTTCACCTTGCCATAGCCTTGCTTGCGTTGCCTTGCTTTGCATTGCATTCCTTGCCTTCCGTTACTCTTTGCTTCCCTTCCGTGCATTGCCTAGCCTTGCGTTGTCGTGCCTTAGCCTTGTTTCCCCTTGCCGTGCCGTTCCTTCCGTTACCCTTGCCTTGCCTTGCTTTCCCTTGCCTTCCTTTCCTTCCATTACTCTTTCCTTGCCTTGCCGTGCACTTGCCTAGCCTTGCGATGTCGTCCATTAGCCTTGCCTTGCCTGACAGTGCCTTGCCTTGCGTTACCCTTTCCTTGCCTTGCCGTGCATTGCCTAGCCGTGCGTTGCCGTGCCTTAGCCTTGTTTCCCCTTGCCGTGCCGTTCCTTCCGTTACTCTTGCCTTCCCTTGCATTTCCCTTGCCTTCCTTGCCTTCCGTTACTCTTTGCTTGCCTTCCGTGCATTGCCTAGCCTTGCGTTGTCGTCATTAGCCTTGCCTCGCCTGACCGTGCCTTGCCTTGCGTTACCCTTTCCTTGCCTTGCCGTGCATTGCCTAGCCGTGCGTTGTCGTGCATTAGCCTTGCCTTGCCTTACCGTGCCTTGCCTTGCGTTACCCTTTCCTTGCCTGGCCGTGCATTGCCTAGCCGTGCGTTGCCGTTCCTTAGCCTTGTTTCCCCTTGCCGTGCCGTTCCTTTTGTTACACTTGCCTTGCCTTGCTTTGCCTTGCCTTCCTTTCCTTCCGTTACTCTTTCCTTGCCTAGCCGTGCACTGCCTAGCCTTGCGTTGTCGTGCATTAGCCTTGCCTCGCCTGACAGTGCCTTGCCTTGCGTTACCCTTTCCTTGCCTTGCCGTGCATTGCCTAGCCCTGCGTTGTCGTGCCTTAGCCTTGTTTCCCCTTACCGTGCCGTTCCTTCCGTTACCCATGCCTTCCCCTGCTTTCCCTTGCCTTCCTTGCCTTCCGTTACTCTTTGCTTGCCTTTCGTGCATTGCCTAGCCTTGCGTTGTCGTGCCTTAGCCTTGCGTCGCCTGACCCTGCCTTGCCTTGCGTTACCCTTTCCTTGCCTTGCCGTGCATTGCCTAGCCGTGCGTTGTCGTGCATTAGCCTTGCCTTGCCTCACCGTGCCTTGCCTTGCCTTACCCTTTCCTTGCCTTGCCGTGCATTGCCTAGCCGTGCGTTGACGTGCCTTAGCCTTGTTTCCCCTTGCCGTGCCGTTCCTTCCGTTACCCTTGCCTTGCCTTGCTTTCCCTTGCCTTCCTTGCGTTCCGTTATTCTTTGCTTGCCTTCCGTGCATTGCCTAGCCTTGCGTTGTCGTGCCTTAGCCTTTCCTCGCCTGACCCTGCCTTGCCTTGCGTTACCCTTACCTTGCCTTGCCCTGCATTGCCTAGCCGTTCGTTGTCGTGCCTTAGCCTTGTTTGCCCTTGCCGTGCCGTTCCTTCCGTTACCCTTGCCTTGCTTTCCCTTGCCTTCCTTGCCTTCCGTTACTCTTTGCTTGCCTTCCGTGCATTGCCTAGCCTTGCGTTGTCGTGTCTTAGCCTTTTTTCACCTTGCCATAGACTTGCTTGCGTTGCCTTGCTTTGCCTTGCCTTCCTTGCCTTCCGTTACTCTTTGCTTCCCTTCCGTGCATTGCCTAGCCTTGCGTTGTCGTGCATTAGCCTTGCCTTGCCTCACCGTGCCTTGCCTTGCGTTACCTTTTCCTTGGCTGGCCGTGCATTGCCTAGCCGTGCGTTGTGGTGCCTTAGCCTTGTTTCACCTTGCCGTAGCCTTGCTTACTTTGCCTTGCCTTCCTTCCATTCCGTTACTCTTTGCTTGCCTTCCGTGCATTGCCTAGCCTTGCGTTGTCGTGCCTTAGCCTTTTTTCACCTTGCCATAGACTTGCTTGCGTTGCCTTGCTTTGCCTTGCATTCCTTGCCTTCCGTTACTCTTTGCTTGCCTTCCGTGCATTGCCTAGCCTAGCGTTGTCGTGCCTTAGCCTTGCCTCGCCTAACCGTGCCTTGCCTTGCGTTACCCTTTCCTTCCCTTGCCGTGCATTGCCAAGCCGTGCGTTGTCGTGCATTAGCCTCGCCTTGCCTTACCGTGCCTTGCCTTGCGTTACCCTTTCCTTGCCTGGCCGTGCATTGCTTAGCCTTGCGTTGCCGTACCTTAGCCTTGTTTCCCCTTGCCGTGCCGTGCCTTTTGTTACACTTGCCTTGCCTTGCTTTGCCTTGCCTTCCTTTCCTTCCGTTACTCTTTCCTTGCCTTGCCGTGCATTGCCTAGCCGTGCGTTGTCGTGCATCAGCCTTGCCTTGCCTCACCGTGCCTTGCCTTGCATTACCCTTTCCTTGCCTTGCCGTGCATTGCCTAGCCGTGCGTTGCCGTGCCTTAGCCTTGTTTCCCCTTGCCGTGCCGTTCCTTCCGTTACCCTTGCCTTGCCTTGCTTTCCCTTGCCTTCCTTGCGTTCCGTTATTCTTTGCTTGCCTTCCGTGCATTGCCTAGCCTTGCGTTGTCGTGCCTTAGCCTTGTTTCCCCTTGCCGTGCCGTGCCTGTTGTTACACTTGCCTTGCCATGCTTTTCCTTGCCTTCCTTTCCTTCCATTACTCTTTCCTTGCCTAGCCGTGCACTGCCTAGCCTTGCGATGTCGTCCATTAGCTTTCCCTCCCCTGACAGTGCCTTGCCTTGCGTTACCCTTTCCTTGCCTGGCCGTGCATTGCCTAGCCCTGCGTTGCCGTGCCTTAGCCTTGTTTCCCCTTGCCGAGCCGTTCCTTCCGTTACCTTGCCTTCCCTTGGTTTCCCTTGCCTTCCTTGCCTTCCGTTACTCTTTGCTTGCCTTCCGTGCATTGCCTAGCCTTGCGTTGTCGTGCATTAGCCTTGCCTCGCCTGACCGTGCCTTGCCTTGCGTTACCCTTTCCTTGCCTTGCCGTGCATTGCCTAGCCATGCGTTGTCGTGCATTAGCCTTGTCTTGCCTTACCGTGCCTTGCCTGGCGTTACCATTTCCTTGCCTGGCCGTGCATTGCCTAGCCGTGAGTTGCCGTTCCTTAGCTTTGTTTCCCCTTGCCGTGCCTTGCCTTTTGTTACACTTGCTTTGCCTTGCTTTGCCTTGCCTTCTTTTCCTTCCGTTACTCTTTCCTGGCCTAGCCGTGCACTGCCTAGCCTTGCGTTGTCGTGCATTAGCCTTGCCTCGCCTGACAGTGCCTTGCCTTGCGTTACCCTTTCCTTGCCTTGCCGTGCATTGCCTAGCCCTGCACTGTCGTTCCTTAGCCTTGTTTCCCCTTACCGTGCCGTTCCTTCCGTTACCCATGCCTTCCCCTGCTTTCCCTTGCCTTCCTTGCCTTCCGTTACTCTTTGCTTGCCTTTCGTGCATTGCCTAGCCTTGCGTTGTCGTGCCTTAGCCTTGCGTTACCATTTCCTTGCCTTGCCGTGCATTGCCTAGCCGTGCGTTGTCGTGCATTTGCCTTTTCTTGCCTCACCGTGCCTTGCCTTGCCTTACCCTTTCCTTGCCTTGCCGTGCATTGCCTAGCCCTGCATTGTCGTGCCTTAGCCTTGTTTCCCCTTGCCGTGCCGTTCCTTCCGTTACCCTTGCCTTGCCTTGCTTTCCCTTGCCTTCCTTGCGTTCCGTTATTCTTTGCTTGCCTTCCGTGCATTGCCTAGCCTTGCGTTGTCGTGCCTTAGCCTTTCCTCGCCTGACCCTGCCTTGCCTTGCGTTACCCTTACCTTGCCATGCCCTGCATTGCCTAGCCGTTCGTTGTCGTGCCTTAGCCTTGTTTGCCCTTGCCGTGCCGTTCCTTCCGTTACCCTTGCCTTGCTTTCCCTTGCCTTCCTTGCCTTCCGTTACTCTTTGCTTGCCTTCCGTGCATTGCCTAGCCTTGCGTTGTCGTGTCTTAGCCTTTTTTCACCTTGCTCTAGCCTTGCTTGCGTTGCCTTGCTTTGCCTTGACTTCCTTGCCTTCCGTTACTCTTTGCTTCCCTTCCGTGCATTCCCTAGCCTTGTATTGTCGTTCATTAGCCTTGCCTTGCCTCACCATGCCTTGCCTTGCGTTACCTTTTCCTTGGCTGGCCGTGCATTGCCTAGCCGTGCGTTGTGGTGCCTTAGCCTTGTTTCACCTTGCCGTAGCCTTGCTTACTTTGCCTTGCCTTCCTTCCATTCCGTTACTCTTTGCTTGCCTTCCGTGCATTGCCTAGCCTTGCGTTGTCGTGCCTTAGCCTTTTTTCACCTTGCCATAGACTTGCTTGCGTTGCCTTGCTTTGCCTTGCATTCCTTGCCTTCCGTTACTCTTTGCTTGCCTTCCGTGCATTGCCTAGCCTAGCGTTGTCGTGCCTTAGCCTTGCCTCGCCTAACCGTGCCTTGCCTTGCGTTACCCTTTCCTTCCCTTGCCGTGCATTGCCAAGCCGTGCGTTGTCGTGCATTAGACTCGCCTTGCCTTACCGTGCCTTGCCTTGCGTTACCCTTTCCTTGCCTGGCCGTGCATTGCTTAGCCTTGCGTTGCCGTACCTTAGCCTTGTTTCCCCTTGCCGTGCCGTGCCTTTTGTTACACTTGCCTTGCCTTGCTTTGCCTTGCCTTCCTTTCCTTCCGTTACTCTTTACTTGCCTTGCCGTGCATTGCCTAGCCTTGCGTTGTCGTGCATTAGCCTTGCCTCGCCTGACCGTGCCTTGCCTTGCATTACCCTTTCCTTGCCTTGCCGTGCATTGCCTAGCCGTGCGTTGCCGTGCCTTAGCCTTGTTTCCCCTTGCCGTGCCGTTCCTTCCGTTACCCTTGCCTTGCCTTGCTTTCCCTTGCCTTCCTTGCGTTCCGTTATTCTTTGCTTGCCTTCCGTGCATTGCCTAGCCTTGCGTTGTCGTGCCTTAGCCTTTCCTCGCCTGACCCTGCCTTGCCTTGCGTTACCCTTACCTTGCCTTGCCCTGCATTGCCTAGCCGTTCGTTGTCGTGCCTTAGCCTTGTTTGCCCTTGCCGTGCCGTTCCTTCCGTTACCCTTGCCTTGCTTTCCCTTGCGTTCCTTGCCTCCCGTTACTCTTTGCTTGCCTTCCGTGCATTGCCTAGCCTTGCGTTGTCGTGTCTTAGCCTTTTTTCACCTTGCCATAGCCTTGCTTGCGTTGCCTTGCTTTGCCTTGCCTTCCTTGCCTTCCGTTACTCTTTGCTTCCCTTCCGTGCATTGCCTAGCCTTGCGTGGTCGTGCCTTAGCCTTTTTTCACCTTGCCATAGCCTTGCTTGCGTTGCCTTGCTTTGCATTGCATTCCTTGCCTTCCGTTACTCTTTGCTTGCCTTCCGTGCATTGCCTAGCCTTGCGTTGTCGTGCCTTAGCCTTGTTTCCCCTTCCCGTGCCGTGCCTGTTGTTACACTTGCCTTGCCATGCTTTTCCTTGCCTTCCTTTCCTTCCATTACTCTTTCCTTGCCTAGCCGTGCACTGCCTAGCCTTGCTATGTCGTGCATTAGCTTTGCCTCCCCAAACCGTGCCTTGCCTTGCGTTACCCTTTCATTGCCTTGCCCTGCATTGCCTAGCCTTGTGTTGTCGTGCCTTAGCCTTGTTTCCCCTTGAAGTGCCGTTCCTTCCGTTACCCTTGCCTTGCCTTGCTTTCCCTTGCTTTCCTTGCCTTCCGTTACTCTTTGCTTTCCTTCCGTGCATTGCCTAGCCTTGCGTTGTCGTGCCTTAGCCTTGCCTCGCCTGACAGTGCCTTGCCTTGCGTTACCCTTTCCTTGCCTTGCCGTGCATTGCCTAGACGTGCGTTGTCGTGCATTAGCCTTGTCTTGCCTTACCGTGCCTTGCCTTGCGTTACCCTTTCCTTGCCTTGCCTTGCATTGCCTAGCCGTGCGTTGTCGTGCCTTAGCCTTGTTTCCCCTTGCCGTGGCGTTACTTCCGTTACCCTTGCCTTGCCTTGGTTTCCCTTGCCTTCCTTTGTTTCCGTTACTCTTTGCTTGCCTTCCGTGCATTGCCTAGCCTTGCGCTGTCGTGCATTAGCTTTGACTTGCCTCACAGTGCCTTGCCTTGCGTTACCTTTTCCTTGGCTGGCCGTGCATTGCCTAGCCGTGCGTTGTGGTGCCTTAGCCTTGTTTCACCTTGCCATAGCCTTGCTTGCTTTGCCTTGCCTTCCTTCCCTTCCGTTACTCTTTGCTTGCCTTCCGTGCATTGCCTAGCCTTGCGTTGTCGTGCCTTAGCCTTTTTTCACCTTGCCATAGACTTGCTTGCGTTGCCTTGCTTTGCCTTGCATTCCTTGCCTTCCGTTACTCTTTGCTTGCCTTCCGTGCATTGCCTAGCCTAACGTTGTCGTGCCTTAGCCTTGCCTCGCCTAGCCGTGCCTTGCCTTGCGTTACCCTTTCCTTGCCTTTCCGTGCATTGCCTAGCCTTGCGTTGTCATGCCTTAGGCTTGCCTCGCCTGACCGTGCTTTCCCATGCGTTACCCTTTCCTTGCCTTGCCGTGCATTGCCTAGCGTGCGTTGTCGTGCCTTAGCCTTGTTTCCCCTTGCCGTGCCGTTCCTTCCGTTACACTTGCCTTTCTTTGCTTTCCCTTGCCTTCCTTACCTTCCGTTACTCTTTGCTTGCCTTCCGTGCATTGCCTAGCCTTGCGTTGTCGTGCCTTAGCCTTATCTCGCCTGACCGTGCCTTCCTTTGCTTTAAGCTTTCCTTGCATTGTCGTGCATTGCCTAGCCTTGCGTTGTCGTGCATTAGCCTTGCCTAGCCTCACCGTGCCTTGCCTTGCGTTACCCTTTCCTTGCCTTGCCGTGCATTGCCTAGCCGTGCGTTGTCGTGCCTTAGCTTTGATTCCCCTTGCCGTGGCGTGCCTTTTGTTACACTTGCCTTGCCTGGCTTTGCCTTGCCTTCCTTTCCTTCCGTTACTCTTTCCTTGCCTTGGCGTGCATTGCCTAGCCTTGCATTGTCGTGCCTTATCCTTGCCTCACCTGACCGTGCCTTCCCCTGCGTTACCCTTTCCTTGCCTTGCCGTGCATTGCCTAGCCCTGCGTTGTCGTGCCTTAGCCTTCTTAGCCCTTGCCGTGCCGTTCCTTCCGTTACCCTTGCCTTCCCTTGCTTTCCCTTGCCTTCCTTGCGTTCCGTTACTCTTTGCTTGCTTTTCCTGCATTGCCTAGCCTTGCGTTGTCATGCCTTAGCCTTGCCTCGCCTGACCGTGCTTTCCCATGCGTTACCCTTTCCTTGCCTTGCCGTGCATTGCCTAGCGTGCGTTGTCGTGCCTTAGCCTTGTTTCCCCTTGCCCGGCCGTTCCTTCCGTTACACTTGCCTTTCCTTGCTTTCCCTTGCCTTCCTTACCTTCCGTTACTCTTTGCTTGCCTTCCGTGCATTGCCTAGCCTTGCGTTGTCGTGCCTTAGCGTTGCCTCGCCTGACCGTGCTTTCAAATGCGTTACCCTTTCCTTGCCTTGCCCTTCATTGCCTAGCGTTCGGTGTCGTGCCTTAGACTTGTTTCCCCTTGCCGTGCCGTTCCTTCCGTTACCCTGGCCTTTCCTTCCTTTTCCTTGCCTTGCTTACCTTCCGTTACTCTTTGCTTGCCTTCCCTGAATTTCCTAGCCTTGCGTTGTCGTGCCTTAGCCTTATCTCGCCTGACCTTGCCTTCCTTTGCTTTAAGCTTTCCTTGCATTGTCGTGCATCGCCTAGCCTTGCGTTTTCGTGCATTAGCCTTGCCTAGCCTCACCGTGCCTTTCCTTGCGTTACCCTTTGCTTGCCTTGCCGTGCATTGCCTAGCCGTGCGTTGTCGTGCCTTAGCCTTGTTTCCCCTTGCCGTGCCGTTCCTTCGGTTACACTTGCCTTTCTTTGCTTTCCCTTTCCTTCCTTACCTTCCGTTTCTCTTTGCTTGCCTTCCGTGCATTGCCTAGCCTTGGGTTGTCGTGCCTTAGCCTTGCCTCGCCTGACCGTGCTTTCCCATGCGTTACCCTTTCCTTTCCTTGCCGTGCATTGCCTAGCGTGCGTTGTCGTGCTTTAGCATTGTTTCCCCTTGCCGTGCCGTTCCTTCCGTTACACTTGCCTTTCCTTGCTTTCCCTTGCCTTCCTTACCTTCCGTTACTCTTTGCTTGCCTTCCGTGCATTGCCTAGCCTTGCGTTGTCGTGCCTTAGCCTTATCTCGCCTGACCGTGCCTTCCTTTGCTTTAAGCTTTCCTTGCATTGTCGTGCATTGCCTAGCCTTGCGTTGTCGTGCATTAGCCTTGCCTAGCCTCACCGTGCCTTGCCTTGCGTTACCCTTTCCTTGCCTTGCCGTGCATTTCCTAGCCGTGTGTTGTCGTGCCTTAGCCTTGTTACACCTTGCCGTGCCGTTCCTTTCGTTACCCTTGCCTTCCCTTGCTTTCCCTTTCCTTCCTTGCATTCCGTTACTCCTTGCTTGCTTTCCGTGCATTGCCTAGCCTTGCGTTGGCTTTCCTTAGCCTTGCCTCGCCTGACCGTGCTTTCCCATGCGTTACCCTTTCCTTGCCTTGCCGTGCATTGCCTAGCGTGCGTTGTCGTGCCTTAGCCTTGTTTCCCCTTGCCGTGCCGTTCCTTCCGTTACACTTGCCTTTCTTTGCTTTCCCTTGCCTTCCTTACCATCCGTTACTCTTTGCTTGCCTTCCGTGCATTGCCAAGCCTTGCGTTGTCGTGCCTTAGCCTTATCTCTTCTGACCGTGCCTTCCTTTGCTTTAAGCTTTACTTGCATTGTCGTGCATTGCCTAGCCTTGCGTTGTCGTGCATTAGCCTTGTCTTGCCTTACCGTGCCTTGCCTTGCGTTACCCTTTCCTTGCATGGCCGTGCATTGCTTAGCCTTGCGTTGCCGTGCCTTAGCCTTGTTTCCCCTTGCCGTGCCGTTCCTTCCGTTACCCTTGCCTTGCTTTCCCTTGCCTTCCTTGCCTTCCGTTACTCTTTGCTTGCCTTCCGTGCATTGCCTAGCCTTGCGTTGTCGTGTCTTAGCCTTTTTTCACCTTGCCATAGCCTTGCTTGCGTTGCCTTGCTTTGCCTTGCCTTCCTTGCCTTCCGTTACTCTTTGCTTCCCTTCCGTGCATTGCCTAGCCTTGCGTGGTCGTGCATTAGCCTTGCCTTGCCTCACAGTGCCTTGCCTTGCGTTACCCTTTCCTTGGCTGGCCGTGCATTGCCTAGCCGTGCGTTGTGGTGCCTTAGCCTTGTTTCACCTTGCCATAGCCTTGCTTACTTTGCCTTGCCTTCCTTCCATTCCGTTACTCTTTGCTTGCCTTCCGTGCATTGCCTAGCCTTGCGTTGTCGTGCCTTAGCCTTTTTTCACCTTGCCATAGCCTTGCTTGCGTTGCCTTGCTTTGCCTTGCATTCCTTGCCTTCCGTTACTCTTTGCTTGCCTTCCGTGCATTGCCTAGCCTAGCGTTGTCGTGCCTTAGCCTTGCCTCGCCTAACCGTGCCTTGCCTTGCGTTACCCTTTCCTTCCCTTGCCGTGCATTGCCAAGCCGTGCGTTGTCGTGCATTAGACTCGCCTTGCCTTACCGTGCCTTGCCTTGCGTTACCCTTTCCTTGCCTGGCCGTGCATTGCTTAGCCTTGCGTTGCCGTACCTTAGCCTTGTTTCCCCTTGCCGTGCCGTGCCTTTTGTTACACTTGCCTTGCCTTGCTTTGCCTTGCCTTCCTTTCCTTCCGTTACTCTTTCCTTGCCTTGCCGTGCATTGCCTAGCCGTGCGTTGTCGTGCATCAGCCTTGCCTTGCCTCACCGTGCCTTGCCTTGCATTACCCTTTCCTTGCCTTGCCGTGCATTGCCTAGCCGTGCGTTGTCGTGCCTTAGCCTTGTTTCCCCTTGCCGTGCCGTTCCTTCCGTTACCCTTGCCTTGCCTTGCTTTCCCTTGCCTTCCTTGCGTTCCGTTATTCTTTGCTTGCCTTCCGTGCATTGCCTAGCCTTGCGTTGTCGTGCCTTAGCCTTTCCTCGCCTGACCCTGCCTTGCCTTGCTTTACCCTTTCCTTGCCTTGCCGTGCATTGCCTAGCCCTGCGTTGCCTTGCCTTAGCCTTGTTTCCCCTTGCCGTGCCGTTCCTTCCGTTACCCTTGCCTTGCCTTGCTTTCCCTTGCATTCCTTGCCTTCCGTTACTCTTTGCTTGCCTTCCGTGCATTGCCTAGCCTTGCGTTGTCGTGTCTTAGCCTTTTTTCACCTTGCCATAGCCTTGCTTGCGTTGCCTTGCTTTGCCTTGCCTTCCTTGCCTTCCGTTACTCTTTGCTTCCCTTCCGTGCATTGCCTAGCCTTGCGTGGTCGTGCCTTAGCCTTTTTTCACCTTGCCATAGCCTTGCTTGCGTTGCCTTGCGTTACCCTTTCCTTGCCTTGCCGTGCATTGCCTAGCCTTGCGTTGTCGTGCCTTAGCCTTGTTTCCCCTTGCCGTGCCGTGCCTGTTGTTACACTTGCCTTGCCATGCTTTTCCTTGCCTATCTTTCCTTCCATTACTCTTTCCTTGCCTAGCCGTGCACTGCCTAGCCTTGCGTTGTCGTGCATTAGCTTTGCCTCCCCAAACCGTGCCTTGCCTTGCGTTACCCTTTCATTGCCTTGCCCTGCATTGCCTAGCCTTGTGTTGTCGTGCCTTAGCCTTGTTTCCCCTTGAAGTGCCGTTCCTTCCGTTACCCTTGCCTTGCCTTGCCTTCCCTTGCTTTCCTTGCCTTCCGTTACTCTTTGCTTTCCTTCCGTGCATTGCCTAGCCTTGCGTTGTCGTGCCTTAGCCTTGTTTCACCGTGCCTTGCCTTGCGTTACCCTTTCCTTGCCTTGCCGTGCACTGCCAAGCCTTGCCTTGTCGTGCATTAGCCTTGCCTTGCCTGACCGTGCCTTGCCTGGCGTTACCCTTTCCTTGCCTTGCCTTGCATTGCCTAGCCGTGCGTTGTCGTGCCTTAGCCTTGTTTCCCCTTGCCGTGGCGTTACTTCCGTTACCCTTGCCTTGCCTTGGTTTCCCTTGCCTTCCTTTGTTTCCGTTACTCTTTGCTTGCCTTCCGTGCATTGCCTAGCCTTGCGCTGTCGTGCATTAGCTTTGACTTGCCTCACAGTGCCTTGCCTTGCGTTACCTTTTCCTTGGCTGGCCGTGCATTGCCTAGCCGTGCGTTGTGGTGCCTTAGCCTTGTTTCACCTTGCCATAGCCTTGCTTGCTTTGCCTTGCCTTCCTTCCCTTCCGTTACTCTTTGCTTGCCTTCCGTGCATTGCCTAGCCTTGCGTTGTCGTGCCTTAGCCTTTTTTCACCTTGCCATAGACTTGCTTGCGTTGCCTTGCTTTGCCTTGCATTCCTTGCCTTCCGTTACTCTTTGCTTGCCTTCCGTGCATTGCCTAGCCTAACGTTGTCGTGCCTTAGCCTTGCCTCGCCTAGCCGTGCCTTGCCTTGCGTTACCCTTTCCTTGCCTTTCCGTGCATTGCCTAGCCTTGCGTTGTCATGCCTTAGGCTTGCCTCGCCTGACCGTGCTTTCCCATGCGTTACCCTTTCCTTGCCTTGCCGTGCATTGCCTAGCGTGCGTTGTCGTGCCTTAGCCTTGTTTCCCCTTGCCGTGCCGTTCCTTCCGTTACACTTGCCTTTCTTTGCTTTCCCTTGCCTTCCTTACCTTCCGTTACTCTTTGCTTGCCTTCCGTGCATTGCCTAGCCTTGCGTTGTCGTGCCTTAGCCTTATCTCGCCTGACCGTGCCTTCCTTTGCTTTAAGCTTTCCTTGCATTGTCGTGCATTGCCTAGCCTTGCGTTGTCGTGCATTAGCCTTGCCTAGCCTCACCGTGCCTTGCCTTGCGTTACCCTTTCCTTGCCTTGCCGTGCATTGCCTAGCCGTGCGTTGTCGTGCCTTAGCTTTGATTCCCCTTGCCGTGGCGTGCCTTTTGTTACACTTGCCTTGCCTGGCTTTGCCTTGCCTTCCTTTCCTTCCGTTACTCTTTCCTTGCCTTGGCGTGCATTGCCTAGCCTTGCATTGTCGTGCCTTATCCTTGCCTCACCTGACCGTGCCTTCCCCTGCGTTACCCTTTCCTTGCCTTGCCGTGCATTGCCTAGCCCTGCGTTGTCGTGCCTTAGCCTTCTTAGCCCTTGCCGTGCCGTTCCTTCCGTTACCCTTGCCTTCCCTTGCTTTCCCTTGCCTTCCTTGCGTTCCGTTACTCTTTGCTTGCTTTTCCTGCATTGCCTAGCCTTGCGTTGTCATGCCTTAGCCTTGCCTCGCCTGACCGTGCTTTCCCATGCGTTACCCTTTCCTTGCCTTGCCGTGCATTGCCTAGCGTGCGTTGTCGTGCCTTAGCCTTGTTTCCCCTTGCCCGGCCGTTCCTTCCGTTACACTTGCCTTTCCTTGCTTTCCCTTGCCTTCCTTACCTTCCGTTACTCTTTGCTTGCCTTCCGTGCATTGCCTAGCCTTGCGTTGTCGTGCCTTAGCCTTGCCTCGCCTGACCGTGCTTTCCCATGCGTTACCCTTTCCTTGCCTTGCCGTTCATTGCCTAGCGTTCGGTGTCGTGCCTTAGACTTGTTCCCCCTTGCCGTGCCGTTCCTTCCGTTACCCTTGCCTTTCCTTGCTTTTCCTTGCCTTCCTTACCTTCCGTTACTCTTTGCTTGCCTTCCCTGAATTTCCTAGCCTTGCGTTGTCGTGCCTTAGCCTTGCCTCGCCTGACCGTGCTTTCCCATGCGTTACCCTTTCCTTGCCTTGCCGTGCATTGCCTAGCGTGCGTTGTCGTGCCTTAGCCTTGTTACCCCTTGCCGTGCCGTTTCTTCCGTTACCCTTGCCTTTCCTTGCTTTTCCTTGCCTTCCTTACCTTCCGTTACTCTTTGCTTGCCTTCCCTGAATTTCCTAGCCTTGCGTTGTCGTGCCTTAGCCTTGCCTCGCCTGACCGTGCTTTCCCATGCGTTACCCTTTCCTTGCCTTGCCGTGCATTGCCTAGCGTGCGTTGTCGTGCCTTAGCCTTGTTACCCCTTGCCGTGCCGTTCCTTCCGTTACCCTTGCCTTCCCTGGCTTTCCCTTGCCTTCCTTGCGTTCCGTTACTCTTTGCTTGCTTTCCGTGCATTGCCTAGCCTTGCGTTGTCATGCCTTAGGCTTGCCTCGCCTGACCGTGCTTTCCCATGCGTTACCCTTTCCTTGCCTTGCCGTGCATTGCCTAGCGTGCGTTGTCGTGCCTTAGCCTTGTTTCCCCTTGCCGTGCCGTTCCTTCCGTTACACTTGTCTTTCCTTGCTTTCCCTTGCCTTCCTTACCTTCCGTTACTCTTTGCTTGCCTTCCGTGCATTGCCTAGCCTTGCGTTGTCGTGCTTTAGCCTTATCTCGCCTGACCGTGCCTTCCTTTGCTTTAAGCTTTCCTTGCATTGTCGTGCATTGCCTAGCCTTGCGTTGTCGGGCATTAGCCTTGCCTAGCCTCACCGTGCCTTGCCTTGCGTTACCCTTTCCTTGCCTTGCCGTGCATTGCCTAGCCGTGCGTTGTCGTGCCTTAGCCTTGATTCCCCTTGCCGTGGCGTGCCTTTTGTTACACTTGCCTTGCCTGGCTTTGCCTTGCCTTCCTTTCCTTCCGTTACTCTTTCCTTGCCTTGCCGTGCATTGCCTTGCCTTGCATTGTCGTGCCTTATCCTTGCCTCACCTGACCGTGCCTTCCCCTGCGTTACCCTTTCCTTGCCTTGCCGTGCATTGCCTAGCCCTGCGTTGTCGTGCCTTAGCCTTCTTACCACTTTCCGTGCCGTTCCTTCCGTTACCCTTGCCTTCCCTTGCTTTCCCTTGCCTTCCTTACCTTCCGTTACTCTTTGCTTGCCTTCCGTACATTGCCTAGACTTGCGTTGTCGTGCCTTAGCCTTGCCTCGCCTGACCGTGCTTTCCCATGCGTTACCCTTTCCTTGCCTTGCCGTTCATTGCCTAGCGTTCGGTGTCGTGCCTTAGACTTGTTCCCCCTTGCCGTGCCGTTCCTTCCGTTACCCTTGCCTTTCCTTGCTTTTCCTTGCCTTCCTTACCTTCCGTTACTCTTTGCTTGCCTTCCCTGAATTTCCTAGCCTTGCGTTGTCGTGCCTTAGCCTTGCCTCGCCTGACCGTACTTTCCCATGCGTTACCCTTTCCTTGCCTTGCCGTGCATTGCCTAGCGTGCGTTGTCGTGCCTTAGCCTTGTTACCCCTTGCCGTGCCGTTTCTTCCGTTACCCTTGCCTTCCCTTCCTTTCCCTTGCCTTCCTTGCGTTCCGTTACTCTTTGCTTGCTTTCCGTGCATTGCCTAGCCTTGCGTTGTCATGCCTTAGGCTTGCCTCGCCTGATCGTGCTTTCCCATGCGTTACCCTTTCCTTGCCTTGCCGTGCATTGCCTAGCGTGCGTTGTCGTGCCTTACCCTTGTTTCCCCTTGCCGTGCCGTTCCTTCCGTTACACTTGCCTTTCTTTGCTTTCCCTTGCCTTCCTTACCTTCCGTTACTCTTTGCTTGCCTTCCGTGCATTGCCTAGCCTTGCGTTGTCGTGCCTTAGCCTTATCTCGCCTGACCGTGCCTTCCTTTGCTTTAAGCTTTCCTTGCATTGTCGTGCATTGCCTAGCCTTGCGTTGTCGTGCATTAGCCTTGCCTAGCCTCACCGTGCCTTGCCTTGCGTTACACTTTCCTTGCCTTGCCGTGCATTGCCTAGCCGTGCGTTGTGGTGCCTTAGCCATTTTTCCCCTTGCCGTGCCGTTCCTTCCGTTACACTTGCCTTTCTTTGCTTTCCCTTGCCTTCCTTACCTTCCGTTACTCTTTGCTTGCCTTCCGTGCATTGCCTAGCCTTGCGTTGTCGTGCCTTAGCCTTGCCTCGCCTGAACGTGCTTTCCCATGCGTTACCCTTTCCTTGCCTTGCCGTGCATTGCCCAGCCTGCGTTGCCGTGCCTTAGCCTTGTTTCCCCTTGCCGTGCAGTTCCTTCCGTTATCCTTGCCTTTCCTTGCTTTTCCTTGCCTTGCTTACCTTCCGTTACTCTTTGCTTCCCTTCCCTGCATTGCCTAGCCTTGCGTTGTCTTGCCTTAGCCTTATATCGCCTGACCGTCCCTTCCTTTGCTTTAAGCTTTCCTTGCATTGTCGTGCATTGCCTAGCCTTGCGTTGTCGTGCATTAGCCTTGCCTAGCTTCACCGTGCCTTGCCTTGCGTTACCCTTTCCTTGCCTTGCCGTGCATTGCCTAGCCGTGCGTTGTCGTGCCTTAGCCTTGTTTCCCCTTGCCGTGGCGTGCCTTTTGTTACACTTGCCTTTCCTGGCTTTGACTTGCCTTCCTTTCCTTCCGTTACTCTTTCCTTGCCTTGCCGTGCATTGCCTAGCCTTGCATTGTCGTGCCTTATCCTTGCCTCACCTGACCGTGCCTTCCCCTGCGTTACCCTTTCCTTGCCTTGCCGGGCATTGCCTAGCCCTGCGTTGCCATGCCTTAGCCTTGTTACCCCTTGCCGTGCCGTTCCTTCCGTTACCCTTGCCTTCCCTTGCTTTCCCTTGCCTTCCTTGCTTTCCGTTGCTCTTTGCTTGCTTTCCGTGCATTGCCTAGCCTTGCGTTGTCATGCCTTAGCCTTGCATCGCCTGACCGTGCTTTCCCATGCGTTACCCTTTCCTTGCCTTTCCGTGCATTGCCTAGCCGTGCGTTGTCGTGCCTTAGCCTTGTTTCCCCTTGCCGTGCCGTTCCTTCCGTTACACTTGCCTTTCCTTCCTTTCCCTTGCCTTCCTTACCTTCCGTTACTCTTTGCTTGCCTTCCGTGCATTGCCTAGCCTTGAGTTGTCGTGCCTTAGCGTTGCCTCGCCTGACCGTGCTTTCAAATGCGTTACCCTTTCCTTGCCTTGCCGTTCATTGCCTAGCGTTCGCTGTCGTGCCTTAGACTTGTTTCCCCTTGCCGTGCCGTTCCTTCCGTTACCCTGGCCTTTCCTTCCTTTTCCTTGCCTTGCTTACCTTCCGTTACTCTTTGCTTGCCTTCCCTGAATTTCCTAGCCTTGCGTTGTCGTCCCTTAGCCTTATCTCGCCTGACCTTGCCTTCCTTTGCTTTAAGCTTTCCTTGCATTGTCGTGCATCGCCTAGCCTTGCAGTTTTCGTGCATTAGCCTTGCCTAGCCTCACTGTGCCTTTCCTTGTGTTACCCTTTGCTTGCCTTGCCGTGCATTGCCTAGACGTGCGTTGTCGTGCCTTAGCCTTGTTTCCCCTTGCCGTGCGGTTCCTTCCGTTACACTTGCCTTTCTTTGCTTTCCCTTTCCTTCCTTACCTTCCGTTTCTCTTTGCTTGCCTTTCGTGCATTGCCTAGCCTTGGGTTGTCGTGCCTTAGCCTTGCCTCGCCTGACCGTGCTTTCCCATGCGTTACCCTTTCCTTGCCTTGCAGTGCATTGCCTAGCCGTTCGTTGTCGTGCCTTAGCCTTGTTTGCCCTTGCCGTGCCGTTCCTTCCGTTACCCTTCCCTTGCTTTCCCTTGCCTTCCTTGCCTTCCGTTACTCTTTGCTTGCCTTCCGTGCATTGCCTAGCCTTGCGTTGTCGTGTCTTAGCCTTTTTTCACCTTGCCATAGCCTTGCTTGCGTTGCCTTGCTTTGCCTTGCCTTCCTTGCCTTCCGTTACTCTTTGCTTGCCTTCCGTGCATTGCCTAGCCTTGCGTGGTCGTGCCTTAGCCTTTTTTCACCTTGCCATAGCCTTGCTTGCGTTGCCTTGCTTTGCCTTGCATTCCTTGCCTTCCGTTACTCTTTGCTTGCCTTCCGTGCATTGCCTAGCCTTGGGTTGTCGTGCATTAGCCTTGCCTCCCCAAACCGTGCCTTGCCTTGCGTTACCCTTTCCTTGCCTTGCCCTGCATTGCCTAGCCCTGTGTTGTCGTGCCTTAGCCTTGTTTCCCCTTGCCGTGCCGTTCCTTCCGTTACCCTTGCCTTGCCTTGCTTTCCCTTGCTTTCCTTGCCTTCCGTTACTCTTTGCTTTCCTTCCGTGCATTGCCTAGCCTTGCGTTGTCGTGCCTTAGCCTTGCCTCGCCTGACAGTGCCTTGCCTTGCGTTACCATTTCCTTGCCTTGCCGTGCATTGCCTAGCCGTGCGTTGTCGTGCATTAGCCTTGCCTTGCCTGACCGTGCCTTGCCTGGCGTTACCCTTTCCTTGCCTTACACTGCATTGCCTAGCCGTGCGTTGTCGTGCCTTAGCCTTGTTTCCCCTTGCCGTGCCGTTACTTCCGTTACCCTTGCCTTGCCTTGGTTTCCCTTGCCTTCCTGGGTTTCCGTTACTCTTTGCTTGCCTTCCGTGCATTGCCTAGCCTTGCGCTGTCGTGCATTAGCCTTGCCTTGCCTCACAGTGCCTTGCCTTGCGTTACCTTTTCCTTGGCTGGCCGTGCATTGCCTAGCCGTGCGTTGTGGTGCCTTAGCCTTGTTTCACCTTGCCATAGCCTTCCTTGCTTTGCCTTGCCTTCCTTCCATTCCGTTACTCTTTGCTTGCCTTCCGTGCATTGCCTAGCCTTGCGTTGTCGTGCCTTAGCCTTATCTCGCCTGACCGTGCCTTCCTTTGCTTTAAGCTTTCCTTGCATTGTCGTGCATTGCCTAGCCTTGCGTTGTCGTGCATTAACCTTGCCTAGCCTCACCGTGCCTTGCCTTGCGTTACCCTTTCCTTGCTTTGCCGTGCATTTCCTAGCCGTGTGTTGTCGTGCCTTAGCCTTGTTACCCCTTGTCGTGCCGTTCCTTCCGTTACCCTTGCCTTCCCTTGCTTTCCCTTTCCTTCCTTGCATTCCGTTACTCCTTGCTTGCTTTCCGTGCATTGCCTAGCCTTGCGTTGGCTTTCCTTAGCCTTGCCTCGCCTGACCGTGCTTTCCCATGCGTTACCCTTTCCTTGCCTTGCCGTGCATTGCCTAGCGTGCGTTGTCGTGCCTTAGCCTTGTTTCCCCTTGCCGTGCCGTTCCTTCCGTTACACTTGCCTTTCTTTGCTTTCCCTTGCCTTCCTTACCTTCCGTTACTCTTTGCTTGCCTTCCGTGCATTGCCAAGCCTTGCGTTGTCGTGCCTTAGCCTTGCCTCCCCTGACCGTGCTTTCCCATGCGTTACCCTTTCCTTGCCTTGCCGTGCATTGCCCAGCCTGCGTTGCCGTGCCTTAACCTTGTTTCCCCTTGCCGTGCAGTTCCTTCCGTTACCCTTGCCTTTCCTTGCTTTTCCTTGCCTTGCTTACCTTCCGTTACTCTTTGCTTCCCTTCCCTGCATTGCCTAGCCTTGCGTTGTCGTGCCTTAGCCTTATCTCGCCTGACCGTGCCTTCCTTTGCTTTAAGCTTTCCTTGCATTGTCGTGCATTGCCTAGCCTTGCGTTGTCGTGCATTAGCCTTGCCTAGCCTCACCGTGCCTTGCCTTGCGTTACCCTTTCCTTGCCTTGCCGTGCATTGCCTAGCCGTGCGTAGTCGTGCCTTAGCCTTGTTTCCCCTTGCCGTGGCGTGCCTTTTGTTACACTTGCCTTGACTGGCTTTGACTTGCCTTCCTTTCCTTCTGTTACTCTTTCCTTGCCTTGCCGTGCATTGCCTAGCCTTGCATTGTCGTGCCTTATCCTTGCCTCACCTGACCGTGCCTTCCCCTGCGTTACCATTTCCTTGCCTTGCCGTGCATTGCCTAACCCTGCGTTGCCGTGCCTTAGCCTTGTTACCCCTTGCCGTGCCGTTCCTTCCGTTACCCTTGCCTTCCCTTGCTTTCCCATGCCTTCCTTGCGTTCCGTTACTCTTTGCTTGCTTTCCGTGCATTGCCTAGCCTTGCGTTGTCATGCCTTAGCCTTGCATCGCCTGACCGTGCTTTCCCATGCGTTACCCTTTCCTTGCCTTGCCGTGCATTGCCTAGCCGTGCGTTGTCGTGCCTTAGCCTTGTTTCCCCTTGCCGTGCCGTTCCTTCCGTTACACTTGCCTTTCCTTCCTTTCCCTTGCCTTCCTTACCTTCCGTTACTCTTTGCTTGCCTTCCGTGCATTGCCTAGCCTTGAGTTGTCGTGCCTTAGCGTTGCCTCGCCTGACCGTGCTTTCAAATGCGTTACCCTTTCCTTGCCTTGCCGTTCATTGCCTAGCGTTCGGTGTCGTGCCTTAGACTTGTTTCCCCTTGCCGTGCCGTTCCTTCCGTTACCCTGGCCTTTCCTTCCTTTGCCTTGCCTTGCTTACCTTCCGTTACTCTTTGCTTGCCTTCCCTGAATTTCCTAGCCTTGCGTTGTCGTGCCTTAGCCTTATCTCGCCTGACCTTGCCTTCCTTTGCTTTAAGCTTTCCTTGCATTGTCGTGCATCGCCTAGCCTTGCGTTTCCGTGCATTAGCCTTGCCTAGCCTCACCGTGCCTTTCCTTGCGTTACCCTTTGCTTGCCTTGCCGTGCATTGCCTAGCCGTGCGTTGTCGTGCCTTAGCCTTGTTTCCCCTTGCCGTGCCGTTCCTTCCGTTACACTTGCCTTTCTTTGCTTTCCCTTTCCTTCCTTACCTTCCGTTTCTCTTTGCTTGCCTTCCGTGCATTGCCTAGCCTTGGGTTGTCGTGCCTTAGCCTTGCCTCGCCTGACCGTGCTTTCCCATGCGTTACCCTTTCCTTGCCTTGCAGTGCATTGCCTAGACGTTCGTTGTCGTGCCTTAGCCTTGTTTGCCCTTGCCGTGCCGTTCCTTCCGTTACACTTGCCTTACCTTGCTTTCCCTTGCCTTCCTTGCCTTCCGTTACTCTTTGCTTGCCTTCCGTGCATTGCCTAGCCTTGCGTTGTCGTGCCTTAGCCTTGTTTCACCTTGCCATAGCCTTGCTTGCGTTGCCTTGCTTTGCCTTGCCTTCCTTGCCTTCCGTTACTCTTTGCTTGCCTTCCGTGCATTGCCTAGCCTTGCGTTGTCGTGCCTTAGCCTTTTTTCACCTTTCCATAGCCTTGCTTGCCTTGCCTTGCTTTGCCTTGCCTTCCTTTCCTTTCGTTACTCTTTCCTTGCCTTCCGTGCATTGCCTAGCCTTGCGTTGTCGTGCATTAGCCTTGCCTCCCCAAACCGTGCCTTGCCTTGCGTTACCCTTTCCTTGCCTTGCCCTGCATTGCCTAGCCCTGCGTTGTCGTGCCTTAGCATTGTTTCCCCTTACCGTGCCGTTCCTTCCGTTACCCTTGCCTTCCCTTGCTTTCCCTTGCCTTCCTTGCCTTCCGTTACTCTTTGCTTTCCTTCCGTGCATTGCCTAGCCTTGCGTTGTCGTGCCTTAGCCTTGCCTCGCCTGACAGTGCCTTGCCTTGCGTTACCCTTTCCTTGCCTTGCCGTGCACTGCCAAGCCTTGCCTGGTCGTGCATTAGCCTTGCCTTGCCTGACCGTGCCTTGCCTGGCGTTACCCTTTCCTTGCCTTGCCGTGCATTGCCTAGCCGTGCGTTGTCGTGCCTTAGCCTTGTTTCCCCTTGCCGTGCCGTTACTTCCGTTACCCTTGCCTTGCCTTGGTTTCCCTTGCCTTCCTGGGTTTCCGTTACTCTTTGCTTGCCTTCCGTGCATTGCCTAGCCTTGCGCTGTCGTGCATTAGCCTTGCCTTGCCTCACAGTGCCTTGCCTTGCGTTACCTTTTCCTTGGCTGGCCGTGCATTGCCTAGCCGTGCGTTGTGGTGCCTTAGCCTTGTTTCACCTTGCCATAGCCTTCTTTGCTTTGCCTTGCCTTCCTTCCATTCCGTTACTCTTTGCTTGCCTTCCGTGCATTGCCTAGCCTTGCGTTGTCGTGCCTTAGCCTTATCTCGCCTGACCGTGCCTTCCTTTGCTTTAAGCTTTCCTTGCATTGTCGTGCATTGCCTAGCCTTGCGTTGTCGTGCATTAACCTTGCCTAGCCTCACCGTGCCTTGCCTTGCGTTACCCTTTCCTTGCCTTGCCGTGCATTTCCTAGCCGTGTGTTGTCGTGCCTTAGCCTTGTTACCCCTTGTCGTGCCGTTCCTTCCGTTACCCTTGCCTTCCCTTGCTTTCCCTTTCCTTCCTTGCAATCCGTTACTCCTTGCTTGCTTTCCGTGCATTGCCTAGCCTTGCGTTGGCTTTCCTTAGCCTTGCCTCGCCTGACCGTGCTTTCCCATGCGTTACCCTTTCCTTGCCTTGCCGTGCATTGCCTAGCGTGCGTTGTCGTGCCTTAGCCTTGTTTCCCCTTGCCGTGCCGTTCCTTCCGTTACACTTGCCTTTCTTTGCTTTCCCTTGCCTTCCTTACCTTCCGTTACTCTTTGCTTGCCTTCCGTGCATTGCCAAGCCTTGCGTTGTCGTGCCTTAGCCTTGCCTCCTCTGACCGTGCTTTCCCATGCGTTACCCTTTCCTTGCCTTGCCGTGCATTGCCCAGCCTGCGTTGCCGTGCCTTAGCCTTGTTTCCCCTTGCCGTGCAGTTCCTTCCGTTACCCTTGCCTTTCCTTGCTTTTCCTTGCCTTGCTTACCTTCCGTTACTCTTTGCTTGCCTTCCGTGCATTGCCTAGCCTTGCGTTGTCGTGCCTTAGCCTTATCTCGCCTGACCGTGCCTTCCTTTGCTTTAAGCATTCCTTGCATTGTCGTGCATTGCCTAGCCTTGCGTTGTCGTGCATTAGCCTTGCCTAGCCTCACCGTGCCTTGCCTTGCGTTACCCTTTCCTTGCCTTGCCGTGCATTGCCTAGCCGTGCGTTGTCGTGCCTTAGCCTTGTTTCCCCTTGTCGTGGCGTGCCTTTTGTTACACTTGCCTTGACTGGCTTTGACTTGCCTTCCTTTCCTTCTGTTACTCTTTCCTTGCCTTGCCGTGCATTGCCTAGCCTTGCATTGTCGTGCCTTATCCTTGCCTCACCTGACCGTGCCTTCCCCTGCGTTACCATTTCCTTGCCTTGCCGTGCATTGCCTAGCCCTGCGTTGCCGTGCCTTAGCCTTGTTACCCCTTGCCGTGCCGTTCCTTCCGTTACCCTTGCCTTCCCTTGCTTTCCCTTGCCTTCCTTGCGTTCCGTTACTCTTTGCTTGCTTTCCGTGCATTGCCTAGCCTTGAGTTGTCATGCCTTAGCCTTGCATCGCCTGACCGTGCTTTCCCATGCGTTACCCTTTCCTTGCCTTGCCGTGCATTGCCTAGCCGTGCGTTGTCGTGCCTTAGCCTTGTTTCCCCTTGCCGTGCCGTTCCTTCCGTTACACTTGCCTTTCCTTGCTTTCCCTTGCCTTCCTTACCTTCCGTTACTCTTTGCTTGCCTTCCGTGCATTACCTAGCCTTGCGTTGTCGTGCCTTAGCGTTGCCTCGCCTGACCGTGCTTTCAAATGCGTTACCCTTTCCTTGCCTTGCCGTGCATTGCCTAGCCTTGCGTTGTCGTGCCTTAGCCTTGTTACCCCTTGCCGTGCCGTTCCTTCCGTTACCCTGGACTTTCCTTCCTTTTCCTTGCCTTGCTTACCTTCCGTTACTCTTTGCTTGCCTTCCCTGAATTTCCTAGCCTTGCGTTGTCGTGCCTTAGACTTATCTCGCCTGACCTTGCCTTCCTTTGCTTTAAGCTTTCCTTGCATTGTCGTGCATCGCCTAGCCTTGCGTTTTCGTGCATTAGCCTTGCCTAGCCTCACCGTGCCTTTCCTTGCGTTAACCTTTGCTTGCCTTGCCGTGCATTGCCTAGCCGTGTGTTGTCGTGCCTTAGCCTTGTTACCCCTTGCCGTGCCGTTCCTTCCGTTACCCTTGCCTTCCCTTGCTTTGCTTTAATTCCTTGCATTCCGTTACTCCTTGCTTGCTTTCCGTGCATTGCCTAGCCTTGCGTTGGCTTTCCTTAGCCTTGCCTCGCCTGACCGTGCTTTCCCATGCGTTACCCTTTCCTTGCCTTGCCGTGCATTGCCTAGCGTGCGTTGTCGTAGCTTAGCCTTGTTTCCCCTTGCCGTGCCGTTCCTTCCGTTACGCTTGCCTTCCCTTGCTTTCCCTTTCCTTCCTTGCATTCCGTTACTCCTTGCTTGCTTTCCATGCATTGCCTAGCCTTGCGTTGGCTTTACTTAGCCTTGCCTTGCCTGACCGTGCTTTCCCATGCGTTACCCTTTCCTTGCCTTGCCGTGCATTGCCTAGCTTGCGTTGTCGTGCCTTAGCCTTGTTTCCCCTTGCCGTGCCGTTCCTTCCGTCACCTTTGCCTTTCTTTGCTTTCCCTTGACTTCCTTACCTTCCGTTACTCTTTGCTTGCCTTCCGTGCATTGCCTAGCCTTGCGTTGTCGTGCCTTAGGCTTATCTCGCCTGACCGTGCCTTCCTTTGCTTTAAGCTTTACTTGCATTGTTGTGCATTGCCTAGCCTTGCGTTGTCGTGCATTAGCCTTGCCTAGCCTCACCGTGCCTTGCCTTGCGTTACGCTTTCCTTGAGTTGCCGTGCATTTCCTAGCCGTGTGTTGTCGTGCCTTAGCCTTGTTTCCCCTTGCCGTTGCGTGCCTTTTGTTACACTTGCCTTGCCTGGCTTTGCCTTGCCTTCCTTTCCTTCCGTTACTCTTTCCTTGCCTTGCCGTGCATTGCCTAGCCCTGCGTTTTCGTGCCTTAGCCTTGTTACCGTGCCTTAGCCTTGTTACCCCTTGCCGTGCCGTTCCTTCCGTTACGCTTGCCTTCCCTTGCTTTCCCTTGCCTTCCTTGCGTTCCGTTACTCTTTGCTTGCTTTCCGTGCATTGCCTAGCCTTGCGTTGTCATGCCTTAGGCTTGCCTCGCCTGACCGTGCTTTCCCATGCGTTACCCTTTCCTTGCCTTGCCGTGCATTGCCTAGCGTGCGTTGTCGTGCCTTAGCCTTGTTTCCCCTTGCCGTGCCGTTCCTTCCGTTACACTTGCCTTTCTTTGCTTTCCCTTGCCTTCCTTACCTTCCGGTACTCTTTGCTTGCCTTCCGTGCATTGCCTAGCCTTGCGTTGTCGTGCCTTAGCCTTATCTCGCCTGACCGTGCCTTCCTTTGCTTTAAGCTTTCCTTGCATTGTCGTGCATTGCCTAGCCTTGCGTTGTCGTGCATTAGCCTTGCCTAGCCTCACCGTGCCTTGCCTTGCGTTACCCTTTCCTTGCCTTGCCGTGCATTGCCTAGCCGTGCGTTGTCGTGCCTTAGCCTTGATTCCCCTTGCCGTGGCGTGCCTTTTGTTACACTTGCCTTGCCTGGCTTTGCCTTGCCTTCCTTTCCTTCCGTTACTCTTTCCTTGCCTTGCCGTGCATTGCCTAGCCTTGCATTGTCGTGCCTTATCCTTGCCTCACCTGACCGTGCCTTCCCCTGCGTTACCCTTTCCTTGCCTTGCCGTGCATTGCCTAGCCCTGCGTTGTCGTGCCTTAGCCTTCTTACCCCTTGCCGTGCCGTTCCTTCCGTTACCCTTGCCTTCCCTTGCTTTCCCTTGCCTTCCTTGCGTTCCGTTACTCTTTGCTTGCTTTCCGTGCATTGCCTAGCCTTGCGTTGTCATGCCTTAGCCTTGCCTCGCCTGACCGTGCTTTCCCATGCGTTACCCTTTCCTTGCCTTGCCGTGCATTGCCTAGCGTGCGTTGTCGTGCCTTAGCCTTGTTTCCCCTTGCCGTGCCGTTCCTTCCGTTACACTTGCCTTTCCTTGCTTTCCCTTGCCTTCCTTACCTTCCGTTACTCTTTCCTTGCCTTCCGTGCATTGCCTAGCCTTGCATTGTCGTGCCTTAGCCTTGCCTCGCCTGACCGTGCCTTCCCATGCGTTACCCTTTCCTTGCCTTGCCGTTCATTGCCTAGCGTTCGGTGTCGTGCCTTAGCCTTGTTCCCCCTTGCCGTGCCGTTCCTTCCGTTACCCTTGCCTTTCCTTGCTTTTCCTTGCCTTCCTTACCTTCCGTTACTCTTTGCTTGCCTTCCCTGAATTTCAGAGCCTTGCGTTGTCGTGCCTTAGCCTTGCCTCGCCTGACCGTGCTTTCCCATGCGTTATCCTTTCCTTGCCTTGCCGTGCATTGCCTAGCGTGCTTTGTCGTGCCTTAGCCTTGTTACCCCTTGCCGTGCCGTTCCTTCCGTTACCCTTGCCTTCCCTTGCTTTCCCTTGCCTTCCTTGCGTTCCGTTACTCTTTGCTTGCTTTCCGTGCATTGCCTAGCCTTGCGTTGTCATGCCTTAGGCTTGCCTCGCCTGACCGTGCTTTCCCATGCGTTACCCTTTCCTTGCCTTGCCGTGCATTGCCTAGCGTGCGTTGTCGTGCCTTAGCCTTGTTTCCCCTTGCCGTGCCGTTCCTTCCGTTACACTTGCATTTCTTTGCTTTCCCTTGCCTTCCTTACCTTCGGTTACTCTTTGCTTGCCTTCCGTGCATTGCCTAGCCTTGCGTTGTCGTGCCTAAGCCTTATCTCGCCTGACCGTGCCTTCCTTTGCTTTAAGCTTTCCTTGCATTGTCGTGCATTGCCTAGCCTTGCGTTGTCGTGCATTAGCCTTGCCTAGCTTCACCTTGCCTTGCCTTGCGTTACCCTTTCCTTGCCTTGCCGTACATTGCCTAACCGTGCGTTGTCGTGCCTTAGCCTTGTTTCCCCTTGCCGTGGCGTGGCTTTTGTTACACTTGCCTTGACTGGCTTTGACTTGCCTTCCTTTCCTTCCGTTACTCTTTCCTTGCCTTGCCGTGCATTGCCTAGCCTTGCATTGTCGTGCCTTATCCTTGCCTCACCTGACCGTGCCTTCCCATGCGTTACCATTTCCTTGCCTTGCCGTGCATTGCCTAACCCTGCGTTGCCGTGCCTTAGCCTTGTTACCCCTTGCCGTGCCGTTCCTTCCGTTACCCTTGCCTTCCCTTGCTTTCCCATGCCTTCCTTGCGTTCCGTTACTCTTTGCTTGCTTTCAGTGCATTGCCTAGCCTTGCGTTGTCATGCCTTAGCCTTGCATCGCCTGACCGTGCTTTCCCATGCGTTACCCTTTCCTTGCCTTGCCGTGCATTGCCTAGCCGTGCGTTGTCGTGCCTTAGCCTTGTTTCCCCTTGCCGTGCCGTTACTTCCGTTACCCTTGCCTTGCCTTGGTTTCCCTTGCCTTCCTGGGTTTCCGTTACTCTTTGCTTGCCTTCCGTGCATTGCCTAGCCTTGCGCTGTCGTGCATTAGCCTTGCCTTGCCTCACAGTGCCTTGCCTTGCGTTACCTTTTCCTTGGCTAGCCGTGCATTGCCTAGCCGTGCGTTGTGGTGCCTTAGCCTTGTTTCACCTTGCCATAGCCTTCCTTGCTTTGCTTTGCCTTCCTTCCATTCCGTTACTCTTTGCTTGCCTTCCGTGCATTGCCTAGCCTTGCGTTGTCGTGCCTTAGCCTTATCTCGCCTGACCGTGCCTTCCTTTGCTTTAAGCTTTCCTTGCATTGTCGTGCATTGCCTAGCCTTGCGTTGTCGTGCATTAACCTTGCCTAGCCTCACCGTGCCTTGCCTTGCGTTACCCTTTCCTTGCCTTGCCGTGCATTTCCTAGCCGTGTGTTGTCGTGCCTTAGCCTTGTTACCCCTTGTCGTGCCGTTCCTTCCGTTACCCTTGCCTTCCCTTGCTTTCCCTTTCCTTCCTTGCATTCCGTTACTCCTTGCTTGCTTTCCGTGCATTGCCTAGCCTTGCGTTGGCTTTCCTTAGCCTTGCCTCGCCTGACCGTGCTTTCCCATGCGTTACCCTTTCCTTGCCTTGCCGTGCATTGCCTAGCGTGCGTTGTCGTAGCTTAGCCTTGTTTCCCCTTGCCGTGCCGTTCCTTCCGTTACACTTGCCGTTCTTTGCTTTCCCTTGCCTTCCTTACCTTCCGTTACTCTTTGCTTGCCTTCCGTGCATTGCCAAGCCTTGCGTTGTCGTGCCTTAGCCTTGCCTCCCCTGACCGTGCTTTCCCATGCGTTACCCATTCCTTGCCTTGCCGTGCATTGCCCAGCCTGCGTTGCCGTGCCTTAACCTTGTTTCCCCTTGCCGTGCAGTTCCTTCCGTTACCCTTGCCTTTCCTTGCTTTTCCTTGCCTTCCTTACCTTCCGTTACTCTTTGCTTGCCTTCCGTGCATTGCCAAGCCTTGCGTTGTCGTGCCTTAGCCTTATCTCGCCTGACCGTGCCTTCCTTTGCTTTAAGCTTTCCTTGCATTGTCGTGCATTGCCTAGCCTTGCGTTGTCGTGCATTAGCCTTGCCTAGCCTCACCGTGCCTTGCCTTGCGTTACCCTTTCCTTGCCTTGCCGTGCATTGCCTAGCCGTGCGTTGTCGTGCCTTAGCCTTGTTTCCCCTTGCCGTGGCGTGCCTTTTGTTACACTTGCCTTGACTGGCTTTGACTTGCCTTCCTTTCCTTCCGTTACTCTTTCCTTGCCTTGCCGTGCATTGCCTAACCCTGCGTTGCCGTGCCTTAGCCTTGTTACCCCTTGCCGTGCCGTTCCTTCCGTTACCCTTGCCTTCCCTTGCTTTCCCATGCCTTCCTTGCGTTCCGTTACTCTTTGCTTGCTTTCCGTGCATTGCCTAGCCTTGCGTTGTCATGCCTTAGCCTTGCATCGCCTGACCGTGCTTTCCCATGCGTTACCCTTTCCTTGCCTTGCCGTGCATTGCCTAGCCGTGCGTTGTCGTGCCTTAGCCTTGTTTCCCCTTGCCGTGCCGTTCCTTCCGTTACACGTGCCTTTCCTTCCTTTCCCTTGCCTTCCTTACCTTCCGTTACTCTTTGCTTGCCTTCCGTGCATTGCCTAGCCTTGCGTTGTTGTGCCTTAGCCTTGCCTCGCCTGAACGTGCTTTCCCATGCGTTACCCTTTCCTTGCCTTGCCGTGCATTGCCTAGCCTGCGTTGCCGTGCTTTAGCTTTGTTTCCCCTTGCCGTGCCGTTCCTTCCGTTACCCTGGACTTTCCTTCCTTTTCCTTGCCTTGCTTACCTTCCGTTACTCTTTGCTTGCCTTCCCTGAATTTCCTAGCCTTGCGTTGTCGTGCCTTAGACTTATCTCGCCTGACCTTGCCTTCCTTTGCTTTAAGCTTTCCTTGCATTGTCGTGCATCGCCTAGCCTTGCATTTTCGTGCATTAGCCTTGCCTAGCCTCACCGTGCCTTTCCTTGCGTTAACCTTTGCTTGCCTTGCCGTGCATTGCCTAGCCGTGTGTTGTCGTGCCTTAGCCTTGTTACCCCTTGCCGTGCCGTTCCTTCCGTTACCCTTGCCTTCCCTTGCTTTGCTTTAATTCCTTGCATTCCGTTACTCCTTGCTTGCTTTCCGTGCATTGCCTAGCCTTGCGTTGGCTTTCCTTAGCCTTGCCTCGCCTGACCGTGCTTTCCCATGCGTTACCCTTTCCTTGCCTTGCCGTGCATTGCCTAGCGTGCGTTGTCGTAGCTTAGCCTTGTTTCCCCTTGGCGTGCCGTTCCTTCCGTTACGCTTGCCTTCCCTTGCTTTCCCTTTCCTTCCTTGCATTCCGTTACTCCTTGCTTGCTTTCCATGCATTGCCTAGCCTTGCGTTGGCTTTCCTTAGCCTTGCCTTGCCTGACCGTGCTTTCCCATGCGTTACCCTTTCCTTGCCTTGCCGTGCATTGCCTAGCGTGCGTTGTCGTGCCTTAGCCTTGTTTCCCCTTGCCGTGCCGTTCCTTCCGTCACCTTTGCCTTTCTTTGCTTTCCCTTGACTTCCTTACCTTCCGTTACTCTTTGCTTGCCTTCCGTGCATTGCCTAGCCTTGCGTTGTCGTGCCTTAGGCTTATCTCGCCTGACCGTGCCTTCCTTTGCTTTAAGCTTTACTTGCATTGTTGTGCATTGCCTAGCCTTGCGTTGTCGTGCATTAGCCTTGCCTAGCCTCACCGTGCCTTGCCTTGCGTTACCCTTTCCTTGAGTTGCCGTGCATTTCCTAGCCGTGTGTTGTCGTGCCTTAGCCTTGTTTCCCCTTGCCGTTGCGTGCCTTTTGTTACACTTGCCTTGCCTGGCTTTGCCTTGCCTTCCTTTCCTTCCGTTACTCTTTCCTTGCCTTGCCGTGCATTGCCTAGACCTGCGTTTTCGTGCCTTAGCCTTGTTACCCCTTGCCGTGCCGTTCCTTCCGTTACCCTTGCCTTCCCTTGCTTTCCCTTGCCTTCCTTGCGTTCCGTTACTCTTTGCTTGCTTTCCGTGCATTGCCTAGCCTTGCGTTGTCATGCCTTAGGCTTGCCTCGCCTGACCGTGCTTTCCCATGCGTTACCCTTTCCTTGCCTTGCCGTGCATTGCCTAGCGTGCGTTGTCGTACCTTAGCCTTGTTTCCCCTTGCCGTGCCGTTCCTTCCGTTACACTTGCCTTTCTTTGCTTTCCCTTGCCTTCCTTACCTTCCGGTACTCTTTGCTTGCCTTCCGTGCATTGCCTAGCCTTGCGTTGTCGTGCCTTAGCCTTATCTCGCCTGACCGTGCCTTCCTTTGCTTTAAGCTTTCCTTGCATTGTCGTGCATTGCCTAGCCTTGCGTTGTCGTGCATTAGCCTTGCCTAGCCTCACCGTGCCTTGCCTTGCGTTACCCTTTCCTTGCCTTGCCGTGCATTGCCTAGCCGTGCGTTGTCGTGCCTTAGCCTTGATTCCCCTTGCCGTGGCGTGCCTTTTGTTACACTTGCCTTGCCTGGCTTTGCCTTGCCTTCCTTTCCTTCCGTTACTCTTTCCTTGCCTTGCCGTGCATTGCCTAGCCTTGCATTGTCGTGCCTTATCCTTGCCTCACCTGACCGTGCCTTCCCCTGCGTTACCCTTTCCTTGCCTTGCCGTGCATTGCCTAGCCCTGCGTTGTCGTGCCTTAGCCTTCTTACACCTTGCCGTGCCGTTCCTTCCGTTACCCTTGCCTTTCCTTGCTTTTCCTTGCCTTCCTTACCTTCCGTTACTCTTTGCTTGCCTTCCCTGAATTTCAGAGCCTTGCGTTGTCGTGCCTTAGCCTTGCCTCGCCTGACCGTGCTTTCCCATGCGTTATCCTTTCCTTGCCTTGCCGTGCATTGCCTAGCGTGCTTTGTCGTGCCTTAGCCTTGTTACCCCTTGCCGTGCCGTTCCTTCCGTTACCCTTGCCTTCCCTTGCTTTCCCTTGCCTTCCTTGCGTTCCGTTACTCTTTGCTTGCTTTCCGTGCATTGCCTAGCCTTGCGTTGTCATGCCTTAGGCTTGCCTCGCCTGACCGTGCTTTCCCATGCGTTACCCTTTCCTTGCCTTGCCGTGCATTGCCTAGCGTGCGTTGTCGTGCCTTAGCCTTGTTTCCCCTTGCCGTGCCGTTCCTTCCGTTACACTTACCTTTCCGTGCTTTCCCTTGCCTTCCTTACCTTCCGTTACTCTTTGCTTGCCTTCCGTGCATTGCCTAGCCTTGCGTTGTCGTGCCTAAGCCTTATCTCGCCTGACCGTGCCTTCCTTTGCTTTAAGCTTTCCTTGCCATGCCGTGCATTGCCTAGCCTTGCGTTGTCGTGCCTTAGCCTTGGCTTTCCTGACCGTGCCTTGCTTTGCGTTACCCTTTCTTTGCCTTGCCGTGCATTGCCTAGCCGTGCGTTGTCGTGCCTTAGCCTTGTTTCCCCTTGCCGTGGCGTGCCTTTTGTTACACTTGCCTTGCCTGGCTTTGACTTGCCTTCCTTTCCTTCCGTTACTCTTTCCTTGCCTTGCCGTGCATTGCCAAGCCTTGCGTTGTCGTGCCTTAGCCTTGCCTCCCCTGACCGTGCTTTCCCATGCGTTACCATTTCCTTGCCTTGCCGTGCATTGCCTAACCCTGCGTTGCCGTGCCTTAGCCTTGTTACCCCTTGCCGTGCCGTTCCTTCCGTTACCCTTGCCTTCCCTTGCTTTCCCATGCCTTCCTTGCGTTCCGTTACTCTTTGCTTGCTTTCCGTGCATTGCCTAGCCTTGCGTTGTCATGCCTTAGCCTTGCATCGCCTGACCGTGCTTTCCCATGCGTTACCCTTTCCTTGCCTTGCCGTGCATTGCCTAGCCGTGCGTTGTCGTGCCTTAGCCTTGTTTCCCCTTGCCGTGCCGTTACTTCCGTTACCCTTGCCTTGCCTTGGTTTCCCTTGCCTTCCTGGGTTTCCGTTACTCTTTGCTTGCCTTCCGTGCATTGCCTAGCCTTGCGCTGTCGTGCATTAGCCTTGCCTTGCCTCACAGTGCCTTGCCTTGCGTTACCTTTTCCTTGGCTGGCCGTGCATTGCCTAGCCGTGCGTTGTGGTGCCTTAGCCTTGTTTCACCTTGCCATAGCCTTCCTTGCTTTGCTTTGCCTTCCTTCCATTCCGTTACTCTTTGCTTGCCTTCCGTGCATTGCCTAGCCTTGCGTTGTCGTGCCTTAGCCTTATCTCGCCTGACCGTGCCTTCCTTTGCTTTAAGCTTTCCTTGCATTGTCGTGCATTGCCTAGCCTTGCGTTGTCGTGCATTAACCTTGCCTAGCCTCACCGTGCCTTGCCTTGCGTTACCCTTTCCTTGCCTTGCCGTGCATTTCCTAGCCGTGTGTTGTCGTGCCTTAGACTTGTTACCCCTTGTCGTGCCGTTCCTTCCGTTACCCTTGCCTTCCCTTGCTTTCCCTTTCCTTCCTTGCATTCCGTTACTCCTTGCTTGCTTTCCGTGCATTGCCTAGCCTTGCGTTGGCTTTCCTTAGCCTTGCCTCGCCTGACCGTGCTTTCCCATGCGTTACCCTTTCCTTGCCTTGCCGTGCATTGCCTAGCGTGCGTTGTCGTAGCTTAGCCTTGTTTCCCCTTGCCGTGCCGTTCCTTCCGTTACACTTGCCTTTCTTTGCTTTCCCTTGCCTTCCTTACCTTCCGTTACTCTTTGCTTGCCTTCCGTGCATTGCCAAGCCTTGCGTTGTCGTGCCTTAGCCTTGCCTCCCCTGACCGTGCTTTCCCATGCGTTACCCTTTCCTTGCCTTGCCGTGCATTGCCCAGCCTGCGTTGCCGTGCCTTAACCTTGTTTCCCCTTGCCGTGCAGTTCCTTCCGTTACCCTTGCCTTTCCTTGCTTTTCCTTGCCTTGCTTACCTTCCGTTACTCTTTGCTTCCCTTCCCTGCATTGCCTAGCCTTGCGTTGTCGTGCCTTAGCCTTATCTCGCCTGACCGTGCCTTCCTTTGCTTTAAGCTTTCCTTGCATTGTCGTGCATTGCCTAGCCTTGCGTTGTCGTGCATTAGCCTTGCCTAGCCTCACCGTGCCTTGCCTTGCGTTACCCTTTCCTTGCCTTGCCGTGCATTGCCTAGCCGTGCGTTGTCGTGCCTTAGCCTTGTTTCCCCTTGCCGTGGCGTGCCTTTTGTTACACTTGCCTTGACTGGCTTTGACTTGCCTTCCTTTCCTTCTGTTACTCTTTCCTTGCCTTGCCGTGCATTGCCTAGCCTTGCATTGTCGTGCCTTATCCTTGCCTCACCTGACCGTGCCTTCCCCTGCGTTACCATTTCCTTGCCTTGCCTTGCATTGCCTAACCCTGTGTTGCCGTGCCTTAGCCTTGTTACCCCTTGTCGTGCCGTTCCTTCCGTTACCCTTGCCTTCCCTTGCTTTCCCATGCCTTCCTTGCGTTCCGTTACTCTTTGCTTGCTTTCCGTGCATTGCCTAGCCTTGAGTTGTCATGCCTTAGCCTTGCATCGCCTGACCGTGCTTTCCCATGCGTTACCCTTTCCTTGCCTTGCCGTGCATTGCCTAGCCGTGCGTTGTCGTGCCTTAGCCTTGTTTCCCCTTGCCGTGCCGTTCCTTCCGTTACACTTGCCTTTCCTTCCTTTCCCTTGCCTTCCTTACCTTCCGTTACTCTTTGCTTGCCTTCCGTGCATTGCCTAGCCTTGCGTTGTTGTGCCTTAGCCTTGCCTCGCCTGAACGTGCTTTCCCATGCGTTACCCTTTCCTTGCCTTGCCGTGCATTGCCTAGCCTGCGTTGCCGTGCTTTAGCTTTGTTTCCCCTTGCCGTGCCGTTCCTTCCGTTACCCTGGACTTTCCTTCCTTTTCCTTGCCTTGGTTACCTTCCGTTACTCTTTGCTTGCCTTCCCTGAATTTCCTAGCCTTGCGTTGTCGTGCCTTAGACTTATCTCGCCTGACCTTGCCTTCCTTTGCTTTAAGCTTTCCTTGCATTGTCGTGCATCGCCTAGCCTTGCATTTTCGTGCATTAGCCTTGCCTAGCCTCACCGTGCCTTTCCTTGCGTTAACCTTTGCTTGCCTTGCCGTGCATTGCCTAGCCGTGTGTTGTCGTGCCTTAGCCTTGTTACCCCTTGCCGTGCCGTTCCTTCCGTTACCCTTGCCTTCCCTTGCTTTGCTTTAATTCCTTGCATTCCGTTACTCCTTGCTTGCTTTCCGTGCATTGCCTAGCCTTGCGTTGGCTTTCCTTAGCCTTGCCTCGCCTGACCGTGCTTTCCCATGCGTTACCCTTTCCTTGCCTTGCCGTGCATTGCCTAGCGTGCGTTGTCGTAGGTTAGCCTTGTTTCCCCTTGCCGTGCCGTTCCTTCCGTTACGCTTGCCTTCCCTTGCTTTCCCTTTCCTTCCTTGCATTCCGTTACTCCTTGCTTGCTTTCCATGCATTGCCTAGCCTTGCGTTGGCTTTCCTTAGCCTTGCCTTGCCTGACCGTGCTTTCCCATGCGTTACCCTTTCCTTGCCTTGCCGTGCATTGCCTAGCGTGCGTTGTCGTGCCTTAGCCTTGTTTCCCCTTGCCGTGCCGTTCCTTCCGTCACCTTTGCCTTTCTTTGCTTTCCCTTGACTTCCTTACCTTCCGTTACTCTTTGCTTGCCTTCCGTGCATTGCCTAGCCTTGCGTTGTCGTGCCTTAGGCTTATCTCGCCTGACCGTGCCTTCCTTTGCTTTAAGCTTTACTTGCATTGTTGTGCATTGCCTAGCCTTGCGTTGTCGTGCATTAGCCTTGACTAGCCTCACCGTGCCTTGCCTTGCGTTACCCTTTCCTTGAGTTGCCGTGCATTTCCTAGCCGTGTGTTGTCGTGCCTTAGCCTTGTTTCCCCTTGCCGTTGCGTGCCTTTTGTTACACTTGCCTTGCCTGGCTTTGCCTTGCCTTCCTTTCCTTCCGTTACTCTTTCCTTGCCTTGCCGTGCATTGCCTAGCCCTGCGTTTTCGTGCCTTAGCCTTGTTACCCCTTGCCGTGCCGTTCCTTCCGTTACCCTTGCCTTCCCTTGCTTTCCCTTGCCTTCCTTGCGTTCCGTTACTCTTTGCTTGCTTTCCGTGCATTGCCTAGCCTTGCGTTGTCATGCCTTAGGCTTGCCTCGCCTGACCGTGCTTTCCTTTGCTTTAAGCTTTCCTTGCCTTGCCGTGCATTGCCTAGCGTGCGTTGTCGTGCCTTAGCCTTGTTTCCCCTTGCCGTGCCGTTCCTTCCGTTACACTTGCCTTTCCTTGCTTTCCCTTGCCTTCCTTACCTTCCGGTACTCTTTGCTTGCCTTCCGTGCATTGCCTAGCCTTGCGTTGTCGTGCCTTAGCCTTATCTCGCCTGACCGTGCCTTCCTTTGCTTTAAGCTTTCCTTGCATTGTCGTGCATTGCCTAGCCTTGCGTTGTCGTGCATTAGCCTTGCCTAGCCTCACCGTGCCTTGCCTTGCGTTACCCTTTCCTTGCCTTGCCGTGCATTGCCTAGCCGTGCGTTGTCGTGCCTTAGCCTTGATTCCCCTTGCCGTGGCGTGCCTTTTGTTACACTTGCCTTGCCTGGCTTTGCCTTGCCTTCCTTTCCTTCCGTTACTCTTTCCTTGCCTTGCCGTGCATTGCCTAGCCTTGCATTGTCGTGCCTTATCCTTGCCTCACCTGACCGTGCCTTCCCCTGCGTTACCCTTTCCTTGCCTTGCCGTGCATTGCCTAGCCCTGCGTTGTCGTGCCTTAGCCTTCTTACACCTTGCCGTGCCGTTCCTTCCGTTACCCTTGCCTTCCCTTGCTTTCCCTTGCCTTCCTTGCGTTCCGTTACTCTTTGCTTGCTTTCCGTGCATTGCCTAGCCTTGCGTTGTCATGCCTTAGGCTTGCCTCGCCTGACCGTGCTTTCCCATGCGTTACCCTTTCCTTGCCTTGCCGTGCATTGCCTAGCGTGCGTTGTCGTGCCTTAGCCTTGTTTCCCCTTGCCGTGCCGTTCCTTCCGTTACACTTGCATTTCTTTGCTTTCCCTTGCCTTCCTTACCTTCGGTTACTCTTTGCTTGCCTTCCGTGCATTGCCTAGCCTTGCGTTGTCGTGCCTAAGCCTTATCTCGCCTGACCGTGCCTTCCTTTGCTTTAAGCTTTCCTTGCATTGTCGTGCATTGCTAGCCTTGCGTTGTCGTGCATTAGCCTTGCCTAGCTTCACCTTGCCTTGCCTTGCGTTACCCTTTCCTTGCCTTGCCGTACATTGCCTAACCGTGCGTTGTCGTGCCTTAGCCTTGTTTCCCCTTGCCGTGGCGTGCCTTTTGTGACACTTGCCTTGACTGGCTTTGACTTGCCTTCCTTTCCTTCCGTTACTCTTTCCTTGCCTTGCCGTGCATTGCCTAGCCTTGCATTGTCGTGCCTTATCCTTGCCTCACCTGACCGTGCCTTCCCATGCGTTACCATTTCCTTGCCTTGCCGTGCATTGCCTAACCCTGCGTTGCCGTGCCTTAGCCTTGTTACCCCTTGCCGTGCCGTTCCTTCCATTACCCTTGCCTTCCCTTGCTTTCCCATGCCTTCCTTGCGTTCCGTTACTCTTTGCTTGCTTTCCGTGCATTGCCTAGCCTTGCGTTGTCTTGCCTTAGCCTTGCATCGCCTGACCGTGCTTTCCCATGCGTTACCCTTTCCTTGCCTTGCCGTGCATTGCCTAGCCGTGCGTTGTCGTGCCTTAGCCTTGTTTCCCCTTGCCGTGCCGTTCCTTCCGTTACACTTGCCTTTCCTTCCTTTCCCTTGCCTTCCTTACCTTCCGTTACTCTTTGCTTGCCTTCCGTGCATTGCCTAGCCTTACGTTGTTGTGCCTTAGCCTTGCCTCGCCTGAACGTGCTTTCCCATGCGTTACCCTTTCCTTGCCTTGCCGTGCATTGCCTAGCCTGCGTTGCCGTGCTTTAGCTTTGTTTCCCCTTGCCGTGCCGTTCCTTCCGTTACCCTGGACTTTCCTTCCTTTTCCTTGCCTTGCTTACCTTCCGTTACTCTTTGCTTGCCTTCCCTGAATTTCCTAGCCTTGCGTTGTCGTGCCTTAGACTTATCTCGCCTGACCTTGCCTTCCTTTGCTTTAAGCTTTCCTTGCATTGTCGTGCATCGCCTAGCCTTGCATTTTCTTGCATTAGCCTTGCCTAGCCTCACCGTGCCTTTCCTTGCGTTACCCTTTGCTTGCCTTGCCGTGCATTGCCTAGCGTGCGTTGTCGTGCCTTAGCCTTGTTTCCCCTTGCCGTGCCGTTCCTTCCGTTAACATTGCCTTTCCTTCCATTCCCTTGCCTTCCTTACCTTCCGTTACTCTTTGCTGGCCTTCCGTGCATTGCCTAGCCTTGCGTTGTCGTGCGTTAGCCTTATCTCGCCTGACCGTGCCTTCCTTTGCTTTAAGCTTTCCTTGCATTGTCGTGCATTGCCTAGCCTTGCGTTGTCGTGCATTAACCTTGCCTAAGCTCACCGTGCCTTGCCTTGCGTTACCCTTTCCTTGCCTTGCCGTGCATTTCCTAGCCGTGTGTTGTCGTGCCTTAGCCTTGTTACCCCTTGCCGTGCCGTTCCTTCCGTTACCCTTGCCTTCCCTTGCTTTCCCTTTAATTCCTTGCATTCCGTTACTCCTTGCTTGCTTTCCGTGCATTGCCTAGCCTTGCGTTGGCTTTCCTTAGCCTTGCCTCGCCTGACCGTGCTTTCCCATGCGTTACCCTTTCCTTGCCTTGCCGTGCATTGCCTAGCGTGCGTTGTCGTACCTTAGCCTTGTTTCCCCTTGCCGTGCCGTTCCTTCCGTTACCCTTGCCTTCCCTTGCTTTCCCTTTCCTTCCTTGCATTCCGTTACTCCTTGCTTGCTTTCCGTGCATTGCCTAGCCTTGCGTTGGCTTTCCTTAGCCTTGCCTCGCCTGACCGTGCTTTCCCATGCGTTACCCTGTCCTTGCCTTGCCGTGCATTGCCTAGCGTGCGTTGTCGTGCCTTAGCCTTGTTTCCCCTTGCCGTGCCGTTCCTTCCTTTACCCTTGCCTTTCTTTGCTTTCCCTTGCCTTCCTTACCTTCCGTTACTCTTTGCTTGCCTTCCGTGCATTGCCTAGCCTTGCGTTGTCGTGCCTTAGCCTTATCTCGCCTGACCGTGCCTTCCTTTGCTTTAAGCTTTACTTGCATTGTCGTGCATTGCCTAGCATTGCGTTGTCGTGCATTAGCCTTGCCTACCCTCACCGTGCCTTGCCTTGCGTTACTCTTTCCTTGCCTTGCCGTGCATTTCCTAGCCGTGTGTTGTCGTGCCTTAGCCTTGTTTCCCCTTGCCGTTGCGTGCCTTTTATTACAGTTGCCTTGCCTGGCTTTGCCTTGCCTTCCTTTCCTTCCGTTACTCTTTCCTTGCCTTGCCGTGCATTGCCTAGCCTTGCATTGTCGTGCCTTATCCTTGCCTCGCCTGACCGTGCCTTCCCCTGCGTTACCCTTTCCTTGCCTTGCCGTGCATTGCCTAGCCCTGCGTTGTCGTGCCTTAGCCTTGTTACCCCTTGCCGTGCCGTTCCTTCCGTTACACTTGCCTTCCCTTGCTTTCCCTTGCCTTCCTTGCGTTCCGTTACTCTTTGCTTGCTTTCCGTGCATTGCCTAGCCTTGCGTTGTCATGCCTTAGCCTTGCCTCGCCTGACCGTGCTTTCCCATGCGTTACCCTTTCCTTGCCTTGCCGTGCATTGCCTAGCGTGCGTTGTCGTGCCTTAGCCTTGTTTCCCCTTGCCGTGCCGTTCCTTCCGTTACACTTGCCTTCCCTTGCTTTCCCTTGCCTTCCTTGCGTTCCGTTACTCTTTGCTTGCTTTCCGTGCATTGCCTAGCCTTGCGTTGTCATGCCTTAGCCTTGCCTCGCCTGACCGTGCTTTCCCATGCGTTACCCTTTCCTTGCCTTGCCGTGCATTGCCTAGCGTGCGTTGTCGTGCATTAGCCTTGCCTCCCCTCACCGTGCCTTGCCTTGCGTTACCCTTTCCTTGCCTTGCCGTGCATTTCCTAGCCGTGTGTTGTCGTGCCTTAGCCTTGTTTCCCCTTGCCGTTGCGTGCCTTTTGTTACAGTTGCCTTGCCTGGCTTTGCCTTGCCTTCCTTTCCTTCCGTTACTCTTTCCTTGCCTTGCCGTGCATTGCCTAGCCTTGCATTGTCGTGCCTTATCCTTGCCTCACCTGACCGTGCCTTCCCCTGCGTTACCCTTTCCTTGCCTTGCCGTGCATTGCCTAGCCCTGCGTTGTCGTGCCTTAGCCTTCTTACCCCTTGCCGTGCCGTTCCTTCCGTTACACTTGCCTTCCCTTGCTTTCCCTTTCCTTCCTTGCATTCCGTTACTCCTTGCTTGCTTTCCGTGCATTGCCTAGCCTTGCGTTGGCTTTCCTTAGCCTTGCCTCGCCTGACCGTGCTTTCCCATGCGTTACCCTTTCCTTGCCTTGCCGTGCATTGCCTAGCGTGCGTTGTCGTGCCTTAGCCTTGTTTCCCCTTGCCGTGCCGTTCCTTCCGTTACACTTGCCTTTCTTTGCTTTCCCTTGCCTTCCTTACCTTCCGTTACTCTTTGCTTGCCTTCCGTGCATTGCCAAGCCTTGCGTTGTCGTGCCTTAGCCTTGCCTCCCCTGACCGTGCTTTCCCATGCGTTACCCTTTCCTTGCCTTGCCGTGCATTGCCCAGCCTGCGTTGCCGTGCCTTAACCTTGTTTCCCCTTGCCGTGCAGTTCCTTCCGTTACCCTTGCCTTTCCTTGCTTTTCCTTGCCTTGCTTACCTTCCGTTACTCTTTGCTTCCCTTCCCTGCATTGCCTAGCCTTGCGTTGTCGTGCCTTAGCCTTATCTCGCCTGACCGTGCCTTCCTTTGCTTTAAGCTTTCCTTGCATTGTCGTGCATTGCCTAGCCTTGCGTTGTCGTGCATTAGCCTTGCCTAGCCTCACCGTGCCTTGCCTTGCGTTACCCTTTCCTTGCCTTGCCCTGCATTGCCTAGCCGTGCGTTGTCGTGCCTTAGCCTTGTTTCCCCTTGCCGTGGCGTGCCTTTTGTTACACTTGCCTTGACTGGCTTTGACTTGCCTTCCTTTCCTTCCGTTACTCTTTCCTTGCCTTGCCGTGCATTGCCTAGCCTTGCATTGTCGTGCCTTATCCTTGCCTCACCTGACCGTGGCTTCCCCTGCGTTACCATTTCCTTGGCTTGCCGTGCATTGCCTAACCCTGCGTTGCCGTGCCTTAGCCTTGTTACCCCTTGCCGTGCCGTTCCTTCCGTTACCCTTGCCTTCCCTTGCTTTCCCATGCCTTCCTTGCCTTCCGTTACTCTTTGCTTGCTTTCCGTGCATTGCCTAGCCTTGCGTTGTCATGCCTTAGCCTTGCATCGCCTGACCGTGCTTTCCCATGCGTTACCCTTTCCTTGCCTTGCCGTGCATTGCCTAGCCGTGCGTTGTCGTGCCTTAGCCTTGTTCCCCTTGCCGTGCCGTTCCTTCCGTTACCCTTGCCTTCCCTTGCTTTGCTTTAATTCCTTGCATTCCGTTACTCCTTGCTTGCTTTCCGTGCATTGCCTAGCCTTGCGTTGGCTTTCCTTAGCCTTGCCTCGCCTGACCGTGCTTTCCCATGCGTTACCCTTTCCTTGCCTTGCCGTGCATTGCCTAGCGTGCGTTGTCGTAGCTTAGCCTTGTTTCCCCTTGCCGTGCCGTTCCTTCCGTTACGCTTGCCTTCCCTTGCTTTCCCTTTCCTTCCTTGCATTCCGTTACTCCTTGCTTGCTTTCCATGCATTGCCTAGCCTTGCGTTGGCTTTCCTTAGCCTTGCCTTGCCTGACCGTGCTTTCCCATGCGTTACCCTTTCCTTGCCTTGCCGTGCATTGCCTAGCGTGCGTTGTCGTGCCTTAGCCTTGTTTCCCCTTGCCGTGCCGTTCCTTCCGTCACCTTTGCCTTTCTTTGCTTTCCCTTGACTTCCTTACCTTCCGTTACTCTTTGCTTGCCTTCCGTGCATTGCCTAGCCTTGCGTTGTCGTGCCTTAGGCTTATCTCGCCTGACCGTGCCTTCCTTTGCTTTAAGCTTTACTTGCATTTTTGTGCATTGCCTAGCCTTGCGTTGCCGTGCATTAGCCTTGCCTAGCCTCACCGTGCCTTGCCTTGCGTTACCCTTTCCTTGAGTTGCCGTGCATTTCCTAGCCGTGTGTTGTCGTGCCTTAGCCTTGTTTCCCCTTGCCGTTGCGTGCCTTTTGTTACACTTGCCTTGCCTGGCTTTGCCTTGCCTTCCTTTCCTTCCGTTACTCTTTCCTTGCCTTGCCGTGCATTGCCTAGCCTTGCATTGTCGTGCCTTATCCTTGCCTCACCTGACCGTGCCTTCCCCTGCGTTACCCTTTCCTTGCCTTGCCGTGCATTGCCTAGCCCTGCGTTGTCGTGCCTTAGCCTTCTTACCCCTTGCCGTGCCGTTCCTTCCGTTACCCTTGCCTTCCCTTGCTTTCCCTTGCCTTCCTTGCGTTCCGTTACTCTTTGCTTGCTTTCCGTGCATTGCCTAGCCTTGCGTTGTCATGCCTTAGCCTTGCCTCGCCTGACCGTGCTTTCCCATGCGTTACCCTTTCCTTGCCTTGCCGTGCATTGCCTAGCGTGCGTTGTCGTGCCTTAGCCTTGTTTCCCCTTGCCGTGCCGTTCCTTCCGTTACACTTGCCTTTCCTTGCTTTCCCTTGCCTTCCTTACCTTCCGTTACTCTTTGCTTGCCTTCCGTGCATTGCCTAGACTTGCGTTGTCGTGCCTTAGCCTTGCCTCGCCTGACCGTGCTTTCCCATGCGTTACCCTTTCCTTGCCTTGCCGTTCATTGCCTAGCGTTCGGTGTCGTGCCTTAGACTTGTTCCCCCTTGCCGTGCCGTTCCTTCCGTTACCCTTGCCTTTCCTTGCTTTTCCTTGCCTTCCTTACCTTCCGTTACTCTTTGCTTGCCTTCCCTGAATTTCAGAGCCTTGCGTTGTCGTGCCTTAGCCTTGCCTCGCCTGACCGTGCTTTCCCATGCGTTACCCTTTCCTTGCCTTGCCGTGCATTGCCTAGCGTGCTTTGTCGTGCCTTAGCCTTGTTACCCCTTGCCGTGCCGTTCCTTCCGTTACCCTTGCCTTCCCTTGCTTTCCCTTGCCTTCCTTGCGTTCCGTTACTCTTTGCTTGCTTTCCGTGCATTGCCTAGCCTTGCGTTGTCATGCCTTAGGCTTGCCTCGCCTGACCGTGCTTTCCCATGCGTTACCCTTTCCTTGCCTTGCCGTGCATTGCCTAGCGTGCGTTGTCGTGCCTTAGCCTTGTTTCCCCTTGCCGTGCCGTTCCTTCCGTTACACTTGCATTTCTTTGCTTTCCCTTGCCTTCCTTACCTTCGGTTACTCTTTGCTTGCCTTCCGTGCATTGCCTAGCCTTGCGTTGTCGTGCCTAAGCCTTATCTCGCCTGACCGTGCCTTCCTTTGCTTTAAGCTTTCCTTGCATTGTCGTGCATTGCCTAGCCTTGCGTTGTCGTGCATTAGCCTTGCCTAGCTTCACCTTGCCTTGCCTTGCGTTACCCTTTCCTTGCCTTGCCGTACATTGCCTAACCGTGCGTTGTCGTCCCTTAGCCTTGTTTCCCCTTGCCGTGGCGTGCCTTTTGTTACACTTGCCTTGACTGGCTTTGACTTGCCTTCCTTTCCTCCCGTTACTCTTTCCTTGCCTTGCCGTGCATTGCCTAGCCTTGCATTGTCGTGCCTTATCCTTGCCTCACCTGACCGTGCCTTCCCCTGCGTTACCATTTCCTTGCCTTGCCGTGCATTGTCTAACCCTGCGTTGCCGTGCCTTAGCCTTGTTACCCCTTGCCGTGCCGTTCCTTCCGTTACCCTTGCCTTCCCTTGCTTTCCCTTGCCTTCCTTGCCTTCCGTTACTCTTTGCTTGCCTTCCGTGCATTGCCTAGCCTTGCGTTGTCTTGCCTTAGCCTTGCATCGCCTGACCGTGCTTTCCCATGCGTTACCCTTTCCTTGCCTTGCCGTGCATTGCCTAGCGTGCGTTGTCGTGCCTTAGCCTTGTTTCCCCTTGCCGTGCCGTTCCTTCCGTTACACTTGCCTTTCCTTCCTTTACCTTGCCTTCCTTACCTTCCGTTACTCTTTGCTTGCCTTCCGTGCATTGCCTAGCCTTGACGTTGTTGTGCCTTAGCCTTGCCTCGCCTGAACGTGCTTTCCCATGCGTTACCCTTTCCTTGCCTTGCCGTGCATTGCCTAGCGTGCGTTGTCGTGCCTTAGACTTGTTTCCCCTTGCCGTGCCGTTCCTTCCGTTACCCTGGCCTTTCCTTCCTTTTCCTTGCCTTGCTTACCTTCCGTTACTCTTTGCTTGCCTTCCCTGAATTTCCTAGCCTTGCGTTGTCGTGCCTTAGCCTTATCTCGCCTGACCTTGCCTTCCTTTGCTTTAAGCTTTCCTTGCATTGTCGTGCATCGCCTAGCCTTGCGTTTTCGTGCATTAGCCTTGCCTAGCCTCACCGTGCCTTTCCTTGCGTTACCCTTTGCTTGCCTTGCCGTGCATTGCCTAGCGTGCGTTGTCGTGCCTTAGCCTTGTTTCCCCTTGCCGTGCCGTTCCTTCCGTTACCATTGCCTTTCCTTCCATTCCCTTGCCTTCCTTACCTTCCGTTACTCTTTGCTGGCCTTCCGTGCATTGCCTAGCCTTGCGTTGTCGTGCGTTAGCCTTGCCTCGCCTGACCGTGCTTTCCCATGCGTTACCCTTTCCTTGCCTTGTCAGTGCATTGCCTAGCCGTTGCGTTGTCGTGCCTTAGCCTTGTTTGCCCTTGCCGTGCCGTTACCTTTCCTTGCCTTACCGTGCATTGCCGTGTGCTTGTCGTGCCTTAGCCTTGTTACCCCTTGCCTTGCCGTTACTTCTTTGCTTGCCTTCCGTGCATTGCCTTTAGCCTAGCGTTGTCGTTACTCTTAGCCTTGCTTTCACGTGCATTGCCATAGCCTTGCTTGCGTTGCCTTAGCTTTGCCTTGCCTGACCTTGCCTTCCCATGCGTTACTCTTTGCTTGCCTTGCCGTGCATTGCCTAGCCTTGCGTGGTCGTACCTTAGCCTTGTTTCCCCTTGCCGTGCCGTTCCTTCCGTTACCCTTGCCTTCCCTTGCTTTCCCTTTCCTTCCTTGCATTCCGTTACTCCTTGCTTGCTTTCCGTGCATTGCCTAGCCTTGGGTTGGCTTTCCTTAGCCTTGCCTCGCCTGACCGTGCTTTCCCATGCGTTACCCTGTCCTTGCCTTGCCGTGCATTGCCTAGCGTGCGTTGTCGTGCCTTAGCCTTGTTTCCCCTTGCCGTGCCGTTCCTTCCTTTACCCTTGCCTTGCCTTGCTTTCCCTTGCTTTCCTTGCCTTCCGTTACTCTTTGCTTTCCTTCCGTGCATTGCCTAGCCTTGCGTTGTCGTGCCTTAGCCTTGCCTCGCCTGACAGTGCCTTGCCTTTGCGTTACCCTTTCCTTGCCTTGCCGTGCACTGCCAAGCCTTGCCTTGTCGTGCATTAGCCTTGCCTTGCCTGACCGTGCCTTGCCTGGCGTTACCCTTTCCTTGCCTTGCCGTGCATTGCCTAGCCGTGCGTTGTCGTGCCTTAGCCTTGTTTCCCCTTGCCGTGCCGTTCCTTCCGTTACCCTTGCCTTGCCTTGGCTTTCCCTTGCCTTCCTGGGTCCTTCCGTTACTCTTTGCTTGCCTTGCCGTGCATTGCCTAGCCTTGCGCTGTCGTGCATTAGCCTTGCCTTGCCTCACAGTGCCTTGCCCTGCGTTACCCTTTCCTTGCCTTGCCGTGCATTGCCTAGCCGTGCGTTGTCGTGCCTTAGCCTTGTTTCCCATTGCCGTGCCGTGCCTTCCGTTACCCTTGCCTTCCCTTGCTTTCCCTTGCCTTCCTTGCGTTCCGTTACTCTTTGCTTGCCTTCCGTGCATTGCCTAGCCTTGCGTTGTCGTGCCTTAGCCTTGCCTCGCCTGACCGTGCTTTCCCATGCGTTACCCTTTCCTTGCCTTGCCGTGCATTGCCTAGCGTGCGTTGTCGTGCCTTAGCCTTGTTTCCCCTTGCCGTGCCGTTCCTTCCGTTACACTTGCCTTTCCTTGCTTTCCCTTGCCTTCCTTACCTTCCGTTACTCTTTGCTTGCCTTCCGTGCATTGCCTAGACTTGCGTTGTGGTGCCTTAGCCTTGCCTCGCCTGACCGTGCCTTGCCTTGCGTTACCCTTTCCTTGCCTTGCCGTGCATTTCCTAGCCGTGTCGTTGTCGTGCCTTAGCCTTGTTACCCCTTGTCGTGCCGTTCCTTCCGTTACCCTTGCCTTCCCTTGCTTTCCCTTTCCTTCCTTGCATTCCGTTAATCCTTGCTTGCTTTCCGTGCATTGCCTAGCCTTGCGTTGGCTTTCCTTAGCCTTGCCTCGCCTGACCGTGCTTTCCCATGCGTTACCCTTTCCTTGCCTTGCCGTGCATTGCCTAGCGTGCGTTGTCGTGCCTTAGCCTTGTTTCCCCTTGCCGTGCCGTTCCTTCCGTTACACTTGCCTTTCTTTGCTTTCCCTTGCCTTCCTTACCTTCCGTTACTCTTTGCTTGCCTTCCGTGCATTGCCAAGCCTTGCGTTGTCGTGCCTTAGCCTTGCCTCCCCTGACCGTGCTTTCCCATGCGTTACCCTTTCCTTGCCTTGCCGTGCATTGCCCAGCCTGCGTTGCCGTGCCTTAACCTTGTTTCCCCTTGCCGTGCAGTTCCTTCCGTTACCCTTGCCTTTCCTTGCTTTTCCTTGCCTTGCTTACCTTCCGTTACTCTTTGCTTGCCTTACGTGCATTGCCTAGCCTTGCGTTGTCGTGCCTAAGCCTTATCTCGCCTGACCGTGCCTTCCTTTGCTTTAAGCTTTCCTTGCATTGTCGTGCATTGCCTAGCCTTGCGTTGTCGTGCATTAGCCTTGCCTAGCTTCACCTTGCCTTGCCTTGCGTTACCCTTTCCTTGCCTTGCCGTACATTGCCTAACCGTGCGTTGTCGTGCCTTAGCCTTGTTTCCCCTTGCCGTGGCGTGCCTTTTGTTACACTTGCCTTGACTGGCTTTGACTTGCCTTCCTTTCCTTCCGTTACTCTTTCCTTGCCTTGCCGTGCATTGCCTAGCCTTGCATTGTCGTGCCTTATCCTTGCCTCACCTGACCGTGCCTTCCCCTGCGTTACCCTTTCCTTGCCTTGCCGTGCATTGCCTAACCCTGCGTTGCCGTGCCTTAGCCTTGTTACCCCTTGCCGTGCCGTTCCTTCCGTTACCCTTGCCTTCCCTTGCTTTCCCTTGCCTTCCTTGCGTTCCGTTACTCTTTGCTTGCTTTCCGTGCATTGCCTAGCCTTGCGTTGTCTTGCCTTAGCCTTGCATCGCCTGACCGTGCTTTCCCATGCGTTACCCTTTCCTTGCCTTGCCGTGCATTGCCTAGCCGTGCGTTGTCGTGCCTTAGCCTTGTTTCCCCTTGCCGTGCCGTTCCTTCCGTTACACTTGCCTTTCCTTCCTTTCCCTTGCCTTCCTTACCTTCCGTTACTCTTTGCTTGCCTTCCGTGCATTGCCTAGCCTTGCGTTGTTGTGCCTTAGCCTTGCCTCGCCTGAACGTGCTTTCCCATGCGTTACCCTTTCCTTGCCTTGCCGTGCATTGCCTAGCCTGCGTTGCCGTGCTTTAGCTTTGTTTCCCCTTGCCGTGCCGTTCGTTCCGTTACCCTGGACTTTCCTTCCTTTTCCTTGCCTTGCTTACCTTCCGTTACTCTTTGCTTGCCTTCCCTGAATTTCCTAGCCTTGCGTTGTCGTGCCTTAGACTTATCTCGCCTGACCTTGCCTTCCTTTGCTTTAAGCTTTCCTTGCATTGTCGTGCATCGCCTAGCCTTGCATTTTCTTGCATTAGCCTTGCCTAGCCTCACCGTGCCTTTCCTTGCGTTACCCTTTGCTTGCCTTGCCGTGCATTGCCTAGCGTGCGTTGTCGTGCCTTAACCTTGTTTCCCCTTGCCGTGCCGTTCCTTCCGTTACCATTGCCTTTCCTTCCATTCCCTTGCCTTCCTTACCTTCCGTTACTCTTTGCTGGCCTTCCGTGCATTGCCTAGCCTTGCGTTGTCGTGCGTTAGCCTTATCTCGCCTGACCGTGCCTTCCTTTGCTTTAAGCTTTCCTTGCATTGTCGTGCATTGCCTAGCCTTGCGTTGTCGTGCATTAACCTTGCCTAAGCTCACCGTGCCTTGCCTTGCGTTACCCTTTCCTTGCCTTGCCGTGCATTTCCTAGCCGTGTGTTGTCGTGCCTTAGCCTTGTTACCCCTTGCCGTGCCGTTCCTTCCGTTACCCTTGCCTTCCCTTGCTTTCCCTTTAATTCCTTGCATTCCGTTACTTCTTGCTTGCTTTCCGTGCATTGCCTAGCCTTGCGTTGGCTTTCCTTAGCCTTGCCTCGCCTGACCGTGCTTTCCCATGCGTTACCCTTTCCTTGCCTTGCCGTGCATTGCCTAGCGTGCGTTGTCGTACCTTAGCCTTGTTTCCCCTTGCCGTGCCGTTCCTTCCGTTACCCTTGCCTTCCCTTGCTTTCCCTTTCCTTCCTTGCATTCCGTTACTCCTTGCTTGCTTTCCGTGCATTGCCTAGCCTTGCGTTGGCTTTCCTTAGCCTTGCCTCGCCTGACCGTGCTTTCCCATGCGTTACACTGTCCTTGCCTTGCCGTGCATTGCCTAGCGTGCGTTGTCGTGCCTTAGCCTTGTTTCCCCTTGCCGTGCCGTTCCTTCCTTTACCCTTGCCTTTCTTTGCTTTCCCTTGCCTTCCTTACCTTCCGTTACTCTTTGCTTGCCTTCCGTGCATTGCCTAGCCTTGCGTTGTCGTGCCTTACCCTTATCTCGCCTGACCGTGCCTTCCTTTGCTTTAAGCTTTACTTGCATTGTCGTGCATTGCCTAGCCTTGCGTTGTCGTGCATTAGCCTTGCCTACCCTCACCGTGCCTTGCCTTGCGTTACCCTTTCCTTGCCTTGCCGTGCATTTCCTAGCCGTGTGTTGTCGTGCCTTAGCCTTGTTTCCCCTTGCCGTTGCGTGCCTTTTGTTACAGTTGCCTTGCCTGGCTTTGCCTTGCCTTCCTTTCCTTCCGTTACTCTTTCCTTGCCTTGCCGTGCATTGCCTAGCCTTGCATTGTCGTGCCTTATCCTTGCCTCACCTGACCGTGCCTTCCCCTGCGTTACCCTTTCCTTGCCTTGCCGTGCATTGCCTAGCCCTGCGTTGTCATGCCTTAGCCTTCTTACCCCTTGCCGTGCCGTTCCTTCCGTTACACTTGCCTTCCCTTGCTTTCCCTTGCCTTCCTTGCGTTCCGTTACTCTTTGCTTGCTTTCCGTGCATTGCCTAGCCTTGCGTTGTCATGCCTTAGCCTTGCCTCGCCTGACCGTGCTTTCCCATGCGTTACCCTTTCCTTGCCTTGCCGTGCATTGCCTAGCGTGCGTTGTCGTGCCTTAGCCTTGTTTCCCCTTGCCGTGCCGTTCCTTCCGTTACACTTGCCTTTCCTTGCTTTCCCTTGCCTTCCTTACCTTCCGTTACTCTTTCCTTGCCTTCCGTGCATTGCCTAGCCTTGCGTTGTCGTGCCTTAGCCTTGCCTGGCCTGACCGTGCTTTCCCATGCGTTACCCTTTCCTTGCCTTGCCGTGCATTGCCTAGCGTGCGTTGTCGTGCCTTAGACTTGTTCCCCCTTGCCGTGCCGTTCCTTCCGTTACCCTTGCCTTTCCTTGCTTTTCCTTGCCTTCCTTAACTTCCGTTACTCTTTGCTTGCCTTCCCTGAATTGCCTAGCCTTGCGTTGTCGTGCCTTAGCCTTGCCTCGCCTGACCGTGCTTTCCCATGCGTTACCCTTTCCTTGCCTTGCCGTGCATTGCCTAGCGTGCGTTGTCGTGCCTTAGCCTTGTTACCCCTTGCCGTGCCGTTCCTTCCGTTATCCTTGCCTTCCCTTGCTTTCCCTTGCCTTCCTTGCGTTCCGTTACTCTTTGCTTGCTTTCCGTGCATTGCCTAGCCTTGCGTTGTCATGCCTTAGGCTTGCCTCGCCTGACCGTGCTTTCCCATGCGTTACCCTTTCCTTGCCTTGCCGTGCATTGCCTAGCGTGCGTTGTCGTGCCTTAGCTTGTTTCCCCTTGCCGTGCCGTTCCTTCCGTTACACTTGCCTTTCTTTGCTTTCCCTTGCCTTCCTTACCTTCCGTTACTCTTTGCTTGCCTTCCGTGCATTGCCTAGCCTTGCGTTGTCGAGCCTAAGCCTTATCTCGCCTGACCGTGCCTTCCTTTGCTTTAAGCTTTCCTTGCATTGTCGTGCATTGCCTAGCCTTGCGTTGTCGTGCATTAGCCTTGCCTAGCCTCACCGTGCCTTGCCTTGCGTTACCCTTTCCTTGCCTTGCCGTGCATTTCCTAGCCGTGTGTTGTCGTGCCTTAGCCTTCTTTCCCCTTGCCGTTGCGTGCCTTTTGTTACACTTGCCTTGCCTGGCTTTGCCTTGCCTTCCTTTCCTTCCGTTACTCTTTCCTTGCCTTGCCGTGCATTGCCTAGCCCTGCGTTTTCGTGCATTAGCCTTGTTACCCCTTGCCGTGCCGTTCCTTCCGTTACCCTTGCCTTCCCTTGCTTTCCCTTGCCTTCCTTGCGTTCCGTTACTCTTTGCTTGCTTTCCGTGCATTGCCTAGCCTTGCGTTGTCATGCCTTAGGCTTGCCTCGCCTGACCGTGCTTTCCCATGCGTTACCCTTTCCTTGCCTTGCCGTGCATTGCCTAGCGTGCGTTGTCGTGCGTTAGCCTTGTTTCCCCTTGCCGTGCCGTTCCTTCCGTTACACTTGCCTTTCTTTGCTTTCCCTTGCCTTCCTTACCTTCCGTTACTCTTTGCTTGCCTTCCGTGCATTGCCTAGCCTTGCGTTGTCGTGCCTTAGCCTTATCTCGCCTGACCGTGCCTTCCTTTGCTTTAAGCTTTCCTTGCATTGTCGTGCATTGCCTAGCCTTGCGTTGTCGTGCATTAGCCTTGCCTAGCCTCACCGTGCCTTGCCTTGCGTTACCCTTTCCTTGCCTTGCCGTGCATTGCCTAGCCGTGCGTTGTCGTGCCTTAGCCTTGATTCCCCTTGCCGTGGCGTGCCTTTTGTTACACTTGCCTTGCCTGGCTTTGCCTTGCCTACCTTTCCTTCCGTTACTCTTTCCTTGCCTTGCCGTGCATTGCCTAGCCTTGCGTTGTCGTGCCTTAGCCTTCTTACCCCTTGCCGTGCCGTTCCTTCCGTTACCCTTGCCTTCCCTTGTTTCCCTTGCCTTCCTTGCGTTCCGTTACTCTTTGCTTGCCTTCCGTGCATTGCCTAGCCTTGCGTTGTCGTGCCTTAGCCTTATCTCGCCTGACCGTGCCTTCCTTTGCTTTAAGCTTTCCTTGCCTTGCCGTGCATTGCCTAGCCGTGCGTTGTCGTGCATTAGCCTTGCCTTGCCTCACCGTGCCTTGCCTTGCGTTACGCTTTCCTTGCCTTGCCGTGCATTGTCTAGCCGTGCGTTGCCGTGACTTAGCCTTGTTTCCCCTTGCCGTGCCGTTCCTTCCGTTACCCTTGCCTTCCCTTGCTTTCCCTTGCCTTCCTTGCGTTCCGTTATTCTTTCCTTGCCTTCCGTGCATTGCCTAGCCTTGCGTTGTCGTGCCTTAGCCTTGGCTCGCCTGACCGTGCCTTGCCTTGCGTTACCCTTTCCTTGCCTTGCCCTGCATTGCCTAGCCGTTCGTTGTCGTGCCTTAGCCTTGTTTGCCCTTGCCGTGCCGTTCCTTCCGTTACCCTTGCCTTGCTTTCCCTTGCCTTCCTTGCCTTCCGTTACTCTTTGCTTGCCTTCCGTGCATTGCCTAGCCTTGCGTTGTCGTGTCTTAGCCTTTTTTCACCTTGCCATAGACTTGCTTGCGTTGCCTTGCTTTGCCTTGCCTTCCTTGCCTTCCGTTACTCTTTCCTTGCCTTCCGTGCATTGCCTAGCCTTGCGTTGTCTTGCCTTAGCCTTTTTTCACCTTGCCATAGCCTTGCTTGCGTTGCCTTGCTTTGCCTTGCCTTCCTTGCCTTCCGTTACTCTTTCCTTGCCTAGCCGTGCACTGCCTAGCCTTGCGTTGTCGTGCATTAGCCTTGCCTCCCCAAACCGTGCCTTGCCTTGCGTTACCCTTTCCTTGCCTTCCGTGCATTGCCTAGCCTTGCGTTGTCGTGCCTTAGCCTTGCCTCGCCTGACCGTGCCTTGCCTTGCGTTACCCTTTCCTTGCCTTGCCGTGCCTTGCCTAGCCGTGCGTTGTCGTGCCTTAGCCTAGTTTCCCATTGCCGTGTCTTCCTTCCGTTACCCTTGCCTTCCCTTGCTTTCCCTTGCCTTCCTTGCATTCCGTTACTCTTTGCTTGCCTTCCGTGCATTGCCTAGCCTTGCGTTGTCGTGTCTTAGCCTTTTTTCACCTTGCCATAGCCTTGCTTGCGTTGCCTTGCTTTGCCTTGCCTTAATTGCCTTCCGTTACTCTTTGCTTGCCTTCCGTGCATTGCCTAGCCTTGCGTTGTCGTGCCTTAGCCTTTTTTCACCTTGCCATAGCCTTGCTTGCGTTGCCTTGCTTTGCCTTGCATTCCTTGCCTTCCGTTACTCTTTGCTTGCCTTCCGTGCATTGCCTAGCCTTGGGTTGTCGTGCATTAGCCTTGCCTCCCCAAACCGTGCCTTGCCTTGCGTTACCCTTTCCTTGCCTTGCCCTGCATTGCCTAGCCCTGTGTTGTCGTGCCTTAGCCTTGTTTCCCCTTGCCGTGCCGTTCCTTCCGTTACCCTTGCCTTGCCTTGCTTTCCCTTGCTTTACTTGCCTTCCGTTACTCTTTGCTTTCCTTCCGTGCATTGCCTAGCCTTGCGTTGTCGTGCCTTAGCCTTGCCTCGCCTGGCAGTGCCTTGCCTTGCGTTACCCTTTCCTTGCCTTGCCGTGCACTGCCAAGCCTTGCCTTGTCGTGCATTAGCCTTGCCTTGCCTGACCGTGCCTTGCCTGGCGTTACCCTTTCCTTGCCTTGCCGTGCATTGCCTAGCCGTGCGTTGTCGTGCCTTAGCCTTTTTTCCCCTTGCCGTGCCGTTACTTCCGTTACCCTTGCCTTGCCTTGGTTTCCCTTGCCTTCCATGTTTTCCGTTACTCTTTGCTTGCCTTCCGTGCATTGCCTAGCCTTGCGCTGTCGTGCATTAGCCTTGCCTTGCCTCACAGTGCCTTGCCTTGCGTTACCTTTTCTTTGGCTGGCCGTGCATTGCCTAGCCGTGCGTTGTGGTGCCTTAGCCTTGTTTCACCTTGCCATAGCCTTGCTTGCTTTGCCTTGCCTTCCTTCCATTCCGTTACTCTTTGCTTGCCTTCCGTGCATTGCCTAGCCTTGCGTTGTCGTGCCTTAGCCTTTTTTCACCTTGCCATAGACTTGCTTGCGTTGCCTTGCTTTGCCTTGCATTCCTTGCCTTCCGTTACTCTTTGCTTGCCTTCCGTGCATTGCCTAGCCTAGCGTTGTCGTGCCTTAGCCTTGCCTCGCCTAACCGTGCCTTGCCTTGCGTTACCCTTTCCTTGCCTTGCCGTGCATTGCCAAGCCGTGCGTTGTCGTGCATTAGCCTCGCCTTGCCTTACCGTGCCTTGCCTTGCGTTACCCTTTCCTTGCCTGGCCGTGCATTGCTTAGCCTTGCGTTGCCGTACCTTAGCCTTGTTTCCCCTTGCCGTGCCGTGCCTTTTGTTACACTTGCCTTGCCTTGCTTTGCCTTGCCTTCCTTTCCTTCCGTTACTCTTTCCTTGCCTAGCCGTGTACTGCGTAGCCTTGCGTTGTCGTGCATTACCCTTGCCTCGCCTGACCGTGCCTTGCCTTGCGTTACCCTTTCCTTGCCTTGCCGTGCATTGCCTAGCCCTGCGTTGTCGTGCCTTAGCCTTGTTTCCCCTTACCGTGCCGTTCCTTCCGTTACCCTTGCCTTCCCCTGCTTTCCCTTGCCTTCCTTGCCTTCCGTTACTCTTTGCTTGCCTTCCGTGCATTGCCTAGCCTTGCGTTGTCGTGCCTTAGCCTTATCTCGCCTGACCGTGCCTTCCTTTGCTTTAAGCTTTCCTTGCATTGTCGTGCATTGCCTAGCCTTGCGTTGTCGTGCATTAACCTTGCCTAGCCTCACCGTGCCTTGCCTTGCGTTACCCTTTCCTTGCCTTGCCGTGCATTTCCTAGCCGTGTGTTGTCGTGCCTTAGCCTTGTTACCCCTTGCCGTGCAGTTCCTTCCGTTACCCTTGCCTTCCCTTGCTTTCCCTTTCCTTCCTTGCATTCCGTTTCTCCTTGCTTGCTTTCCGTGCATTGCCTAGCCTTGCGTTGGCTTTCCTTAGCCTTGCCTCGCCTGACCGTGCTTTCCCATGCGTTACCCTTTCCTTGCCTTGCCTTGCATTGCCTAGCGTGCGTTGTCGTGCCTTAGCCTTGTTTCCCCTTGCCGTGCCGTTCCTTCCGTTACACTTGCCTTTCCTTGCTTTCCCTTGCCTTCCTTACCTTCCGTTACTCTTTGCTTGCCTTCCGTGCATTGCCTAGCCTTGCGTTGTCGTGCCTTAGCCTTGCCTCGCCTGACCGTGCTTTCCCATGCGTTACCCTTTCCTTGCCTTGCCGTTCATTGCCTAGCGTTCGGTGTCGTGCCTTAGACTTGTTCCCCCTCACCGTGCCGTTCCTTCCGTTACCCTTGCCTTTCCTTGCTTTTCCTTGCCTTCCTTACCTTCCGTTACTCTTTGCTTGCCTTCCCTGAATTGCCTAGCCTTGCGTTGTCATGCCTTAGGCTTGCCTCGCCTGACCGTGCTTTCCCATGCGTTACCCTTTCCTTGCCTTGCCGTGCATTGCCTAGCGTGAGTTGTCGTGCCTTAGCCTTGTAACCCCTTGCCGTGCCGTTCATTCCGTTACCCTTGCCTTCCCTTGCTTTCCCTTGCCTTCCTTGCGTTCCGTTCCTCTTTGCTTGCTTTCCGTGCATTGCCTAGCCTTGCGTTGTCATGCCTTAGGCTTGCCTCGCCTGACCGTGCTTTCCCATGCGTTACCCTTTCCTTGCCTTGCCGTGCATTGCCTAGCGTGCGTTGTCGTGCCTTAGCCTTGTTTCCCCTTGCCGTGCCGTTCCTTCCGTTACACTTGCCTTTCTTTGCTTTCCCTTGCCTTCCTTACTTCCGTTACTCTTTGCTTGCCTTCCGTGCATTGCCTAGCCTTGCGTTGTCGTGCCTTAGCCTTATCTCGCCTGACCGTGCCTTCCTTTGCTTTAAGCTTTCCTTGCATTGTCGTGCATTGCCTAGCCTTGCGTTGTCGTGCATTAGCCTTGCCTATCCTCACCGTGCCTTGCCTTGCGTTACCCTTTCCTTGCCTTGCCGTGCATTGCCTAGCCGTGCGTTGTCGTGCCTTAGCCTTGCCTCGCCTGAACGTGCTTTCCCATGCGTTACCCTTTCCTTGCCTTGCCGTGCATTGCCTAGCCTGCGTTGCCGTGCTTTAGCTTTGTTTCCCCTTGCCGTGCCGTTCCTTCCGTTACCCTGGACTTTCCTTCCTTTCCCTTGCCTTCCTTACCTTCCGTTACTCTTTGCTTGCCTTCCGTGCATTGCCTAGCCTTGCGTTGTCGTGCCTTAGCCTTGCCTCCCCTGACCGTGCCTTGCCTTGGGTTACCCTTTCCTTGCCTTGCCGTGCATTGCCTAGCCGTGCGTTGTCGTGCATTAGCCTTGCCTTGCCTTACCGTGCCTTGCCTTGCGTTACCCTTTCCTTGCCTGGCCGTGCATTGCCTAGCCGTGCGTTGCCGTTCCTTAGCCTTGTTTCCCCTTGCCGTGCCTTGCCTTTTGTTACACTTGCCTTGCCTTGCTTTGCTTGCCTTCCTTTCCTTCCGTTACTCTTTCCTTGCCTAGCCGTGCACTGCCTAGCCTTGCGTTGTCGTGCCTTAGCCTTGCCTCGCCTGACCGTGCCTTGCCTTGCGTTACCCTTTCCTTGCCTTGCCGTGCATTGCCTAGCCGTGCGTTGCCGTGCCTTAACCTTGTTTCCCCTTGCCGGGCCGTTCCTTCCGTTACCCTTGCCTTGCCTTGCTTTCCCTTGCCTTCCTTGCCTTCCGTTACTCTTTGCTTGCCTTCCGTGCATTGCCTAGCCTTGCGCTGTCGTGCATTAGCCTTCCCTTGCCTCACAGTGCCTTGCCTTGCGTTACCTTTTACTTGGCTGGCCGTGCATTGCCTAGCCGTGAGTTGTCGTGCCTTAGCCTTGTTTCACCTTGCCATAGCCTTGCTTGCTTTGCCTTGCTTTGCCTTGCCTACCTTCCATTCCGTTACTCTTTGCTTGCCTTCCGTGCATTGCCTAACCTTGCGCTGTCGTGCCTTAGCCTTTTTTCAACTTCCCATAGACTTGCTTGCGTTGCCTTGCTTTGCCTTGCATTCCTTGCCTTCCGTTACTCTTTGCTTGCCTTCCGTGCATTGCCTAGCCTTGCGTTGTCGTGTCTTTGCCTTTTTTCACCTTGCCATAGACTTTCTTGCGTTGCCTTGCTTTGAATTGCCTTCCTTGCCTTCCGTTACTCTTTGCTTGCCTTCCGTGCATTGCCTAGCCTTGCGTTGTCGTGCCTTAGCCTTGCCTCGCCTGACCGTGCGTTGCCTTGCGTTACCCTTTCCTTGCCTTGTCGTGAATTGCCTAGCCCTGCGTTGTCGTGCATTAGCCTTGTCTTGCCCTACCGTGCCTTTCCTTGCGTTACCCTTTCCTTGCCTGGCCGTGCATTGCCTAGCCGTGCGTTGCCGTTCCTTAGCCTTGTTTCCCCTTCCCGTGCCTTGCCTTTTGTTACACTTGCCTTGCCTTGCTTTGCCTTGCCTTCCTTTCCTTCCGTTACTCTTTCCTTGCCTAGCCGTGCACTGCCTAGCCTTGCGTTGTCGTGCATTAGCCTTGCCTCCCCAAACCGTGCCTTGCCTTGCGTTACCCTTTCCTTGCCTTGCCCTGCATTGCCTAGCCCTGTGTTGTCGTGCCGTAGCCTTGTTTCCCCTTGCCGTGCCGTTCCTTCCGTTACCCTTGCCTTGCCTTGCTTTCCCTTGCTTTCCTTGCCTTCCGTTACTCTTTGCTCTCCTTCCGTGCATTGCCTAGCCTTGCGTTGTCGTGCCTTAGCCTTGCCTCGGCTGACAGTGCCTTGCCTTGCGTTACCCTTTCCTTGCCTTGCCGTGCACTGCCTAGCCTTGCGTTGTCGTGCATTAGCCTTGCCTTGCCTAACCGTGCCTTGCCTGGCGTTACCCTTTCCTTGCCTGGTCGTGCATTGCCTAGCCGTGCATTTCCGTTCCTTAGCCTTGTTTCCCCTTGCCGTGCCTTGCCTTTTGTTACACTTGCCTTGCCTTGCTTTGCCTTGCCTTCCTTTCCTTCCCTTACTCTTTCTTTACCTAGCCGTGCACTGCCTAGCCTTGAGTTGTCGTGCATTAGCCTTGTCTTCCCAAACCGTGCCTTGCCTTGCGTTACCATTTCCTTGCCTTGCCCTGCATTGCCTAGCCCTGTGTTGTCGTGCCTTAGCCTTGTTTCCCCTTGCCGTGCCGTTCCTTCCGTTAACCTTGCCTTGCCTTGCTTTCCCTTGCCTTCTTTGCGTTCCGTTACTCTTTGCTTGCCTTCCGTGCATTGCCTAGCCTTGCGTTGTCGTGCCTTAGCCTTGCCTCGCCTGACCGTGCCTTGCCTTGCGTTACCCTTTCCTTGCCTTGCCCTGCATTGCCTAGCCCTGTGTTGTCGTGCCTTAGCCTTGTTTCCCCTTACCGTGCCGTTCCTTCCGGTACCCTTGCCTTGCCTTGCTTTCCCTTGCCTTCCTTGCCTTCCGTTACACGTTGCTTGCCTTCCGTGCATTGCCTAGCCTTGCGTTGTCGTGTCTTAGCGTTTTTTAACCTTGCCATAGCCTTGCTTGCGTTGCCTTGCTTTGCCTTGCCTTCCTTGCCTTCCGTTACTCTTTGCTTGCCTTCCGTGCATTGCCTAGCCTTGCGTTGTCCTGCATTAGCCTTGCCTCCCCTAACCGTGCCTTGCCTTGCGTTACCCTTTCCTTGCCTTGCCCTGCATTGCCTAGCCCTGTGTTGTCGTGCCTTAGCCTTGTTTCCCCTTGCCTTGCCGTTACTTCCGTTACCCTTGCCTTGCTTGCTTTCCCTTGCTTTCCTTGCCTTCCGTTACTCTTTGCTTTCCTTCCGTGCATTGCCTAGCCTTGCGTTGTCGTGCCTTAGCCTTGCCTCGCCTGACATTGCCTTGCCTTGCGTTACCCTTTCCTTGCCTTGCCGTGCACTGCCTAGCCTTGCCTTGTCGTGCATTAGCCTTGCCTTGCCTGACCGTACCTTGCCTGGCGTTACCCTTTCCTTGCCTTGCCGTGCATTGCCTAGCCGTGCGTTGTCGTGCCTTAGCCTTGTTTCCCCTTGCCGTGCCGTTCCTTCCGTTACCCTTGCCTTGCCTTGCTTTCCCTTGCCTTCCTTGGTTTCCGTTACTCTTTGCTTGCCTTCCGTGCAATGCCTAGCCTTGCGCTGTCGTGCATTAGCCTTGCCTTGCCTCACAGTGCCTTGCCTTGCGTTACCTTTTCCTTGGCTGGCCGTGCATTGCCTAGCCGTGCGTTGTGGTGCCTTAGCTTTGTTTCACCTTGCCATAGCCTTGCTTGCTTTGCCTTGCTTTGCCTTGCCTTCCTTCCATTCCGTTACTCTTTGCTAGCCTTCCGTGCATTGCCTAGCCTTGCGTTGTCGTACTTTAGCCTTTTTTCACCTTGCCATAGCCTTGCTTGCGTTTCCTTGCTTTGCCTTGCATTCCTTGCCTTCCGTTACTCTTTGCTTGCCTTCCGTGCATTGCCTAGCCTTGCGTTGTCGTGCCTTAGCCTTGCCTCGCCTCACCGTGCCTTGCCTTGCGTTACCCTTTCCTTGCCTTGCCGTGCATTGCCTAGCCGTGCGTTGTCGTGCATTAGCCTTGCCTTGCCTTACCGTGCCTTGCCTTGCGTTACCCTTTACTTGCCTGGCCGTGCATTGCCTAGCCGTGCGTTGCCGTGCCTTAGCCTTGTTTCCCCTTGCCGTGCCGTGCCTTTTGTTACACTTGCCTTGCCTTGCTTTGCCTTGCCTTCCATTCCTTCCGTTACTCGTTCCTTGCCTAGCCGTGCATTGCCTAGCCTTGCGTTGTCGTGCATTAGCCTTGCCTCGCCTGACCGTGCCTTGCCTTGCGTTACCCTTTCATTGCCTTGCCGTGCATTGCCTAGCCCTGCGTTGTCGTGCCTTAGCCTTGTTTCCCCTTACCGTGCCGTTCCTTCCGTTACCCTTGCCTTCCGTTACTCTTTCCTTGCCTTCCGTGCATTGCCTAGCCGTGCGTTGTCGTGCATTAGCCTTGCCTTGCCTCACCGTGCCTTGCCTTGCGTTACCCTTTCCTTGCCTTGCCGTGCATTGCCTAGCCGTGCGTTGTCGTGCCTTAGCCTTGTTTCCCCTTGCCGTGCCGTTCCTTCCGTTACCCTTGCCTTGCCTTGCTTTCCCTTGCCTTTCCTTGCCTTCCGTTACTCTTTGCTTGCCTTCCGTGCATTGCCTAGCCTTGCGTTGTCGTGCCTTAGCCTTGCCTCGCCTGACCGTGCCTTGCCTTGCGTTACCCTTTCCTTGCCTTGCCGTGCCTTGCCTAGCCGTGCGTTGTCGTGCATTAGCCTTGCCTTGCCTCACCGTGCCTTGCCTTGCGTTACCCTTTCCTTGCCTGGCCGTGCATTGCCTAGGCCTGCATTGTCGTACCTTAGCCTTGTTTCCCCTTGCCGTGCCGTTCCTTCCGTTACCCTTGCCTTGCCTTGCTTTCCCTTGCCTTCCTTGCATTCCGTTACTCTTTGCTTGCCTTCCGTGCATTGCCTAGCCTTGCGTTGTCGTGTCTTAGACTTTTTTCACCTTGCCATAGCCTTGCTTCCGTTGCCTTGCTTTGCCTTGCCTTCCTTGCCTTCCGTTACTCTTTGCTTGCCTTCCGTGCATTGCCTAGCCTTGGGTGGTCGTGCCTTAGATTTTTTTCACCTTGCGATAGCCTTGCTTGCGTTGCCTTGCTTTGCCTTGCATTCCTTGCCTTCCGTTACTCTTTGCTTCCCTTCCGTGCATTGCCTAGCCTTGCGTTGTCGTGCATTAGCCTTGCCTCCCCAAACCGTGCCTTGCCTTGCGTTACCCTTTCCTTGCCTTGCCCTGCATTGCCTCGCCCTATGTTGTCGTGCCTTAGCCTTGTTTCCCCTTGCCGTGCCGTTCCTTCCGTTACCCTTGCCTTCCCCTGCTTTCCTTTGCATTCCTTGCCTTCCGTTACTCTTTGCTTGCCTTCCGTGCATTGCCTAGCCTTGCGTTGTCGTGCCTTAGCCTTGCCTCGCCTGACAGTGCCTTGCCTTGCGTTACCCTTTCCTTGCCTTGCCGTGCACTGCCTACCCTTGCCTTGTCGTGCATTAGCCTTACCTTGCCTGACCGTGCCTTGCCTGGCGTTACCCTTTCCTTGCCTTGCCGTGCATTGCCTAGCCGTGCGTTGTCGTGCCTTAGCCTTGTTTCCACTTGCCGTGCCGTTCCTTCCGTTACCATTGCCTTGCCTTGCTTTCCCTTGCCTTCCTTGCGTTCCGTTACTCTTTGCTTCCCTTCCGTGCATTGCCTAGCCTTGCGTTGTCGTTCCTTAGCCATGCCTCGCCTGACCGTGCCTTGCCTTGCGGTTCCCTTTGCTTGCCTTGCCGTGCATTGCCTGCCGTGCGTTGTCGTGCATTTGCCTTCTCTTGCCTCACCGTGCCTTGCCTTGCGTTACCCTTTCCTTGCCTTGCCGTGCATTGCCTAGCCCTGCATTGTCGTGCCTTAGCTTTGTTTCCCCTTACCGTGCCGTTCCTTCCGTTACCCTTGCCTTGCCTTGCTTTCCCTTGCCTTCCTTGCCTTCCGTTACTCGTTGCTTGCCTTCCGTGCATTGCCTAGCCTTGCGTTGTCGTGCCTTAGCCTTGTTTCCCCTTAGCCTTGCTTTGCCTTGCATTCCTTGCCTTCCGTTATTCTTTGCTTGCCTTCCGTGCATTGCCTAGCCTTGCGTTGTCGTGCATTAGCCTTGCGTCCCCAAACCGTGCCTTGCCTTGCGTTACCCTTTCCTTGCCTTGCCCTGCATTGCCTAGCCCTGTGTTGTCGTGCCTTAACCTTGTTTCCCCTTGCCGTGCCGTTCCTTCCGTTACCCTTGCCTTGCCTTGCTTTCCCTTGCCTTCCTTGCCTTCCGTTACTCTTTGCTTGCCTTCCGTGCATTGCCTAGCCTTGCGCTGTCGTGCATTAGCCTTCCCTTGCCTCACAGTGCCTTGCCTTGCGTTACCTTTTACTTGGCTGGCCGTGCATTGCCTAGCCGTGCGTTGTGGTGCCTTAGCCTTGTTTAACCTTCCCATAGCCTTGCTTGCTTTGCCTTGCTTTGCCTTGCCTACCTTCCATTCCGTTACTCTTTGCTTGCCTTCCGTGCATTGCCTAACCTTGCGCTGTCGTGCCTTAGCCTTTTTTCAACTTCCCATAGACTTGCTTGCGTTGCCTTGCTTTGCCTTGCATTCCTTGCCTTCCGTTACTCTTTGCTTGCCTTCCGTGCATTGCCTAGCCTTGCGTTGTCGTGTCTTTGCCTTTTTTCACCTTGCCATAGACTTTCTTGCGTTGCCTTGCTTTGAATTGCCTTCCTTGCCTTCCGTTACTCTTTGCTTGCCTTCCGTGCATTGCCTAGCCTTGCGTTGTCGTGCCTTAGCCTTGCCTCGCCTGACCGTGCGTTGCCTTGCGTTACCCTTTCCTTGCCTTGCCGTGAATTGCCTAGCCCTGCGTTGTCGTGCATTAGCCTTGTCTTGCCCTACCGTGCCTTTCCTTGCGTTACCCTTTCCTTGCCTGGCCGTGCATTGCCTAGCCGTGCGTTGCCGTTCCTTAGCCTTGTTTCCCCTTCCCGTGCCTTGCCTTTTGTTACACTTGCCTTGCCTTGCTTTGCCTTGCCTTCCTTTCCTTCCGTTACTCTTTCCTTGCCTAGCCGTGCACTGCCTAGCCTTGCGTTGTCGTGCATTAGCCTTGCCTCCCCAAACCGTGCCTTGCCTTGCGTTACCCTTTCCTTGCCTTGCCCTGCATTGCCTAGCCCTGTGTTGTCGTGCCGTAGCCTTGTTTCCCCTTGCCGTGCCGTTCCTTCCGTTACCCTTGCCTTGCCTTGCTTTCCCTTGCTTTCCTTGCCTTCCGTTACTCTTTGCTCTCCTTCCGTGCATTGCCTAGCCTTGCGTTGTCGTGCCTTAGCCTTGCCTCGCCTGACAGTGCCTTGCCTTGCGTTACCCTTTCCTTGCCTTGCCGTGCACTGTCTAGCCTTGCCTTGTCGTGCATTAGCCTTGCCTTGCCTAACCGTGCCTTGCCTGGCGTTACCCTTTCCTTGACTGGTCGTGCATTGCCTAGCCGTGCATTTCCGTTCCTTAGCCTTGTTTCCCCTTGCCGTGCCTTGCCTTTTGTTACACTTGCCTTGCCTTGCTTTGCCTTGCCTTCCTTTCCTTCCCTTACTCTTTCCTTACCTAGCCGTGCACTGCCTAGCCTTGAGTTGTCGTGCATTAGCCTTGCCTCCCCAAACCGTGCCTTGCCTTGCGTTACCATTTCCTTGCCTTGCCCTGCATTGCCTAGCCGTGCGTTGCCGTGCCTTAGCCTTGTTTCCCCTTGCCGTGCCGTTCCTTCCGTTAACCTTGCCTTGCCTTGCTTTCCCTTGCCTTCTTTGCGTTCCGTTACTCTTTGCTTGCCTTCCGTGCATTGCCTAGCCTTGCGTTGTCGTGCCTTAGCCTTGCCTCGCCTGACCGTGCCTTGCCTTGCGTTACCCTTACCTTGCCTTGCCCTGCATTGCCTAGCCCTGTGTTGTCGTGCCTTAACCTTGTTTCCCCTTACCGTGCCGTTCCTTCCGTTACCCTTGCCTTGCCTTGCTTTCCCTTGCCTTCCTTGCCTTCCGTTACACGTTGCTTGCCTTCCGTGCATTGCCTAGCCTTGCGTTGTCGTGTCTTAGCCTTTTTTCACCTTGCCATAGCCTTGCTTGCGTTGCCTTGCTTTGCCTTCCCTTCCTTGCCTTCCGTTACTCTTTGCTTGCCTTCCGTGCATTGCCTAGCCTTGCGTTGTCCTGCATTAGCCTTGCCACCCCAAACCGTGCCTTGCCTTGCGTTACCCTTTCCTTGCCTTGCCCTGCATTGCCTAGCCCTGTGTTGTCGTGCCTTAGCCTTGTTTCCCCTTGCCATGCCGTTACTTCCGTTACCCTTGCCTTGCTTGCTTTCCCTTGCTTTCCTTGCCTTCCGTTACTCTTTGCTTTCCTTCCGTGCATTGCCTAGCCTTGCGTTGTCGTGCCTTAGCCTTGCCTCGCCTGACATTGCCTTGCCTTGCGTTACCCTTTCCTTGCCTTGCCGTGCACTGCCCAGACTTGCCTTGTCGTGCATTAGCCTTGCCTTGCCTGACCGTGCCTTGCCTGGCGTTACCCTTTCCTTGCCTTGCCGTGCATTGCCTAGCCGTGCGTTGTCGTGCCTTAGCCTTGTTTCCCCTTGCCGTGCCGTTCCTTCCGTTACCCTTGCCTTGCCTTGCTTTCCCTTGCCTTCCTTGGTTTCCGTTACTCTTTGCTTGCCTTCCGTGCAATGCCTAGCCTTGCGCTGTCGTGCATTAGCCTTGCCTTGCCTCACAGTGCCTTGCCTTGCGTTACCTTTTCCTTGGCTGGCCGTGCATTGCCTAGCCGTGCGTTGTGGTGCCTTAGCTTTGTTTCACCTTGCCATAGCCTTGCTTGCTTTGCCTTGCTTTGCCTTGCCTTCCTTCCATTCCGTTTCTCTTTGCTAGCCTTCCGTGCATTGCCTAGCCTTGCGTTGTCGTGCTTTAGCCTTTTTTCACCTTGCCATAGCCTTGCTTGCGTTTCCTTGCTTTGCCTTGCATTCCTTGCCTTCCGTTACTCTTTGCTTGCCTTCCGTGCATTGCCTAGCCTTGCGTTGTCGTGCCTTAGCCTTGCCTCGCCTAACCGTGCCTTGCCTTGCGTTACCCTTTCCCCCTTGCCGTGCATTGCCTAGCCGTGCGTTGTCGTGCATTAGCCGCGCCTTGCCTTACCGTGCCTTGCCTTGCGTTACCCTTTCCTTGCCTGGCCGTGCATTGCTTAGCCTTGCTTTGCCGTGCCTTAGCCTTGTTTCCCCTTGCTGTGCCGTGCCTTTTGTTACACTTGCCTTGGCTTGCTTTGCCTTGCCTTCCATTCCTTCCGTTACTCGTTCCTTGCCTAGCCGTGCACTGCGTAGTCTTGCGTTGTCGTGCATTACCCTTGCCTCGCCTGACCGTGCCTTGCCTTGCGTTACCCTTTCATTGCCTTGCCGTGCATTGCCTAGCCCTGCGTTGTCGTGCCTTAGCCTTGTTTCCCCTTACCGTGCCGTTCCTTCCGTTACCCTTGCCTTCCCCTGCTTTCCTTTGCATTCCTTGCCTTCCGTTACTCTTTGCTTGCCTTCCGTGCATTGCCTAGCCGTGCGTTGTCGTGCATCAGCCTTGCCTTGCCTCACCGTGCCTTGCCTTGCGTTACCCTTTCCTTGCCTTGCAGTGCATTGCCTAGTCGTGCGTTGTCCTGCCTTAGCCTTGTTTCCCCTTGCCGTGCCGTTCCTTCCGTTACCATTGCCTTGCCTTGCTTTCCCTTGCCTTCCTTGCCTTCCGTTACTCTTTGCTTGCCTTCCGTGCATTGCCTAGCCTTGCGTTGTCGTGCCTTAGCCTTCCCTCGCCTGACCGTGCCTTGCCTTGCGTTACCCTTTCCTTGCCTTGCCGTGCATTGCCTAGCCGTGCGTTGTCGTGCATTTGCCTTGTCTTGCCTCACCGTGCCTTGCCTTGCGTTACCCTTTCCTTGCCTTGCCGTGCATTGCCTAGCCCTGCATTGTCGTGCCTTACCTTTGTTTCCCCTTACCGTGCCGTTCCTTCCGTTACCCTTGCCTTGCCTTGCTTTCCCTTGCCTTCCTTGCATTCCGTTACTCTTTGCTTGCCTTCCGTGCATTGCCTAGCCTTGCGTTGTCGTGTCTTAGACTTTTTTCACCTTGCCATAGCCTTGCTTCCGTTGCCTTGCTTTGCCTTGCCTTCCTTGCCTTCCGTTACTCTTTGCTTGCCTTCCGTGCATTGCCTAGCCTTGGGTGGTCGTGCCTTAGATTTTTTTCACATTGCGATAGCCTTGCTTGCGTTGCCTTGCTTTGCCTTGCATTCCTTGCCTTCCGTTACTCTTTGCTTCCCTTCCGTGCATTGCCTAGCCTTGCGTTGTCGTGCATTAGCCTTGCCTCCCCAAACCGTGCCTTGCCTTGCGTTACCCTTTCCTTGCCTTGCCCTGCATTGCCTCGCCCTATGTTGTCGTGCCTTAGCCTTGTTTCCCCTTGCCGTGCCGTTCCTTCCGTTACCCTTGCCTTCCCCTGCTTTCCTTTGCATTCCTTGCCTTCCGTTACTCTTTGCTTGCCTTCCGTGCATTGCCTAGCCTTGCGTTGTCGTGCCTTAGCCTTGCCTCGCCTGACAGTGCCTTGCCTTGCGTTACCCTTTCCTTGCCTTGCCGTGCACTGCCTACCCTTGCCTTGTCGTGCATTAGCCTTACCTTGCCTGACCGTGCCTTGCCTGGCGTTACCCTTTCCTTGCCTTGCCGTGCATTGCCTAGCCGTGCGTTGTCGTGCCTTAGCCTTGTTTCCACTTGCCGTGCCGTTCCTTCCGTTACCATTGCCTTGCCTTGCTTTCCCTTGCCTTCCTTGCGTTCCGTTACTCTTTGCTTCCCTTCCGTGCATTGCCTAGCCTTGCGTTGTCGTTCCTTAGCCATGCCTCGCCTGACCGTGCCTTGCCTTGCGTTACCCTTTCCTTGCCTTGCCGTGCATTGCCTAGCCGTGCGTTGTCGTGCATTTGCCTTGTCTTGCCTCACCGTGCCTTGCCTTGCGTTACCCTTTCCTTGCCTTGCCGTGCATTGCCTAGCCCTGCATTGTCGTGCCTTAGCTTTGTTTCCCCTTACCGTGCCGTTCCTTCCGTTACCCTTGCCTTGCCTTCCGTTACTCTTTGCTTGCCTTCCGTGCATTGCCTAGCCTTGCGTTGTCGTGCCTTAGCCTTTTTTCACCTTGCCATAGCCTTTCTTGCGTTGCCTTGCTTTGCCTTGCATTCCTTGCCTTCCGTTATTCTTTGCTTGCCTTCCGTGCATTGCCTAGCCTTGCGTTGTCGTGCATTAGCCTTGCGTCCCCAAACCGTGCCTTGCCTTGCGTTACCCTTTCCTTGCCTTGCCCTGCATTGCCTAGCCCTGTGTTGTCGTGCCTTAACCTTGTTTCCCCTGCCGTGCCGTTCCTTCCGTTACCCTTGCCTTGCCTTGCTTTCCCTTGCCTTCCTTGCCTTCCGTTACTCTTTGCTTGCCTTCCGTGCATTGCCTAGCCTTGCGCTGTCGTGCATTAGCCTTGCCTTGCCTCACAGTTCCTTGCCTTGCGTTACCTTTTCCTTGGCTGGCCGTGCATTGCCTAGCCGTGCGTTGTGGTGCCTTAGCCTTGTTTCCTCTTGCCGAGCCGTTCCTTCCGTTACCCTTGCCTTGCCTTGGTTTCCCTTGCCTTCCTTGCCTTCCGTTACTCTTTGCTTGCCTTCCGTGCATTGCCTAGCCTTGCGTTGTCGTGCATTAGCCTTGCCTCGCCTGACCGTGCCTTGCCTTGGGTTACCCTTTCCTTGCCTTGCCGTGCATTGCCTAGCCGTGCGTTGTCGTGCATTAGCCTTGCCTTGCCTTACCGTGCCTTGCCTTGCGTTACCCTTTCCTTGCCTGGCCGTGCATTGCCTAGCCGTGCGTTGCCGTTCCTTAGCCTTGTTTCCCCTTGCCGTGCCTTGCCTTTTGTTACACTTGCCTTGCCTTGCTTTGCTTGCCTTCCTTTCTTTCCGTTACTCTTTCCTTGCCTAGCCGTGCACTGCCTAGCCTTGCGTTGTCGTGCCTTAGCCTTGCCTCGCCTGACCGTGCCTTGCCTTGCGTTACCCTTTCCTTGACTTGCCGTGCATTGCCTAGCCGTGCGTTGCCGTGCCTTAACCTTGTTTCCCCTTGCCGGGCCGTTCCTTCCGTTACCCTTGCCTTGCCTTGCTTTCCCTTGCCTTCCTTGCCTTCCGTTACTCTTTGCTTGCCTTCCGTGCATTGCCTAGCCTTGCGCTGTCGTGCATTAGCCTTCCCTTGCCTCACAGTGCCTTGCCTTGCGTTACCTTTTACTTGGCTGGCCGTGCATTGCCTAGCCGTGCGTTGTGGTGCCTTAGCCTTGTTTAACCTTGCCATAGCCTTGCTTGCTTTGCCTTGCTTTGCCTTGCCTACCTTCCATTCCGTTACTCTTTGCTTGCCTTCCGTGCATTGCCTAACCTTGCGCTGTCGTGCCTTAGCCTTTTTTCAACTTCCCATAGACTTGCTTGCGTTGCCTTGCTTTGCCTTGCATTCCTTGCCTTCCGTTACTCTTTGCTTGCCTTCCGTGCATTGCCTAGCCTTGCGTTGTCGTGTCTTTGCCTTTTTTCACCTTGCCATAGCCTTGCTTGCGTTGCCTTGCTTTGCCTTGCATTCCTTGCCTTCCGTTACTCTTTCCTTGCCTGCCGTGCATTGCTTAGCCTTGCGTTGCCGTGCCTTAGCCTTGTTTCCCCTTGCCGTGCCGTGCCTTTTGTTACACTTGCCTTGCCTTGCTGTGCCTTGCCTTCCTTTCCTTCCGTTACTCTTTCCTTGCCTAGCCGTGCACTGCGTAGCCTTGCGTTATCGTGCATTACCCTTGCCTCGCCTGACCGTGCTTTGCCTTGCGTTACCCTTTCCTTGCCTTGCCGTGCATTGCCTAGCCCTGCGTTGTCGTTCCTTAGCCTTGTTTCCCCTTACCGTGCCGTTCCTTCCGTTACCCTTGCCTTCCCCTGCTTTCCCTTGCCTTCCATGCCTTCCGTTACTCTTTGCTTGCCTTCCGTGCATTGCCTAGCCTTGCGTTGTCGTGCCTTAGCCTTGCCTCGCCTGACCGTGCCTTGCCTTGCGTTACCCTTTCCTTGCCTGGCCGTGCATTGCCTAGCCGTGCGTTGCCGTTCCTTAGCCTTGTTTCCCCTTCCCGTGCCTTGCCTTTTGTTACACTTGCCTTGCCTTGCTTTGCCTTGCCTTCCTTTCCTTCCGTTACTCTTTCCTTGCCTAGCCGTGCACTGCCTAGCCTTGCGTTGTCGTGCCTTAGCCTTGCCTCGCCTGACCGTGCCTTGCCTTGCGTTGCCTTGCTTTGCCTTGCCTTCCTTGCCTTCCGTTACTCTTTGCTTGCCTTCCGTGCATTGCCTAGCCTTGCGTTGTCGTGCCTTAGCCTTGCCTTACCTCACCGTGCCTTGCCTTGCGTTACCCTTTCCTTGCCTGGTCGTGCATTGCCTAGCCGTGCATTTCCGTTCCTTAGCCTTGTTTCCCCTTGCCGTGCCTTGCCTTTTGTTACACTTGCCTTGCCTTGCTTTGCCTTGCCTTCCTTTCCTTCCCTTACTCTTTCTTTACCTAGCCGTGTACTGCCTAGCCTTGAGTTGTCGTGCATTAGCCTTGCCTCCCCAAACCGTGCCTTGCCTTGCGTTACCATTTCCTTGCCTTGCCCTGCATTGCCTAGCCGTGCGTTGCCGTGCCTTAGCCTTGTTTCCCCTTGCCGTGCCGTTCCTTCCGTTAACCTTGCCTTGCCTTGCTTTCCCTTGCCTTCTTTGCGTTCCGTTACTCTTTGCTTGCCTTCCGTGCATTGCCTAGCCTTGCGTTGTCGTGCCTTAGCCTTGCCTCGCCTGACCGTGCCTTGCCTTGCGTTACCCTTACCTTGCCTTGCCCTGCATTGCCTAGCCCTGTGTTGTCGTGCCTTAACCTTGTTTCCCCTTACCGTGCCGTTCCTTCCGTTACCCTTGCCTTGCCTTGCTTTCCCTTGCCTTCCTTGCCTTCCGTTACACGTTGCTTGCCTTCCGTGCATTGCCTAGCCTTGCGTTGTCGTGTCTTAGCCTTTTTTCACCTTGCCATAGCCTTGCTTGCGTTGCCTTGCTTTGCCTTGCCTTCCTTGCCTTCCGTTACTCTTTGCTTGCCTTCCGTGCATTGCCTAGCCTTGCGTTGTCGTGCCTTAGCCTTGCCTTGCCTCACCGTGCCTTGCCTTGCGTTACCCTTTCCTTGCCTTGCCCTGCATTGCCTAGCCCTGTGTTGTCGTGCCTTAGCCTTGTTTCCCCTTGCCATGCCGTTACTTCCGTTACCCTTGCCTTGCTTGCTTTCCCTTGCTTTCCTTGCCTTCCGTTACTCTTTGCTTTCCTTCCGTGCATTGCCTAGCCTTGCGTTGTCGTGCCTTAGCCTTGCCTCGCCTGACATTGCCTTGCCTTGCGTTACCCTTTGCTTGCCTTGCCGTGCACTGCCCAGACTTGCCTTGTCGTGCATTAGCCTTGCCTTGCCTGACCGTGCCTTGCCTGGCGTTACCCTTTCCTTGCCTTGCCGTGCATTGCCTAGCCGTGCGTTGTCGTGCCTTAGCCTTGTTTCCCCTTGCCGTGCCGTTCCGTCCGTTACCCTTGCCTTGCCTTGCTTTCCCTTGCCTTCCTTGGTTTCCGTTACTCTTTGCTTGCCTTCCGTGCATTGCTTAGCCTTGCGCTGTCGTGCATGAGCCTTGCCTTGCCTTACAGTACCTTGCCTTGCGTTACCTTTTCCTTGGCTGGCCGTGCATTGCCTAGCCGTGCGTTGTGGTGCCTTAGCTTTGTTTCACCTTGCCATAGCCTTGCTTGCTTTGCCTTGCTTTGCCTTGCCTTCCTTCCATTCCGTTTCTCTTTGCTAGCCTTCCGTGCATTGCCTAGCCTTGCGTTGTCGTGCTTTAGCCTTTTTTCACCTTGCCATAGCCTTGCTTGCGTTTCCTTGCTTTGCCTTGCATTCCTTGCCTTCCGTTACTCTTTGCTTGCCTTCCGTGCATTGCCTAGCCTTGCGTTGTCGTGCCTTAGCCTTGCCTCGCCTAACCGTGCCTTGCCTTGCGTTACCCTTTCCCCCTTGCCGTGCATTGCCTAGCCGTGCGTTGTCGTGCATTAGCCGCGCCTTGCCTTACCGTGCCTTGCCTTGCGTTACCCTTTCCTTGCCTGGCCGTGCATTGCTTAGCCTTGCTTTGCCGTGCCTTAGCCTTGTTTCCCCTTGCTGTGCCGTGCCTTTTGTTACACTTGCCTTGGCTTGCTTTGCCTTGCCTTCCATTCCTTCCGTTACTCGTTCCTTGCCTAGCCGTGCACTGCGTAGTCTTGCGTTGTCGTGCATTACCCTTGCCTCGCCTGACCGTGCCTTGCCTTGCGTTACCCTTTCATTGCCTTGCCGTGCATTGCCTAGCCCTGCGTTGTCGTGCCTTAGCCTTGTTTCCCCTTGCCGTGCCGTTCCTTCCGTTACCCTTGACTTCCCTTGCTTTCCCTTGCCTTCCTTGCCTTCCGTTACTCTTTGCTTGCCTTCCGTGCATTGCCTAGCCGTGCGTTGTCGTGCATTAGCCTTGCCTTGCCTCACCGTGCCTTCCCTTGCTTTACCCTTTCCTTGCCTTGCCGTGCATTGCCTAGCCGTGCGTTGTCCTGCCTTAGCCTTGTTTCCCCTTGCCGTGCCGTTCCTTCCGTTACCATTGCCTTGCCTTGCTTTCCCTTGCCTTCCTTGCCTTCCGTTACTCTTTGCTTGCCTTCCGTGCATTGCCTAGCCTTGCGTTGTCGTTCCTTAGCCTTCCCTCGCCTGACCGTGCCTTGCATTGCCGTACCCTTTCCTTGCCTTGCCGTGCATTGCCGAGCCGTGCGTTGTCGTGCATTTGCCTTGTCTTGCCTCACCGTGCCTTGCCTTGCGTTACCCTTTCCTTGCCTTGCCGTGCATTGCCTAGCCCTGCATTGTCGTGCCTTACCTTTGTTTCCCCTTACCGTGCCGTTCCTTCCGTTACCCTTGCCTTGCCTTGCTTTCCCTTGCCTTCCTTGCATTCCGTTACTCTTTGCTTGCCTTCCGTGCATTGCCTAGCCTTGCGTTGTCGTGTCTTAGACTTTTTTCACCTTGCCATAGCCTTGCTTCCGTTGCCTTGCTTTGCCTTGCCTTCCTTGCCTTCCGTTACTCTTTGCTTGCCTTCCGTGCATTGCCTAGCCTTGGGTGGTCGTGCCTTAGATTTTTTTCACATTGCGATAGCCTTGCTTGCGTTGCCTTGCTTTGCCTTGCATTCCTTGCCTTCCGTTACTCTTTGCTTCCCTTCCGTGCATTGCCTAGCCTTGCGTTGTCGTGCATTAGCCTTGCCTCCCCAAACCGTGCCTTGCCTTGCGTTACCCTTTCCTTGCCTTGCCCTGCATTGCCTCGCCCTATGTTGTCGTGCCTTAGCCTTGTTTCCCCTTGCCGTGCCGTTCCTTCCGTTACCCTTGCCTTCCCCTGCTTTCCTTTGCATTCCTTGCCTTCCGTTACTCTTTGCTTGCCTTCCGTGCATTGCCTAGCCTTGCGTTGTCGTGCCTTAGCCTTGCCTCGCCTGACAGTGCCTTGCCTTGCGTTACCCTTTCCTTGCCTTGCCGTGCACTGCCTACCCTTGCCTTGTCGTGCATTAGCCTTACCTTGCCTGACCGTGCCTTGCCTGGCGTTACCCTTTCCTTGCCTTGCCGTGCATTGCCTAGCCGTGCGTTGTCGTGCCTTAGCCTTGTTTCCCCTTGCCGTGCCGTTCCTTCCGTTACCATTGCCTTGCCTTGCTTTCCCTTGCCTTCCTTGCGTTCCGTTACTCTTTGCTTCCCTTCCGTGCATTGCCTAGCCTTGCGTTGTCGTTCCTTAGCCATGCCTCGCCTGACCGTGCCTTGCCTTGCGGTTCCCTTTCCTTGCCTTGCCGTGCATTGCCTGCCGTGCGTTGTCGTGCATTTGCCTTGTCTTGCCTCACCGTGCCTTGCCTTGCGTTACCCTTTCCTTGCCTTGCCGTGCATTGCCTAGCCCTGCATTGTCGTGCCTTAGCTTTGTTTCCCCTTACCGTGCCGTTCCTTCCGTTACCCTTGCCTTGCCTTTCTTTCCCTTGCCTTCCTTGCCTTCCGTTACTCGTTGCTTGCCTTCCGTGCATTGCCTAGCCTTGCGTTGTCGTGTCTTAGCCTTTTTTCCCCTTGCCATAGCCTTTCTTGCGTTGCCTTGCTTTGCCTTGCATTCCTTGCCTTCCGTTATTCTTTGCTTGCCTTCCGTGCATTGCCTAGCCTTGCGTTGTCGTGCATTAGCCTTGCGTCCCCAAACCGTGCCTTGCCTTGCGTTACCCTTTCCTTGCCTTGCCCTGCATTGCCTAGCCCTGTGTTGTCGTGCCTTAACCTTGTTTCCCCTTGCCGTGCCGTTCCTTCCGTTACCCTTGCCTTGCCTTGCTTTCCCTTGCCTTCCTTGGTTTCCGTTACTCTTTGCTTGCCTTCCGTGCATTGCCTAGCCTTGCGCTGTCGTGCATTAGCCTTGCCTTGCCTCACAGTGCCTTGCCTTGCGTTACCTTTTCCTTGGCTGGCCGTGCATTGCCTAGCCGTGCGTTGTGGTGCCTTAGCCTTGTTTCCCCTTGCCGTGCCGTTCCTTCCGTTACCCTTGCCTTGCCTTGGTTTCCCTTGCCTTCCTTGCCTTCCGTTACTCTTTGCTTGCCTTCCGTGTATTGCCTAGCCTTGCGTTGTCGTGCATTAGCCTTGCCTTGCCTGACCGTGCCTTGCCTTGGGTTACCCTTTCCTTGCCTTGCCGTGCATTGCCTAGCCGTGCGTTGTCGTGCATTAGCCTTGCCTTGCCTTACCGTGCCTTGCCTTGCGTTACCCTTTCCTTGCCTGGCCGTGCATTGCCTAGCCGTGCGTTGCCGTTCCTTAGCCTTGTTTCCCCTTGCCGTGCCTTGCCTTTTGTTACACTTGCCTTGCCTTGCTTTGCTTGCCTTCCTTTCTTTCCGTTACTCTTTCCTTGCCTAGCCGTGCACTGCCTAGCCTTGCGTTGTCGTGCCTTAGCCTTGCCTCGCCTGACCGTGCCTTGCCTTGCGTTACCCTTTCCTTGACTTGCCGTGCATTGCCTAGCCGTGCGTTGCCGTGCCTTAACCTTGTTTCCCCTTGCCGGGCCGTTCCTTCCGTTACCCTTGCCTTGCCTTGCTTTCCCTTGCCTTCCTTGCCTTCCGTTACTCTTTGCTTGCCTTCCGTGCATTGCCTAGCCTTGCGCTGTCGTGCATTAGCCTTCCCTTGCCTCACAGTGCCTTGCCTTGCGTTACCTTTTACTTGGCTGGCCGTGCATTGCCTAGCCGTGCGTTGTGGTGCCTTAGCCTTGTTTAACCTTGCCATAGCCTTGCTTGCTTTGCCTTGCTTTGCCTTGCCTACCTTCCATTCCGTTACTCTTTGCTTGCCTTCCGTGCATTGCCTAACCTTGCGCTGTCGTGCCTTAGCCTTTTTTCAACTTCCCATAGACTTGCTTGCGTTGCCTTGCTTTGCCTTGCATTCCTTGCCTTCCGTTACTCTTTGCTTGCCTTCCGTGCATTGCCTAGCCTTGCGTTGTCGTGTCTTTGCCTTTTTTCACCTTGCCATAGCCTTGCTTGCGTTGCCTTGCTTTGCCTTGCCTTCCTTGCCTTCCGTTACCCTTTCCTTGCCTTGCCGTGCATTGCCTAGCCTTGCGTTGCCGTGCCTTAGCCTTGTTTCCCCTTGCCGTGCCGTAACTTTTGTTACACTTGCCTTGCCTTGCTGTGCCTTGCCTTCCTTTCCTTCCGTTACTCTTTCCTTGCCTAGCCTTGCGTTGTCGTGCATTAGCCTTGCCTCGCCTGACCGTGCTTTGCCTTGCGTTACCCTTTCCTTGCCTTGCCGTGCATTGCCTAGCCCTGCGTTGTCGTGCCTTAGCCTTGTTTCCCCTTGCCGTGCCGTTCCTTCCGTTACCCTTGCCTTCCCTTGCTTTCCCTTGCCTTCCATGCCTTCCGTTACTCTTTGCTTGCCTTCCGTGCATTGCCTAGCCTTGCGTTGTCGTGCCTTAGCCTTGCCTCGCCTAACCGTGCCTTTCCTTGCGTTACCCTTTCCTTGCCTTGCCGTGCATTGCCTAGCCGTGCGTTGCCGTGCCTTAGCCTTGTTTCCCCTTGCCGTGCCTTGCCTTTTGTTACACTTGCCTTGCCTTGCTTTGCCTTGCCTTCCTTTCCTTCCCTTACTTTTCATTGCCTAGCCGTGCACTGCCTAGCCTTGCGTTGTCGTGCATTAGCCTTGCCTCCCCAAACCGTGCCTTGCCTTGCGTTACCCTTTCCTTGCCTTGCCCTGCATTGCCTAGCCCTGTGTTGTCGTGCCGTAGCCTTGTTTCCCCTTGCCGTGCCGTTCCTTCCGTTACCCTTGACTTGCCTTGCTTTCCCTTGCTTTCCTTGCCTTCCGTTACTCTTTGCTCTCCTTCCGTGGATTGCCTAGCCTTGCGTTGTCGTGCCTTAGCCTTGCCTCGCCTGACAGTGCCTTGCCTTGCGTTACCCTTTCCTTGCCTTGCCGTGCACTGTCTAGCCTTGCCTTGTCGTGCATTAGCCTTGCCTTGCCTAACCGTGCCTTGCCTGGCGTTACCCTTTCCTTGCCTGGTCGTGCATTGCCTAGCCGTGCATTTCCGTTCCTTAGCCTTGTTTCCCCTTGCCGTGCCTTGCCTTTTGTTACACTTGCCTTGCCTTGCTTTGCCTTGCCTTCCTTTCCTTCCCTTACTCTTTCTTTACCTAGCCGTGCACTGCCTAGCCTTGCGTTGTCGTGCATTAGCCTTGCCTCCCCAAACCGTGCCTTGCCTTGCGTTACCATTTCCTTGCCTTGCCCTGCATTGCCTAGCCGTGCGTTGCCGTGCCTTAGCCTTGTTTCCCCTTGCCGTGCCGTTCCTTCCGTTAACCTTGCCTTGCCTTGCTTTCCCTTGCCTTCCTTGCGTTCCGTTACTCTTTGCTTGCCTTCCGTGCATTGCCTAGCCTTGCGTTGTCGTGCATTAGCCTTGCCTCGCCTGACCGTGCCTTGCCTTGCGTTACCCTTTCCTTGCCTTGCCCTGCATTGCCTAGCCCTGTGTTGTCGTACCTTAGCCTTGTTTCCCCTTGCCATGCCGTTACTTCCGTTACCCTTGCCTTGCTTGCTTTCCTTGCCTTCCGTTACTCTTTGCTTTCCTTCCGTGCATTGCCTAGCCTTGCGTTGTCGTGCCTTAGCCTTGCCTCGCCTGACAGTGCCTTGCCTTGCGTTACCCTTTCCTTGCCTTGCCGTGCACTGCCTAGCCTTGCATTGTCGTGCATTAGCCTTGCCTTGCCTGACCGTGCCTTGCCTGGCGTTACCCTTTCCTTGCCTTGCCGTGCATTGCCTAGCCGTGCGTTGTCGTGCCTTAGCCTTGTTTCCCCTTGCCGTGCCGTTCCTTCCGTTACCCTTGCCTTGCCTTGCTTTCCCTTGCCTTCCTTGGTTTCCGTTACTCTTTGCTTGCCTTCCGTGCATTGCCTAGCCTTGCGCTGTCGTGCATTAGCCTTGCCTTGCCTCACAGTGCCTTGCCTTGCGTTACCTTTTCCTTGGCTGGCCGTGCATTGCCTAGCCGTGCGTTGTGGTGCCTTAGCTTTGTTTCACCTTGCCATAGCCTTGCTTGCTTTGCCTTGCTTTGCCTTGCCTTCCTTCCATTCCGTTACTCTTTGCTAGCCTTCCGTGCATTGCCTAGCCTTGCGTTGTCGTGCTTTAGCCTTTTTTCACCTTGCCATAGCCTTGCTTGCGTTTCCTTGCTTTGCCTTGCATTCCTTGCCTTCCGTTACTCTTTGCTTGCCTTCCGTGCATTGCCTAGCCTTGCGTTGTCGTGCCTTAGCCTTGCCTCGCCTAACCGTGCCTTGCCTTGCGTTACCCTTTCCCCCCTTGCCGTGCATTGCCTAGCCGTGCGTTGTCGTGCATTAGCCGCGCCTTGCCTTACCGTGCCTTGCCTTGCGTTACCCTTTCCTTGCCTGGCCGTGCATTGCTTAGCCTTGCTTTGCCGTGCCTTAGCCTTGTTTCCCCTTGCTGTGCCGTGCCTTTTGTTACACTTGCCTTGGCTTGCTTTGCCTTGCCTTCCATTCCTTCCGTTACTCGTTCCTTGCCTAGCCGTGCACTGCGTAGCCTTGCGTTGTCGTGCATTACCCTTGCCTCGCCTGACCGTGCCTTGCCTTGCGTTACCCTTTCCTTGCTTTGCCGTGCATTGCCTAGCCCTGCGTTGTCGTGCCTTAGCCTTGTTTCCCCTTACCGTGCCGTTCCTTCCGTTACCCTTGCCTTCCCCTGCTTTCCTTTGCATTCCTTGCCTTCCGTTACTCTTTGCTTGCCTTCCGTGCATTGCCTAGCCGTGCGTTGTCGTGCATCAGCCTTGCCTTGCCTCACCGTGCCTTGCCTTGCGTTACCCTTTCCTTGCCTTGCAGTGCATTGCCTAGTCGTGCGTTGTCCTGCCTTAGCCTTGTTTCCCCTTGCCGTGCCGTTCCTTCCGTTACCATTGCCTTGCCTTGCTTTCCCTTGCCTTCCTTGCCTTCCGTTACTCTTTGCTTGCCTTCCGTGCATTGCCCAGCCTTGCGTTGTCGTTCCTTAGCCTTCCCTCGCCTGACCGTGCCTTGCATTGCCGTACCCTTTCCTTGCCTTGCCGTGCATTGCCGAGCCGTGCGTTGTCGTGCATTTGCCTTGTCTTGCCTCACCGTGCCTTGCCTTGCGTTACCCTTTCCTTGCCTTGCCGTGCATTGCCTAGCCCTGCATTGTCGTGCCTTACCTTTGTTTCCCCTTACCGTGCCGTTCCTTCCGTTACCCTTGCCTTGCCTTGCTTTCCCTTGCCTTCCTTGCATTCCGTTACTCTTTGCTTGCCTTCCGTGCATTGCCTAGCCTTGCGTTGTCGTGTCTTAGACTTTTTTCACCTTGCCATAGCCTTGCTTCCGTTGCCTTGCTTTGCCTTGCCTTCCTTGCCTTCCGTTACTCTTTGCTTGCCTTCCGTGCATTGCCTAGCCTTGGGTGGTCGTGCCTTAGATTTTTTTCACCTTGCGATAGCCTTGCTTGCGTTGCCTTGCTTTGCCTTGCATTCCTTGCCTTCCGTTACTCTTTGCTTCCCTTCCGTGCATTGCCTAGCCTTGCGTTGTCGTGCATTAGCCTTGCCTCCCCAAACCGTGCCTTGCCTTGCGTTACCCTTTCCTTGCCTTGCCCTGCATTGCCTCGCCCTATGTTGTCGTGCCTTAGCCTTGTTTCCCCTTGCCGTGCCGTTCCTTCCGTTACCCTTGCCTTCCCCTGCTTTCCTTTGCATTCCTTGCCTTCCGTTACTCTTTGCTTGCCTTCCGTGCATTGCCTAGCCTTGCGTTGTCGTGCCTTAGCCTTGCCTCGCCTGACAGTGCCTTGCCTTGCGTTACCCTTTCCTTGCCTTGCCGTGCACTGCCTAGCCTTGCCTTGTCGTGCATTAGCCTTGCCTTGCCTGACCGTGCCTTGCCTGGCGTTACCCTTTCCTTGCCTTGCCGTGCATTGCCTAGCCGTGCGTTGTCGTGCCTTAGCCTTGTTTCCACTTGCCGTGCCGTTCCTTCCGTTACCATTGCCTTGCCTTGCTTTCCCTTGCCTTCCTTGCGTTCCGTTACTCTTTGCTTCCCTTCCGTGCATTGCCTAGCCTTGCGTTGTCGTTCCTTAGCCATGCCTCGCCTGACCGTGCCTTGCCTTGCGGTTCCCTTTCCTTGCCTTGCCGTGCATTGCCTGCCGTGCGTTGTCGTGCATTTGCCTTGTCTTGCCTCACCGTGCCTTGCCTTGCGTTACCCTTTCCTTGCCTTGCCGTGCATTGCCTAGCCCTGCATTGTCGTGCCTTAGCCTTGTTTCCCCTTGCCGTGCCGTTCCTTCCGTTACCCTTGCCTTGCCTTGCTTTCCCTTGCCTTCCTTGCCTTCCGTTACTCGTTGCTTGCCTTCCGTGCATTGCCTAGCCTTGCGTTGTCGTGTCTTAGCCTTTTTTTCCCCTTGCCATAGCCTTTCTTGCGTTGCCTTGCTTTGCCTTGCATTCCTTGCCTTCCGTTATTCTTTGCTTGCCTTCCGTGCATTGCCTAGCCTTGCGTTGTCGTGCATTAGCCTTGCGTCGCCTGACCGTGCCTTGCCTTGCGTTACCCTTTCTTTGCCTTGCCGTGCATTGCCTAGTCCTGCGTTGTCGTGCCTTAGCCTTGTTTCCCCTTGCCGTTCCGTGCATTGCCTAGCCTTGCGTTGTCGTGCATTAGCCTTGCCTCGCCTGACCGTGCCTTGCCTTGCGTTACCCTTTCTTTGCCTTGCCGTGCATTGCCTAGCCCTGTGTTGTCGTGCCTTAGCCTTGTTTCCCCTTACCGTGCCGTTCCTTCCGTTACCCTTGCCTTGCCTTGCTTTCCCTTGCCTTCCTTGGTTTCCGTTACTCTTTGCTTGCCTTCCGTGCATTGCCTAGCCTTGCGCTGTCGTGCATTAGCCTTGCCTTGCCTCACAGTTCCTTGCCTTGCGTTACCTTTTCCTTGGCTGGCCGTGCATTGCCTAGCCGTGCGTTGTGGTGCCTTAGCCATGTTTCACCTTGCCATAGCCTTGCTTGCTTTGCCTGGCTTTGCCTTGCCTTCCTTCCATTCCGTTACTCTTTGCTTGCCTTCCATGCATTGCCTAGCCTTGCGTTGTCGTGCCTTAGCCTTTTTTCACCTTGCCATAGCCTTGCTTGCGTTGCCTTGCTTTGCCTTGCATTCCTTGCCTTCCGTTACCCTTTCCTTCCCTGGCCGTGCATTGCTTAGCCTTGCGTTGCCGTGCCTTAGCCTTGTTTCCCCTTGCCGTGCCGTAACTTTTGTTACACTTGCCTTGCCTTGCTGTGCCTTGCCTTCCTTTCCTTCCGTTACTCTTTCCTTGCCTAGCCGTGCACTGCGTAGCCTTGCGTTATCGTGCATTACCCTTGCCTCGCCTGACCGTGCTTTGCCTTGCGTTACCCTTTCCTTGCCTTGCCGTGCATTGCCTAGCCGTGCGTTGTCGTGCCTTAGCCTTGTTTCCCCTTGCCGTGCCGTTCCTTCCGTTACCCTTGCCTTCCCTTGCTTTCCCTTGCCTTCCTTGCCTTCCGTTACTCTTTGCTTGCCTTCCGTGCATTGCCTAGCCTTGCGTTGTCGTGCCTTAGCCTTGCCTCGCCTGACCGTGCCTTGCCTTGCGTTACCCTTTCCTTGCTTTGCCGTTCATTGCCTAGCCGTGCGTTGTCGTGCATCAGCCTTGCCTTGCCTCACCGTGCCTTGCCTTGCGTTACCCTTTCCTTGCCTTGCCGTGCATTGCCTAGCCGTGCGTTGCCGTGCCTTAGCCTTGTTTCCCCTTGCTGTGCCGTTCCTTCCGTTACCCTTGCCTTGCCTTGCTTTCCCTTGCCTTCCTTTCCTTCCGTTACTCTTTGCTTGCCTTCCGTGCATTGCCTATCCTTGTGTTGTCGTGCATTAGCCTTGCCTCCCCAAACCGTGCCTTGCCGTGCGTTACCCTTTCCTTGCCTTGCCCTGCATTGCCTAGCCCTGTGTTGTCGTGCTTTAGCCTTTTTTCCCCTTGCCGTGCCGTTCCTTCCGTTACCCTTGCCTTCCCCTGCTTTCCTTTGCATTCCTTGCCTTCCGTTACTCTTTGCTTGCCTTCCGTGCATTGCCTAACCGTGCGTTGTCGTGCCTTAGCCTTGTTTCCTCTTGCCGTGTCTTCCTTCCGTTACCCTTGCCTTGCCTTGGTTTCCCTTGCCTTCCTTGCCTTCCGTTACTCTTTGCTTGCCTTCCGTGCATTGCCTAGCCTTGCGTTGTCGTGCATTAGCCTTGCCTCGCCTGACCGTGCCTTGCCTTGGGTTACCCTTTCCTTGCCTTGCCGTGCATTGCCTAGCCCTGCGTTGTCGTGCATTAGCCTTGCCTTGCCTTACCGTGCCTTGCCTTGCGTTACCCTTTCCTTGCCTGGCCGTGCATTGCCTAGCCGTGCGTTGCCGTTCCTTAGCCTTGTTTCCCCTTGCCGTGCCTTGCCTTTTGTTACACTTGCCTTGCCTTGCTTTGCTTGCCTTCCTTTGCTTCCGTTACTCTTTCCTTGCCTAGCCGTGCACTGCCTAGCCTTGCGTTGTCGTGCCTTAGCCTTGCCTCGCCTGACCGTGCCTTGCCTTGCGTTACCCTTTCCTTGCCTTGCCGTGCATTGCCTAGCCGTGCGTTGCCGTGCCTTAGCCTTGTTTCCCCTTGCCGGGCCGTTCCTTCCGTTACCCTTGCCTTGCCTTGCTTTCCCTTGCCTTCCTTGCCTTCCGTTACTCTTTGCTTGCCTTCCGTGCATTGCCTAGCCTTGCGCTGTCGTGCATTAGCCTTCCCTTGCCTCACAGTGCCTTGCCTTGCGTTACCTTTTACTTGGCTGGCCGTGCATTGCCTAGCCGTGCGTTGTGGTGCCTTAGCCTTGTTTCACCTTGCCATAGCCTTGCTTGCTTTGCCTTGCTTTGCCTTGCCTACCTTCCATTCCGTTACTCTTTGCTTGCCTTCCGTGCATTGCCTAACCTTGCGCTGTCGTGCCTTAGCCTTTTTTCAACTTCCCATAGACTTGCTTGCGTTGCCTTGCTTTGCCTTGCATTCCTTGCTTCCGTTACTCTTTGCTTGCCTTCCGTGCATTGCCTAGCCTTGCGTTGTCGTGTCTTTGCCTTTTTTCACCTTGCCATAGACTTTCTTGCGTTGCCTTGCTTTGAATTGCCTTCCTTGCCTTCCGTTACTCTGTGCTTGCCTTCCGTGCATTGCCTAGCCTTGCGTGGTCGTGCCTTAGCTTTTTTTCACCTTGCCATAGCCTTGCTTGCGTTGCCTTGCTTTGCCTTGCATTCCTTGCCTTCCGTTACTCTTTGCTTGCCTTCCGTTCATTGCCTAGCCTTGCGTTGTCGTGTCTTAGCCTTGCCTCCCCTAACCGTGCCTTGCCGTGCGTTACCTTTTCCTTGCCTTGCCGTGCATTGTCTAGCCGTGCGTTGTCGTGCATTAGCCTTGCCTTGCCTTACCGTGCCTTGCCTTGCGTTACCCTTTCCTTGCCTTGCCGTGCATTGCCTAGCCGTGCGTTGTCGTGCCTTAGCCTTGTTTCCCCTTGCCGTGCCGTTCCTTCCGTTACCCTTGCCTTGCCTTGCTTTCCCTTGCCTTCCTTGCCTTCCGTTACTCTTTGCTTGCCTTCCGTGCATTGCCTAGCCTTGCGTTGTCGTGCCTTAGCCTTGCCTCGCCTGACCGTGCGTTGCCTTGCGTTACCCTTTCCTTGCCTTGCCGTGCATTGCCTAGCCCTGCGTTGTCGTGCATTAGCCTTGCCTTGCCTTACCGTGCCTTTCCTTGCGTTACCCTTTCCTTGCCTGGCCGTGCATTGCCTAGCCGTGCGTTGCCGTTCCTTAGCCTTGTTTCCCCTTCCCGTGCCTTGCCTTTTGTTACACTTGCCTTGCCTTGCTTTGCCTTGCCTTCCTTTCCTTCCGTTACTCTTTCCTTGCCTAGCCGTGCACTGCCTAGCCTTGCGTTGTCGTGCATTAGCCTTGCCTCCCCAAACCGTGCCTTGACTTGCGTTACCCTTTCCTTGCCTTGCCCTGCATTGCCTAGCCCTGTGTTGTCGTGCCGTAGCCTTGTTTCCCCTTGCCGTGCCGTTCCTTCCGTTACCCTTGCCTTGCCTTGCTTTCCCTTGCTTTCCTTGCCTTCCGTTACTCTTTGCTCTCCTTTCGTGCATTGCCTAGCCTTGCGTTGTCGTGCCTTAGCCTTGCCTCGCCTGACAGTGCCTTGCCTTGCGTTACCCTTTCCTTGCCTTGCCGTGCACTGCCTAGCCTTGCCTTGTAGTGCATTAGCCTTGCCTTGCCTAACCGTGCCTTGCCTGGCGTTACCCTTTCCTTGCCTGGTCGTGCATTGCCTAGCCGTGCGTTTCCGTTCCTTAGCCTTGTTTCCCCTTGCCGTGCCTTGCCTTTTGTTACACTTGCCTTGCCTTGCTTTGCCTTGCCTTCCTTTCCTGCCCTTACTCTTTCCTTACCTAGCCGTGCACTGCCTAGCCTTGAGTTGTCGTGCATTAGCCTTGCCTCCCCAAACCGTGCCTTGCCTTGCGTTACCATTTCCTTGCCTTGCCCTGCATTGCCTAGCCGTGCGTTGCCGTGCCTTAGCCTTGTTTCCCCTTGCCGTGCCGTTCCTTCCGTTAACCTTGCCTTGCCTTGCTTTCCCTTGCCTTCCTTGCGTTCCGTTACTCTTTGCTTGCCTTCCGTGCATTGCCTAGCCTTGCGTTGTCGTGCCTTAGCCTTGCCTCGCCTGACCGTGCCTTGCCTTGCGTTACCCTTACCTTGCCTTGCCCTGCATTGCCTAGCCCTGTGTTGTCGTGCCTTAACCTTGTTTCCCCTTACCGTGCCGTTCCTTTCGTTACCCTTGCCTTCCCCTGCTTTCCCTTGCATTCCTTGCCTTCCGTTACTCTTTGCTTGCCTTCCGTGCATTGCCTAGCCTTGCGTTGTCGTGCCTTAGCCTTCCCTCGCCTGACCGTGCCTTGCCTTGCGGTACCCGTTCCTTGCCTTGCCGTGCATTGCCTGCCATGCGTTGTCGTGCATTTGCCTTGTCTTGCCTCACCGTGCCTTGCCTTGCGTTACCCTTTCCTTGCCTTGCCGTGCATTGCCTAGCCCTGCGTTGTCGTGCCTTAGCTTTGTTTCCCCTTACCGTGCCGTTCCTTCCGTTACCCTTGCCTTGCCTTGCTTTCCCTTGCTTTCCTTGCCTTCCGTTACTCGTTGCTTGCCTTCCGTGCATTGCCTAGCCTTGCCTCACAGTTCCTTGCCTTGCGTTACCTTTTCCTTGGCTGGCCGTGCATTGCCTAGCCGTGCGTTGTGGTGCCTTAGCCTTGTTTCACCTTGCCATAGCCTTGCTTGCTTTGCCTTGCTTTGCCTTGCCTTCCTTCCATTCCGTTACTCTTTGCTTGCCTTCCGTGCATTGCCTAGCCTTGCGTTGTCGTGCCTTAGCCTTTTTTCACCTTGCCATAGCCTTGCTTGCGTTGCCTTGCTTTGCCTTGCATTCCTTGCCTTCCGTTACCCTTTCCTTCCCTGGCCGTGCATTGCTTAGCCTTGCGTTGCCGTGCCTTAGCCTTGTTTCCCCTTGCCGTGCCGTAACTTTTGTTACACTTGCCTTGCCTTGCTGTGCCTTGCCTTCCTTTCCTTCCGTTACTCTTTCCTTGCCTAGCCGTGCACTGCGTAGCCTTGCGTTATCGTGCATTACCCTTGCCTCGCCTGACCGTGCTTTGCCTTGCGTTACCCTTTCCTTGCCTTGCCGTGCATTGCCTAGCCCTGCGTTGTCGTTCCTTAGCCTTGTTTCCCCTTACCGTGCCGTTCCTTCCGTTACCCTTGCCTTCCCTTGCTTTCCCTTGCCTTCCTTGCCTTCCGTTACTCTTTGCTTGCCTTCCGTGCATTGCCTAGCCTTGCGTTGTCGTGCCTTAGCCTTGCCTCGCCTGACCGTGCCTTGTCTTGCGTTACCCTTTCCTTGCCTTGCCGTGCATTGCCTAGCCGTGCGTTGTCGTGCATCAGTCTTGCCTTGCCTCACCCTGCCTTGCCTTGCGTTACCCTTTCCTTGCCTTGCCGTGCATTGCCTAGCCGTGCGTTGCCGTGCCTTATCCTTGTTTCCCCTTGCTGTGCCGTTCCTTCCGTTACCCTTGCCTTGCCTTGCTTTCCCTTGCCTTCCTTTCCTTCCGTTACTCTTTGCTTGCCTTCCGTGCATTGCCTATCCTTGCGTTGTCGTGCATTAGCCTTGCCTCCCCAAACCGTGCCTTGCCTTGCGTTACCCTTTCCTTGCCTTGCCCTGCATTGCCTAGCCCTGTGTTGTCGTGCTTTAGCCTTGTTTCCCCTTGCCGTGCCGTTCCTTCCGTTACCCTTGCCTTCCCTTGCTTTCCCTTGCCTTCCTTGCCTTCCGTTACTCTTTGCTTGCCTTCCGTGCATTGCCTAGCCTTGCGTTGTCGTGCCTTAGCCTTGTTTCCTCTTGCCGTGTCTTCCTTCCGTTACCCTTGCCTTCCCTTGCTTTCCCTTGCCTTCCTTGCCTTCCGTTACTCTTTGCTTGCCTTGCCGTGCATTGCCTAGCCTTGCGTTGTCGTGCATTAGCCTTGCCTCGCCTGACCGTGCCTTGCCTTGGGTTACCCTTTCCTTGCCTTGCCGTGCATTGCCTAGCCGTGCGTTGTCGTGCATTAGCCTTGCCTTGCCTTACCGTGCCTTGCCTTGCGTTACCCTTTCCTTGCCTGGCCGTGCATTGCCTAGCCGTGCGTTGCCGTTCCTTAGCCTTGTTTCCCCTTGCCGTGCCTTGCCTTTTGTTACACTTGCCTTGCCTTGCTTTGCCTTGCCTTCCTTTCCTTCCGTTACTCTTTCCTTGCCTAGCCGTGCACTGCCTAGCCTTGCGTTGTCGTGCCTTAGCCTTGCCTCGCCTGACCGTGCCTTGCCTTGCGTTACCCTTTCCTTGCCTTGCCGTGCATTGCCTAGCCGTGCGTTGTCGTGCCTTAGCCTTGTTTCCCCTTACCGTGCCGTTCCTTCCGTTACCCTTGCCTTCCCCTGCTTTCCCTTGCCTTCCTTGCCTTCCGTTACTCTTTGCTTGCCTTCCGTGCATTGCCTAGCCTTGCGCTGTCGCGCATTAGCCTTCCCTTGCCTCACAGTGCCTTGCCTTGCGTTACCTTTTACTTGGCTGGCCGTGCATTGCCTAGCCGTGCGTTGTGGTGCCTTAGCCTTGTTTAACCTTGCCATAGCCTTGCTTGCTTTGCCTTGCTTTGCCTTGCCTACCTTCCATTCCGTTACTCTTTGCTTGCCTTCCGTGCATTGCCTAGCCTTGCGCTGTCGTGCCTTAGCCTTTTTTCACCTTGCCATAGCCTTGCTTGCGTTGCCTTGCTTTGCCTTGCTTTCCTTGCCTTCCGTTACTCTTTGCTTGCCTTCCGTGCATTGCCTAGCCTTGCGTTGTCGTGTCTTTGCCTTTTTTCACCTTGCCATAGACTTTCTTGCGTTGCCTTGCTTTGAATTGCCTTCCCTGCCTTCCGTTACTCTTTGCTTGCCTTCCGTGCATTGCCTAGCCTTGCGTGGTCGTGCCTTAGCATTTTTTCACCTTGCCATAGCCTTGCTTGCGTTGCCTTGCTTTGCCTTGCCTTCCTTGCCTTCCGTTACTCTTTGCTTGCCTTCCGTGCATTGCCTAGCCTTGCGTTGTCGTGTCTTAGCCTTGCCTCGCCTAACCGTGCCTTGCCTTGCGTTACCCTTTCCTTGCCTTGCCGTGCATTGCCTAGCCGTGCGTTGTCGTGCATTAGCCTTGCCTTGCCTTACCGTGCCTTGCCTTGCGTTACCCTTTCCTTGCCTTGCCGTGCATTGCCTAGCCTTGCGTTGTCGTGCCTTAGCCTTGTTTCCCCTTGCCGTGCCGTTCCTTCCGTTACCCTTGCCTTGCCTTGCTTTCCCTTGCCTTCCTTGCCTTCCGTTACTCTTTGCTTGCCTTCCGTGTATTGCCTAGCCTTGCGTTGTCGTGCCTTAGCCTTGCCTCGCCTGACCGTGCCTTGCCTTGCGTTACCCTTTCCTTGCCTTGCCGTGCGTTGTCGTGCCTTAGCCTTGCCTTGCCTCACCGTGCCTTTCCTTGCGTTACCCTTTCCTTGCCTGGCCGTGCATTGCCTAGCCGTGCGTTGCCGTTCCTTAGCCTTGTTTCCCCTTCCCGTGCCGTGCCTTTTGTTACACTTGCCTTGCCTTGCTTTGCCTTGCCTTCCTTTCCTTCCGTTACTCTTTCCTTGCCTAGCCGTGCATTGCCTAGCCTTGCGTTGTCGTGCATTAGCCTTGCCTCCCCAAACCGTGCCTTGCCTTGCGTTACCCTTTCCTTGCCTTGCCGTGCATTGCCTAGCCCTGCGTTGTCGTGCCGTAGCCTTGTTTCCCCTTGCCGTGCCGTTCCTTCCGTTACCCTTGCCTTGCCTTGCTTTCCCTTGCTTTCCTTGCCTTCCGTTACTCTTTGCTTGCCTTCCGTGCATTGCCTAGCCTTGCGTTGTCGTGCCTTAGCCTTGCCTCGCCTGACCGTGCCTTGCCTTGCGTTACCCTTACCTTGCCTTGCCCTGCATTGCCTAGCCCTGTGTTGTCGTGCCTTAACCTTGTTTCCCCTTACCGTGCCGTTCCTTTCGTTACCCTTGCCTTCCCCTGCTTTCCCTTGCATTCCTTGCCTTCCGTTACTCTTTGCTTGCCTTCCGTGCATTACCTAGCCTTGCGTTGTCGTGCCTTAGCCTTGCCTCGCCTGACCGTGCCTTGCCTTGCGTTACCCTTTCCTTGCCTTGCCGTGCATCGCCTTGCCTTGCCTCACCGTGCCTTGCCTTGCGTTACCCTTTCCTTGCCTTGCCCTGCATTGCCTAGCCCTGCGTTGTCGTGCCTTAGCTTTGTTTCCCCTTACCGTGCCGTTCCTTCCGTTACCCTTGCCTTGCCTTGCTTTCCCTTGCCTTCCTTGCCTTCCGTTACTCGTTGCTTGCCTTCCGTGCATTGCCTAGCCTTGCGTTGTCGTGTCTTAGCCTTTTTTCACCTTGCCATAGCCTTGCTTGCGTTGCCTTGCTTTGCCTTGCCTTCCTTGCCTTCCGTTACTCTTTGCTTGCCTTCCGTGCATTGCCTAGCCTTGCGTTGTCCTGCATTAGCCTTGCCTCCCCTAACCGTGCCTTGCCTTGCGTTTCCCTTTCCTTGCCTTGCCCTGCATTGCCTAGCCCTGTGTTGTCGTGCCTTAGCCTTGTTTCCCCTTGCCATGCCGTTACTTCCGTTACCCTTGCCTTGCTTGCTTTCCCTTGCTTTCCTTGCCTTCCGTTACTCTTTGCTTTCCTTCCGTGTATTGCCTAGCCTTGCGTTGTCGTGCCTTAGCCTTGCCTTGCCTGACCGTGCCTTGCCTGGCGTTACCCTTTCCTTGCCTTGCCGTGCATTGCCTAGCCTTGTGTTGTCGTGCCTTAGCCTTGCCTCGCCTGACCGTGCCTTGCCTGGCGTTACCCTTTCCTTGCCTTGCCGTGCATTGCCTAGCCGTGCGTTGTCGTGCCTTAGCCTTGTTTCCCCTTGCCGTGCCGTTCCTTCCGTTACCCTTGCCTTGCCTTGCTTTCCCTTGCCTTCCTTGGTTTCCGTTACTCTTTGCTTGCCTTCCGTGCATTGCCTAGCCTTGCGCTGTCGTGCATTAGCCTTGCCTTGCCTCACAGTGCCTTGCCTTGCGTTACCTTTTCCTTGGCTGGCCGTGCATTGCCTAGCCGTGCGTTGTCGTGCCTTAGCCTTGTTTCACCTTGCCATAGCCTTGCTTGCCTTGCCTTGCTTTGCCTTGCCTTCCTTGCCTTCCGTTACTCTTTGCTTGCCTTCCGTGAATTGCCTAGCCTTGCGTTGTCGTGCCTTAGCCTTTTTTCACCTTGCCATAGCCTTGCTTGCGTTGCCTTGCTTTGCCTTGCATTCCTTGCCTTCCGTTACTCTTTGCTTGCCTTCCGTGCATTGCCTAGCCTTGCGTTGTCGTGCATTAGCCGCGCCTCGCCTAACCGTGCCTTGCCTTGCGTTACCCTTTCCCCCCTTGCCGTGCATTGCCTAGCCGTGCGTTGTCGTGCATTAGCCGCGCCTTGCCTTACCGTGCCTTGCCTTGCGTTACCCTTTCCTTGCCTGGCCGTGCATTGCTTAGCCTTGCGTTGCCGTGCCTTAGCCTTGTTTCCCCTTGCCGTGCCGTGCCTTTTGTTACACTTGCCTTGGCTTGCTTTACCTTGCCTTCCATTCCTTCCGTTACTCGTTCCTTGCCTAGCCGTGCACTGCGTAAGCTTGCGTTGTCGTGCCTTACCCTTGCCTCGCCTGACCGTGCCTTGCCTTGCGTTACCCTTTCCTTGCCTTGCCGTGCATTGCCTAGCCGTGCGTTGTCGTGCCTTAGCCTTGTTTCCCCTTGCCGTGCCGTTCCTTCGGTTACCCTTGCCTTGCCTTGCTTTCCCTTGCCTTCCTTGCCTTCCGTTACTCTTTGCTTGCCTTCCGTGCATTGCCTAGCCTTGCGTTGTCGTGCCTCAGCCTTGCCTTGCCTGACCGTGCCTTGCCTTGCGTTACCCTTTCCTTGCCTTGCCCTGCCTTGCCTAGCCGTGCGTTGTCGTGCCTTAGCCTTGCCTTGCCTCACCGTGCCTTCCCTTGCTTTACCCTTTCCTTACCTTGCCGTGCCTTGCCTAGCCGTGCGTTGTCGTGCCTTAGCCTTGTTTCCCCTTGCTGTGCCGTTCCTTCCGTTACCCTTGCCTTGCCTTGCTTTCCCTTGCCTTCCTTGCCTTCCGTTACTCTTTGCTTGCCTTCCGTGCATTGCCTAGCCCTGCGTTGTCGTGCCTTAGCCTTGTTTCCCCTTGCCGTGCCGTTCCTTCCGTTACCGTTGCCTTCCCTTGCTTTCCCTTGCCTTCTTTGCATTCCGTTACTCTTTTCTTGCCTTCCGTGCATTGCCTAGCCGTGCGTTGTCGTACATTAGCCTTGCCTTGCCTCACCGTGCCTTGCCTTGCGTTACCCTTTCCTTGCCTTGCCGTGCATTGCCTAGCCGTGCGTTGTCCTGCCTTAGGCTGGTTTCCCGTTGCCGTGCCGTTCCTTCCGTTACCCTTGCCTTGCCTTGCTTTCCCTTGCCTTCCTTGCCTTCCGTTACTCTTTGCTTGCCTTCCGTGCATTGCCTAGCCTTGCGTTGTCGTGCCTTAGCCTTCCCTCGCCTGACCGTGCCTTGCCTTGCGTTACCCTTTCCTTGCCTTGCCGTGCATTGCCTAGCCGTGCGTTGTCGTGCATTTGCCTTGTCTTGCCTCACCGTGCCTTGCCTTGCGTTACCCTTTCCTTGCCTTGCCGTGCATTGCCTAGCCCTGCATTGTCGTGCCTTAGCCTTGTTTCCCCTTGCCGTGCCGTTCCTTCCGTTACCCTTGCCTTCCCTTGCTTTCCCTTGCCTTCCTTGCATTCCGTTACTCTTTGCTTGCCTTGCCGTGCATTGTCTAACCGTGCGTTGTCGTGCCTTAGCCTTGTTTCACCTTGCCATAGCCTTGCTTCCGTTGCCTTGCTTTGCCTTGCCTTCCTTGCCTTCCGTTACTCTTTGCTTGCCTTCCGTGCATTGCTTAGCCTTGCGTGGTCGTGCCTTAGCTTTTTTTCACCTTGCCATAGCCTTGCTTCCGTTGCCTTGCTTTGCCTTGCATTCCTTGCCTTCCGTTACTCTTTGCTTCCCTTCCGTGCATTGCCTAGCCTTGCGTTGTGGTGCATTAGCCTTGCCTCCCCAAACCGTGCCTTGCCTTGCGTTACCCTTTCCTTGCCTTGCCCTGCATTGCCTAGCCCTGTGTTGTCGTGCCTTAGCCTTGTTTCCCCTTGCCGTGCCGTTCCTTCCGTTACTCTTTCCTTCCCCTGCTTTCCCTTGCCTTCCTTGCCTTCCGTTACTCTTTGCTTGCCTTCCGTGCATTGCCTAGCCTTGCGTTGTCGTGCCTTAGCCTTGCCTTGCCTGACCGTGCCTTGCCTTGCGTTGCCCTTTCCTTGCCTTGCCGTGCATTGCCTAGCCTTGCGTTGTCGTGCATTAACCTTACCTTGCCTGACCGTGCCTTGCCTTGCGTTACCCTTTCCTTGCCGTGCCGTGCATTGCCTAGCCGTGCGTTGTCGTGCCTTAGCCTTGTTTCCACTTGCCGTGCCGTTCCTTCCGTTACCCTTGCCTTGCCTTGCTTTCCCTTGCCTTCCTTGCCTTCCATTACTCTTTGCTTGCCTTCCGTGCATTGCCTAGCCTTGCGTTGTCGTTCCTTAGCCTTGCCTCGCCTGACCGTGCCTTGCCTTGCGTTACCCTTTCCTTGCCTTCCGTGCATTGCCTAGCCTTGCGTTGTCGTGCCTTAGCCTTTTTTCACCTTGCCATAGCCTTGCTTGCGTTGCCTTGCTTTGCCTTGCATTCCTTGCCTTCCGTTACTCTTTGCTTGCCTTCCGTGCATTGCCTGGCCTTGCGTTGTCGTGCCTTAGCCTTGCCTCGCCTGACCGTGCCTTGCCTTGCGTTACCCTTACCTTGCCTTGCCCTGCATTGCCTAGCCCTGTGTTGTCGTGCCTTAGCCTTGTTTCCCCTTACCGTGCCGTTCATTTCGTTACCCTTGCCTTCCCCTGCTTTCCCTTGCATTCCTTGCCTTCCGTTACTCTTTGCTTACCTTCCGTGCATTGCCTAGCCTTGCGTTGTCGTGCCTTAGCCTTGCCTCGCCTAACCGTGCCTTGCCTTGCGTTACCCTTTCCCCCCTTGCCGTGCATTTCCTAGCCGTGCGTTGTCGTGCATTAGCCTCGCCTTGCCTTACCGTGCCTTGCCTTGCGTTACCCTTTCCTTCCTGGCCGTGCATTGCTTAGCCTTGCGTTGCCGTGCCTTAGCCTTGTTTCCCCTTGCCGTGCCGTGCCTTTTGTTACACTTGCCTTGCCTTGCTTTGCCTTGCCTTCCTTTCCTTCCGTTACTCTTTGCTTGCCTTCCGTGCATTGCCTAGCCTTGCGTTGTCGTGCATTAACCTTTCCTCCCCAAACCGTGCCTTGCCTTGCGTTACCCTTTCCTTGCCTTGCCCTGCATTGCCTAGCCCTGTGTTGTCGTGCCTTAGCCTTGTTTCACCTTGCCATAGCCTTGCTTGCTTTGCCTTACTTTGCCTTGCCTTCCTTCCATTCCGTTACTCTTTGCTTGCCTTCCGTGCATTGCCTAGGCTTGCGTTGTCGTGCCTTAGCCTTTTTTCAACTTGCCATAGCCTTGTTTGCGTTGCATTGCTTTGCCTTGCATTCCTTGCCTTCCGTTACTCTTTGCTTGCCTTCCGTGCATTGCCTAGCCTTGCGTTGTCGTGCCTTAGCCTTGCCTTGCCTCACCGTGCCTTGCCTTGCGTTACCCTTTCCTTGCCTTGCCGTGCATTGCCTAGCCGTGCGTTGTCGTGCTTTAGCCTCGCCTTGCCTTACCGTGCCTTGCCTTGCGTTACCCTTTCCTTGCCTTGCCCTGCATTGCCTAGCCCTGTGTTGTCGTGCCTTAGCCTTGTTTCCCCTTACCGTGCCGTTCCTTTCGTTACCCTTGCCTTCCCCTGCTTTCGTTTGCATTGCTTACCTTCCGTTACTCTTTGCTTGCCTTCCGTGCATTGCCTAGCCTTGCGTTGTCGTGCCTTAGCCTTCTTTCGCTTGCCGTGCCCCCTTGCCTTCCTTGCCTTCCGTTACTCTTTGCTTGCCTTCCGTGCATTGCCTAGCCTTGCGTTGTCGTGCATTAGCCTTGCCTCGCCTGACCGTGCCTTGCCTTGCGTTACCCTTTCCTTACCTTGCCGTGCATTGCCTAGCCGTGCGTTGTCGTGCATTAGCCTTGTCTTGCCTTACCGTGCCTTCCCTTGCGTTACCCTTTCCTTGCCTGGCCGTGCATTGCCTAGCCGTGCGTTGCCTTTCCTTAGCCTTGTTTCCCCTTGCCGTGCCTTGCCTTTTGTTACACTTGCCTTGCCTTGCTTTGCCTTGCCTTCCTTTCCTTCCGTTACTCTTTCCTTTCCTAGCCGTGCACTGCCTAGCCTTGCGTTGTCTTGCATTAGCCTTGCCTCCCCAAACCGTGCCTTGCCTTGCGTTACCATTTCCTTGCCTTGCCCTGCATTGCCTAGCCGTGCGTTGCCGTGCCTTATCCTTGTTTCCCCTTGCCGTGCCGTTCCTTCCGTTAACCTTGCCTTGCCTTGCTTTCCCTTGCCTTCCTTGCCTTCCGTTACTCTTTGCTTGCCTTCCGTGCATTGCCTAGCCTTGCGTTGTCGTGCATTAACCTTTCCTCCCCAAACCGTGCCTTGCCTTGCGTTACCCTTTCCTTGCCTTGCCCTGCATTGCCTAACCCTGTGTTGTCGTGCCTTAGCCTTGTTTCCCCTTACAGTGCCGTTCCTTTCGTTACCCTTGCCTTCCCCTGCTTTCCTTTGCATTCCTTGCCTTCCGTTACTCTTTGCTTGCCTTCCGTGCATTGCCTAGCCGTGCGTTGTCGTGCATCAGCCTTGCCTTGCCTCACCGTGCCTTGCCTTGCGTTACCTTTTCCTTGGCTGGCCGTGCATTGCCTAGCCGTGCGTTGTGGTGCCTTAGCCTTGTTTCACCTTGCCATAGCCTTGCTTGCTTTGCCTTACTTTGCCTTGCCTCTTCCTTCCATTCCGTTACTCTTTGCTTGCCTTCCGTGCATTGCCTAGGCTTGCGTTGACGTGCCTTAGCCTTTGTTCAACTTGCCATAGCCTTGTTTGCGTTGCATTGCTTTGCCTTGCATTCCTTGCCTTCCGTTACTCTTTGCTTGCCTTCCGTGCATTGCCTAGCCTTGCGTTGTCGTGCCTTAGCCTTGCCTCGCCTGACCGTGCCTTGCCTTGCGTTACCCTTTCCTTGCCTTGCCGTGCATTGCCTAGCCGTGCGTTGTCGTGCTTTAGCCTTGCCTTGCCTCACCGTGCCTTGCCTTGCGTTACCCTTTCCTTGCCTTGCCGTGCATTGCCTAGCCCTGCGTTGTCGTGCCTTAGCCTTGTTTCCCCTTACCGTGCCGTTCCTTTCGTTACCCTTGCCTTCCCCTGCTTTCCCTTGCATTCCTTGCCTTCCGTTACTCTTTGCTTGCCTTCCGTGCATTGCCTAGCCTTGCGTTGTCGTGCCTTAGCCTTCTTTCCCCTTGCCGTACCGTGCCTGTTGTTACACTTGCCTTGCCTTGCTTTCCCTTGCCTTCCTTGCCTTCCGTTACTCTTTGCTTGCCTTCCGTGCATTGCCTAGCCTTGCGTTGTCGTGCATTAGCCTTGCCTTGCCTGACCGTGCCTTGCCTTGCGTTACCCTTTCCTTGCCTTGCCGTGCATTGCCTAGCCGTGCGTTGTCGTGCTTTAGCCTTGCCTTGCCTCACCGTGCCTTGCCTTGCGTTACCCTTTCCTTGCCTTGCCGTGCATTGCCTAGCCGTGCGTTGTCGTGCCTTAGCCTTGTTTCCCCTTGCCGTGCCGTTCCTTCCGTTACCCTTGCCTTGCCTTGCTTTCCCTTGCCTTCCTTGCCTTCCGTTACTCTTTGCTTGCCTTCCGTGCATTGCCTAGCCTTCCGTTGTCGTACCTTAGCCTTGCCTCGCCTGACCGTGCCTTCCCTTGCTTTACCCTTTCCTTGCCTTGCCGTGCATTGCCTAGCCGTGCGTTGTCGTGCCTTAGCCTTGTCTTGCCTCACCGTGCCTTGCCTTGCGTTACCCTTTCCTTGCCTTGCCGTGCATTGCCTAGCCCTGCATTGTCGTGCCTTAGCTTTGTTTCCCCTTACCGTGCCGTTCCTTCCGTTACCCTTGCCTTGCCTTGCTTTCCCTTGCCTTCCTTGCCTTCCGTTACTCGTTGCTTGCCTTCCGTGCATTGCCTAGGCTTGCGTTGTCGTGTCTTAGCCTTTTTTCACCTTGCCATAGCCTTGCTTGCGTTACCTTGCTTTGCCTTGCCTTCCTTGCCTTCCGTTACTCTTTGCTTGCCTTCCGTGCATTGCCTAGCCTTGCGTTGTCGTGCATTAGCCTTGCCTCCCCTGACCGTGCCTTGCCTTGCGTTACCCTTTCCTTGCCTTGCCGTGCACTGCCTAGCCTTGCGCTGTCGTGCATTAGCCTTGTTTCCCTTTGCCGTGCCGTTCCTTCCGTTACCCTTGCCTTGCCTTGCTTTCCATTGCCTTCCTTGGTTTCCGTTACTCTTTGCTTGCCTTCCGTGCATTGCCTAGCCTTGCGCTGTCGTGCATTAGCCTTGCCTTGCCTCACAGTGCCTTGCCTTGCGTTACATTTTCCTTGGCTGGCCGTGCATTGGCTAGCCTTGCGTTGTGGTGCCTTAGCCTTGTTTCTCCTTGCCATATCCTTGCTTGCTTTGCCTTGCTTTGCCTTGCATTCCTTCCATTCCGTTACTCTTTGCTTGCCTAGCCGTGCACTGCGTAGCCTTGCGTTGTTGTGCATTACCCTTGAATCGCCTGACCGTGCCTTGCCTTGCGTTACCCTTTCCTTGGCTGGCCGTGCATTGCCTAGCCTTGCGTTGTCGTGCCTTAGCCTTGTTTCCCCTTGCCGTGCCGTGCCTGTTGTTACACTTGCTTGCCATGCTTTGCCTTGCCTTCCTTTCCTTCCGTTACTCTTTCCTTGCCTAGCCGTGCACTGCCTAGCCTTGCGATGTCGTGCATTAGCTTTGCCTCGCCTGACAGTGCCTTGCCTTGCGTTACCCTTTCCTTGCCTTGCCCTGCATTACCTAGCCCTGCGTTGCCGTGCCTTAGCCTTGTTTCCCCTTGCCGTGCCGTTCCTTCCGTTACCCTTGCCTTGCCTTGCTTTCCCTTGCTTTCCTTGCCTTCCGTTACTCTTTGCTTGCCTTCCGTGCACTGCCTAGCCTTGCGTTGTCGTGCATTAGCCCTGCCTCCCCAAACCGTGCCTTGCCTTGCGTTACCATTTCCTTGCCTTGCCCTGCATTGCCTAGCCCTGTGTTGTCGTGCCTTAGTCTTGTTTGCCCTTACCGTGCCGTTCCTTTCGTTACCCTTGCCTTCCCCTGCTTTCCTTTGCATTCCTTGCCTTCCGTTGCTCTTTGCTTGCCTTCCGTGCATTGCCTAGCCTTGCCTTGTCGTGCATCAGCCTTGCCTCGCCTGACCGTGCCTTGCCTTGCGTTACCCTTTCCTTGCCTTGCCGTGCATTGCGTAGCCGTGCGTTGTCGTGCATTTGCCTTGTCTTGCCTCACCGTGCCTTGCCTTGCGTTACACTTTCCTTGCCTTGCCGTGCATTGCCTAGCCCTGCATTGTCGTGCCTTAGCTTTGTTTCCCCTTACCGTGCCGTTCCTTCCGTTACCCTTGCCTTGCCTTGCTTTCCCTTGCCTTCCTTGCCTTCCGTTACTCTTTGCTTGCCTTCCGTGCATTGCCTAGCCTTGCGTTGTCGTGTCTTAGCCTTTTTTCACCTTGCCATAGCCTTGCTTGCGTTGCCTTGCTTTGCCTTGCCTTCCTTGCCTTCCGTTACTCTTTGCTTGCCTTCCGTGCATTGCCTAGCCTTGCGTGGTCGTGCCTTAGATTTTTTTCACCTTGCCATAGCCTTGCTTGCGTTGCCTTGCTTTGCCTTGCATTCCTTGCCTTCCGTTACTCTTTGCTTCCCTTCCGTTCATTGCCTAGCCTTGCGTTGTCGTGCATTAGCCTTGCCTCCCCAAACCGTGCCTTGCCTTGCGTTACCCTTTCCTTGCCTTGCCCTGCATTGCCTCGCCCTGTGTTGTCGTGCCTTAGCCTTGTTTCCCCTTGCCGTGCCGTTCCTTCCGTTACCCTTGCCTTGCCTTGCTTTCCCTTGCTTTCCTTGCCTTCCGTTACTCTTCTTTTCCTTCCGTGCATTGCCTAGCCTTGCGTTGTCGTGCCTTAGCCTTGCCTCGCCTGACAGTGCCTTGCCTTGCGTTACCCTTTCCTTGCCTTGCCGTGCACTGCCTATCCTTGCCTTGTCGTGCATTAGCCTTGCCTTGCCTGACCGTGCCTTGCCTGGCGTTACCCTTTCCTTGCCTTGCCGTGCATTGCCTAGCCGTGCGTTGTCGTGCCTTAGCCTTGTTTCCCCTTGCCGTGCCGTTCCTTCCGTTACCCTTGCCTTGCCTTGATTTCCCTTGCCTTCCTTGGTTTCCGTTACTCTTTGCTTGCCTTCCGTGCATTGCCTAGCCTTGCGCTGTCGTGCATTAGACTTGCCTTGCCTCACAGTGCCTTGCCTTGCGTTGCCTTTTCCTTTGCTGACCGTGCATTGCCTAGCCGTGCGTTGTGGTGCCTTAGTCTTGTTTAACCTTGCCATAGCCTTGCTTGCTTTGCCTTGCTTTGCCTTGCCTTCCTTCCATTCCGTTACTCTTTGCTTGCCTTCCGTGCATTGCCTAGCCTTGCGTTGTCGTGCCTTAGCCTTTTTTCACCTTGCCATAGCCTTGCTTGCGTTGCCTTGCTTTGCCTTGCATTCCTTGCCTTGCGTTACCCTTTCCTTGCCTTGCCGTGCATTGCCTAGCCGTGCGTTGTCGTGCCTTAGCCTTGCCTCCCCTTACCGTGCCGTGCCTTGCGTTACCCTTTCCTTGCCTGGCCGTGCATTGCTTAGCCTTGCGTTGCCGTGCCTTAGCCTTGTTTCCCCTTGCCGTGCCGTGCCTTTTGTTACACTTGCCTTGCCTTGCTTTGCCTTGCCTTCCTTTCCTTCCGTTACTCTTTCATTTCCTAGCCGTGCACTGCGTAGCCTTGCCTTGCCGTGCATTTGCCTTGTCTTGCCTCACCGTGCCTTGCCTTGCGTTACCCTTTCCTTGCCTTGCCGTGCATTGCCTAGCCCTGCGTTATCGTGCCTTAGGCTTGTTTCCCCTTACCGTGCCGTTTCTTCCGTTACCCTTGCCTTCCCCTGCTTTCCCTTGCCCTCCTTGCCTTCCGTTACTCTTTGCTTGCCTTCCGTGCATTGCCTAGCCTTGCGTTGTCGTGCCTTAGCCTTGCCTCGCCTGACCGTGCCTTGCCTTGCGTTACCCTTTCCTTGCCTTGCCGTGCATTGCCTAGCCGTGCGTTGTCGTGCATCAGCTTTGCCTTGCCTCACCGTGCCTTGCCTTGCGTTACACTTTCCTTGCCTTGCCGTGCATTGCCTAGCCGTGCGTTGTGGTGCCTTAGCCTTGTTTCACCTTGCCATAGCCTTGCTTGCTTTGCCTTGCTTTGCCTTGCCTACCTTCCATTCCTTTACTCTTTGCTTGCCTTCCGTGCATTGCCTAACCTTGCGCTGGCGTGCCTTAGCCTTTTTTCACCTTGCCATAGACTTGCTTGCGTTGCCTTGCTTTGCCTTGCATTCCTTGCATTCCGTTACTCTTTGCTTGCCTTCCGTGCATTGCCTAGCCTTGCGCTGTCGTGCATTAGCCTTGCCTTGCCTCACAGTGCCTTGCCTTGCGTTGCCTTTTCCTTTGCTGACCGTGCATTGCCTAGCCGTGCGTTGTGGTGCCTTAGTCTTGTTTCACCTTGCCATAGCCTTGCTTGCTTTGCCTTACTTTGCCTTGCCTTCCTTCCATTCCGTTACTCTTTGCTTGCCTTCCGTGCATTGCCTAGGCTTGCGTTGTCGTGCTTTAGCCTTTTTTCACCTTGCCATAGCCTTGCTTGCGTTGCCTTGCTTTGCCTTGCATTCCTTGCCTTGCGTTACCCTTTCCTTGCCTTGCCGTGCATTGCCTAGCCGTGCGTTGTCGTGCATTAGCCTTGCCTTGCCTCACCGTGCCTTGCCTTGCGTTACCCTTTCCTTGCCTGGCCGTGCATTGCCTAGCCTTGCGTTGCCGTGCCTTAGCCTTGTTTCCCCTTGCCGTGCCGTGCCTTTTGTTACACTTGCCTTGCCTTGCTTTGCCTTGCCTTCCTTTCCTTCCGTTACTCTTTCATTTCCTAGCCGTGCACTGCGTAGCCTTGCGTTGTCGTGCATTACCCTTGCCTCGCCTGACCGTGCCTTGCCTTGCGTTACCCTTTCCTTGACTTGCCGTGCATTGCCTAACCCTGCGTTGTCGTGCCTTAGGCTTGTTTGCCCTTACCGCGCCGTTTCTTCCGTTACCCTTGACTTCCCCTGCTTTCCCTTGCCCTCCTTGCCTTCCGTTACTCTTTGCTTGCCTTCCGTGCATTGCCTAGCCTTGCGTTGTCGTGCCTTAGCCTTGCCTCGCCTGACCGTGCCTTGCCTTGCGTTACCCTTTCCTTGCCTTGCCGTGCATTGCCTAGCCGTGCTTTGTCGTGCATTAGCCTTGCCTTGCCTCACCGTGCCTTGCCTTGCGTTACCCTTTCCTTGCCTTGCCGTGCATTGCCTAGCCGTGCGTTGTCGTGCCTTAGCCTTGTTTCACCTTGCCATAGCCTTGCTTGCGTTGCCTTGCTTTGCCTTGCCTTCCTTCCATTCCGTTACTCTTTGCTTGCCTTCCGTGCATTGCCTAACCTTGCGTTGTCGTGCCTTAGCCTTTTTTCACCTTGCCATAGCCTTGCTTGCGTTGCCTTGCTTTGCCTTGCATTCCTTGCCTTCCTTGCCTTCCGTTACTCTTTCCTTGCCTTGCCGTGCATTGCCTAGCCGTGCGTTGTCGTGCATTAGCCTTGCCTCGCCTGACCGTGCCTTGCCTTGCGTTACCCTTTCCTTGCCTTGCCGTGCATTGCCTAGCCGTGCTTTGTCGTGCATTAGCCTTGCCTTGCCTCACCGTGCCTTGCCTTGCGTTACCCTTTCCTTGCCTTGCCGTGCATTGCCTAGCCGTGCGTTGTCGTGCCTTAGCCTTGTTTCACCTTGCCATAGCCTTGCTTGCGTTGCCTTGCTTTGCCTTGCCTTCCTTGCCTTCCGTTACTCTTTGCTTGCCTTCCGTGCATTGCCTAGCCTTGCGTTGTCCTGCATTAGCCTTGCCTCCCCTAACCGTGCCTTGCCTTGCGTTACCCTTTCCTTGCCTTGCCCTGCATTGCCTAGCCCTGTGTTGTCGTGCCTTAGCCTTGTTTCCCCTTGCCATGCCGTTACTTCCGTTACCCTTGCCTTGCTTGCTTTCCCTTGCTTTCCTTGCCTTCCGTTACTCTTTGCTTGCCTTCCGTGCATTGCCTAGCCTTGCGTTGTCGTGCCTTAGCCTTGCCTCGCCTGACATTGCCTTGCCTTGCGTTACCATTTCCTTGCCTTGCCGTGCACTGCCTAGCCTTGCGTTGTCGTGCATTAGCCTTGCCTCGCCTGACCGTGCCTTGCCTGGCGTTACCCTTTCCTTGCCTTGCCCTGCATTGCCTAGCCCTGCGTTGTCGTTCCTTAGCCTTGTTTCCCCTTGCCGTGCCGTTCCTTCCGTTACCCTTGCCTTGCCTTGCTTTCCCTTGCCTTCCTTGGTTTCCGTTACTCTTTGCTTGCCTTCCGTGCAATGCCTAGCCTTGCGCTGTCGTGCATTAGCCTTGCCTTGCCTCACAGTGCCTTGCCTTGCGTTACCTTTTCCTTGGCTGGCCGTGCATTGCCTAGCCGTGCGTTGTGGTGCCTTAGCTTTGTTTCACCTTGCCATAGCCTTGCTTGCTTTGCCTTGCTTTGCCTTGCCTTCCTTCCATTCCGTTACTCTTTGCTAGCCTTCCGTGCATTGCCTAGCCTTGCGTTGTCGTGCTTTAGCCTTTTTTCACCTTGCCATAGCCTTGCTTGCGTTTCCTTGCTTTGCCTTGCATTCCTTGCCTTCCGTTACTCTTTCCTTGCCTTCCGTGCATTGCCTAGCCTTGCGTTGTCGTGCCTTAGCCTTGCCTCGCCTAACCGTGCCTTGCCTTGCGTTACCCTTTCCCCCCTTGCCGTGCATTGCCTAGCCGTGCGTTGTCGTGCATTAGCCGCGCCTTGCCTTACCGTGCCTTGCCTTGCGTTACCCTTTCCTTGCCTGGCCGTGCATTGCCTAGCCTTGCGTTGCCGTGCCTTAGCCTTGTTTCCCCTTGCCGTGCCGTGCCTTTTGTTACACTTGCCTTGGCTTGCTTTGCCTTGCCTTCCATTCCTTCCGTTACTCGTTCCTTGCCTAGCCGTGCACTGCGTAGTCTTGCGTTGTCGTGCATTACCCTTGCCTCGCCTGACCGTGCCTTGCCTTGCGTTACCCTTTCCTTGCCTTGCCGTGCATTGCCTAGCCCTGCGTTGTCGTGCCTTAGCCTTGTTTCCCCTTACCGTGCCGTTCCTTCCGTTACCCTTGCCTTCCCCTGCTTTCCCTTGCCTTCCTTGCCTTCCGTTACTCTTTGCTTGCCTTCCGTGCATTGCCTAGCCTTGCGTTGTCGTGCCTTAGCCTTGCCTCGCCTGACCGTGCCTTGCGTTGGGTTACCCTTTCCTTGCCTTGCCCTGCATTGCCTAGCCGTGCGTTGTCGTGCCTTAGCCTTGCCTTGCCTGACCGTGCCTTGCCTTCCGTTATTCTTTCCTTGTCTTGCCGTGCATTGCCTAGCCGTGCGTTTTCGTGCCTTAGCCTTGTTTCCACTTGCTGTGCCGTTCCTTCCGTTACCCTTGCTTTCCCTTGCCTTCCTTGCCTTCCGTTATTCTTTCCTTGTCTTGCCGTGCATTGCCTAGCCTTGCGTTGTCGTGCCTTAGCCTTGTTTCCCCTTACCGTGCCGTTCCTTTCGTTACCCTTGCCTTGCCTTGCTTTCCCTTGCCTTCCTTGCCTTCCGTTACTCTTTGCTTGCCTTGCCGTGCATTGCCTAGCCTTGCGTTGTCGTTCCTTAGCCTTCCCTTGCCTGACCGTGCCTTGCATTGCCGTACCCTTTCCTTGCCTTGCCGTGCATTGCCGAGCCGTGCGTTGTCGTGCATTTGCCTTGTCTTGCCTCACCGTGCCTTGCCTTGCGTTACCCTTTCCTTGCCTTGCCGTGCATTGCCTAGCCCTGCATTGTCGTGCCTTACCTTTGTTTCCCCTTACCGTGCCGTTCCTTCCGTTACCCTTGCCTTGCCTTGCTTTCCCTTGCCTTCCTTGCTTTCCGTTACTCTTTGCTTGCCTTCCGTGCATTGCCTAGCCTTGCGTTGTCGTGTCTTAGACTTTTTTCACCTTGCCATAGCCTTGCTTCCGTTGCCTTGCTTTGCCTTGCCTTCCTTGCCTTCCGTTACTCTTTGCTTGCCTTCCGTGCATTGCTTAGCCTTGCGTGGTCGTGCCTTAGCTTTTTTTCACCTTGCCATAGCCTTGCTTGCGTTGCCTTGCTTTGCCTTGCATTCCTTGCCTTCCGTTACTCTTTGCTTCCCTTCCGTGCATTGCCTAGCCTTGCGTTGTCGTGCATTAGCCTTGCCTCCCCAAACCGTGCCTTGCCTTGCGTTACCCTTTCCTTGCCTTGCCCTGCATTGCCTCGCCCTATGTTGTCGTGCCTTAGCCTTGTTTCCCCTTGCCGTGCCGTTCCTTTCGTTACCCTTGCCTTCCCCTGCTTTCCTTTGCATTCCTTGCCTTCCGTTACTCGTTCCTTGCCTAGCCGTACACTGCCTAGCCTTGCGATGTCGTGCCTTAGCCTTGCCTCGCCTGACAGTGCCTTGCCTTGCGTTACCCTTTCCTTGCCTTGCCGTGCACTGCCTACCCTTGCCTTGTCGTGCATTAGCCTTACCTTGCCTGACCGTGCCTTGCCTGGCGTTACCCTTTCCTTGCCTTGCCGTGCATTGCCTAGCGTGCGTTGTCGTGCCTTAGCCTTGTTTCCACTTGCCGTGCCGTTCCTTCCGTTACCATTGCCTTGCCTTGCTTTCCCTTGCCTTCCTTGCCTTCCGTTACTCTTTGCTTGCCTTCCGTGCATTGCCTAGCCTTGCGTTGTCGTGACCTTAGCCTTGCCTCGCCTGACCGTGCCTTGCCTTGCGTTACCCTTTCCTTGCCTTCCGTGCATTGCCTAGCCTTGCGTTTTCGTGCCTTAGCCTTTTTTCACCTTGCCATAGCCTTGCTTGCGTTGCCTTGCTTTCCCTTGCCTTCCTTGCGTTCCGTTACTCTTTGCTTGCCTTCCGTGCATTGCCTAGCCTTGCGTTGTCGTGCCTTAGCCTTGCCTCGCCTGACCGTGCCTTGCCTTGCGTTACCCTTACCTTGCCTTGCCCTGCATTGCCTAGCCCTGTGTTGTCGTGCCTTAGCCTTGTTTCCCCTTACCGTGCCGTTCATTTCGTTACCCTTGCCTTCCCCTGCTTTCCCTTGCATTCCTTGCCTTCCGTTACTCTTTGCTTACCTTCCGTGCATTGCCTAGCCTTGCGTTGTCGTGCCTTAGCCTTGCCTCGCCTAACCGTGCCTTGCCTTGCGTTACCCTTTCCCCCCTTGCCGTGCATTTCCTAGCCGTGCGTTGTCGTGCATTAGCCTCGCCTTGCCTTACCGTGCCTTGCCTTGCGTTACCCTTTCCTTCCTGGCCGTGCATTGCTTAGCCTTGCGTTGCCGTGCCTTAGCCTTGTTTCCCCTTGCCGTGCCGTGCCTTTTGTTACACTTGCCTTGCCTTGCTTTGCCTTGCCTTCCTTTCCTTCCGTTACTCTTTGCTTGCCTTCCGTGCATTGCCTAGCCTTGCGTTGTCGTGCATTAACCTTTCCTCCCCAAACAGTGCCTTGCCTTGCGTTACCCTTTCCTTGCCTTGCCCTGCATTGCCTAACCCTGTGTTGTCGTGCCTTAGCCTTGTTTCACCTTGCCATAGCCTTGCTTGCTTTGCCTTACTTTGCCTTGCCTCTTCCTTCCATTCCGTTACTCTTTGCTTGCCTTCCGTGCATTGCCTAGGCTTGCGTTGACGTGCCTTAGCCTTTTTTCAACTTGCCATAGCCTTGTTTGCGTTGCATTGCTTTGCCTTGCATTCCTTGCCTTCCGTTACTCTTTGCTTGCCTTCCGTGCATTGCCTAGCCTTGCGTTGTCGTGCCTTAGCCTTGCCTCGCCTAACCGTGCCTTGCCTTGCGTTACCCTTTCCTTGCCTTGCCGTGCATTGCCTAGCCGTGCGTTGTCGTGCATTAGCCTTGCCTTGCCTCACCGTGCCTTGCCTTGCGTTACATTTTCCTTGCCTTGCCCTGCATTGCCTAGCCGTGCGTTGTCGTGCCTTAGCCTTGTTTCCCCTTGCCGTGCCGTTCCTTCCGTTACACTTGCCTTTCTTTGCTTTCCCTTGCCTTCCTTACCATCCGTTACTCTTTGCTTGCTTTCCGTGCATTGCCTAGCCTTGCGTTGTCATGCCTTAGGCTTGCCTCCCCTGACCGTTCTTTCCCATGCGTTACCCTTTCCTTCCCTTGCCGTGCATTGCCTAGCGTGCGTTGTCGTGCCTTAGACTTGTTTCCCCTTGCCGTGCCGTTCCTTCCGTTACACTTGCCTTTCCTTGCTTTCCCTTGTCTTCCTTACCTTCCGTTACTCTTTGCTTGCCTTCCGTGCATTGCCTAGCCTTGCGTTGTCGTGCCTTAGCCTTATCTTGCCTGACCGTGCCTTCCTTTGCTTTAAGCTTTCCTTGCATTGTCGTGCATTGCCTAGCCTTGCGTTGTCGTGCATTAGCCTTGCCTAGCCTCACCGTGCCTTGCCTTGCGTTACCCTTTACTTGCCTTGCCTTGCATTTCCTAGCCGTGTGTTGTCGTGCCTTAGCCTTGTTTCCCCTTGCCGTGCCGTTCCTTCCGTTACACTTGCCTTTCCTTGCTTTCCCTTGCCTTCCTTACCTTCCGTTACTCTTTGCTTGCCTTCCGTGCATTGCCTAGCCTTGCGTTGTCGTGCCTTAGCCTTATCTCGCCTGACCGTGCCTTCCTTTGCTTTAAGCTTTCCTTGCATTGTCGTGCATTGCCTAGCCTTGCGTTGTCGTGCATTAGCCTTGCCTAGCCTCACCGTGCCTTGCCTTGCGTTACCCTTTACTTGCCTTGCCGTGCATTGCCTAGCCTTGCATTGTCGTGCCTTATCCTTGCCTCACCTGACCGTGCCTTCCCCTGCGTTACCCTTTCCTTGCCTTGCCGTGCATTGCCTAGCCCTGCGTTGTCGTGCCTTAGCCTTGTTACCCCTTGCCGTGCCGTTCCTTCCGTTACCCTTGCCTTCCCTTGCTTTCCCTTGCCTTCCTTGCGTTCCGTTACTCTTTGCTTGCTTTCCGTGCATTGCCTAGCCTTGCGTTGTCATGCCTTAGCCTTGCCTCGCCTGACCGTGCTTTCCCATGCGTTACCCTTTCCTTGCCTTTCCGTGCATTGCCTAGCCCTCCGTTGTCGTGCCTTAGCCTTGTTTCCCCTTGCCGTGCCGTTCCTTCCGTTACACTTGCCTTTCCTTCCTTTCCCTTGCCTTCCTTACCTTCCGTTACTCTTTGCTTGCCTTCCGTGCATTGCCTAGCCTTGCGTTGTCGTGCCTTAGCGTTGCCTCGCCTGACCGTGCTTTCAAATGCGTTACCCTTTCCTTGCCTTGCCGTTCATTGCCTAGCGTTCGGTGTCGTGCCTTAGACTTGTTTCCCCTTGCCGTGCCGTTCCTTCCGTTACCCTGGCCTTTCCTTCCTTTTCCTTGCCTTGCTTACCTTCCGTTACTCTTTGCTTGCCTTCCCTGAATTTCCTAGCCTTGCGTTGTCGTGCCTTAGCCTTATCTCGCCTGACCTTGCCTTCCTTTGCTTTAAGCTTTCCTTGCATTGTCGTGCATCGCCTAGCCTTGCGTTTTCGTGCATTGGCCTTGCCTAGCCTCACCGTGCCTTTCCTTGCGTTACCCTTTGCTTGCCTTGCCGTGCATTGCCTAGCCGTGCGTTGTCGTGCCTTAGCCTTGTTTCCCCTTGCCGTGCCGTTCCTTCGGTTACACTTGCCTTTCTTTGCTTTCCCTTTCCTTCCTTACCTTCCGTTTCTCTTTGCTTGCCTTCCGTGCATTGCCTAGCCTTGGGTTGTCGTGCCTTAGCCTTGCCTCGCCTGACCGTGCTTTCCCATGCGTTACCCTTTCCTTGCTTTGCCGTGCATTGCCTAGCGTGCGTTGTCGTGCCTTAGCATTGTTTCCCCTTGCCGTGCCGTTCCTTCCGTTACACTTGCCTTTCCTTGCTTTCCCTTGCCTTCTTTACTTTCCGTTACTCTTTGCTTGCATTCCGTGCATTGCCTAGCCTTGCGTTGTCGTGCCTTAGCCTTATCTCGCCTGACCGTGCCTTCCTTTGCTTTAAGCTTTCCTTGCATTGTCGTGCATTGCCTAGCCTTGCGTTGTCGTGCATTAGCCTTGCCTAGCCTCACCGTGCCTTGCCTTGCGTTACCCGTTCCTTGCCTTGCCGTGCATTTCCTAGCCGTGTGTTTTCGTGCCTTAGCCTTGTTTCCCCTTGCCGTGCCGTGCCTTTTGTTACACTTGCCTTGCCTTGCTTTGCCTTGCCTTCCTTTCCATCCGTTACTCTTTCCTTGCCTAGCCGTGCACTGCGTAGCGTTTCGTTGTCGTGCATTACCCTTGCCTCGCCTGACCGTGCCTTGCCTTGCGTTACCCTTTCCTTGCCTTGCCGTGCATTGCCTAGCCGTGCGTTGTCGTGCCTTAGCCTTGTTTCCCCTTACCGTGCCGTTCCTTCCGTTACCCTTGCCTTCCCCTGCTTTCCCTTGCCTTCCTTGCCTTCCGTTACTCTTTGCTTGCCTTTAGTGCATTGCCTAGCCTTGCGTTGTCGTGCCTTAGCCTTGCCTCGCCTGACCGTGCCTTGCCTTGGGTTACCCTTTCCTTGCCTTGCCGTGCATTGCCTAGCCGTGCGTTGTCGTGCATCAGCCTTGCCTTGCCTCAAGGTGCCTTGCCTTGCGTTACCTTTTCCTTGCCTTGCCGTGCATTGCCTAGCCGTGCGTTGCCGTGCCTTAGCCTTGTTTCCCCTTGCCGTGCCGTTCCTTCCGTTACCCTTCCCTTGCCTTGCTTTCCCTTGCCTTCCTTGGTTTCCGTAACTCTTTGCTTGCCTTCCGTGCATTGCCTAGACTTTCGTTGCCGTGCCTTGCCTTGCGTTACCCTTTCCTTGCCTTGCCCTGCATTGCCTAGCCCTGTGTTGTCGTGCCTTAGCCTTGTTTCCCCTTACCGTGCCGTTCCTTTCGTTACCCTTGCCTTCCCCTGCTTTCCTTTGCATTCCTTGCCTTCCGTTACTCTTTGCTTGCCTTCCGTGCATTGCCTAGCCTTGCGTTGTCGTGCCTTAGCCTTGTTTCCCCTTGCCGTGCCGTGCCTGTTGTTACACTTGCCTTGCCATGCTTTTCCTTGCCTTCCTTTCCTTCCATTACTCTTTCCTTGCCTAGCTGTGCACTGCCTAGCCTTGCGATGTCGTGCATTAGCTTTGCCTCGCCTGACAGTGCCTTGCCCTTCGTTACCCTTTCCTTGCCTTGCCGTGCATTGCCTAGCCCTGCGTTGCCTTGCCTTAGCCTTGTTTCCCCTTGCCGAGCCGTTCCTTCCGTTACCCTTGCCTTGCCTTGGTTTCCCTTGCCTTCCTTGCCTTCCGTTACTCTTTGCTTGCCTTCCGTGCATTGCCTAGCCTTGCGTTGTCATGCATTAGCCTTGCCTCGCCTGACCGTGACTTTCCCTGCGTTACCCTTTCCTTGCCTTGCCGTGCATTGCCTAGCCGTGCGTTGTCGTGCATTAGCCTTCTCTTGCCTTACCGTGCCTTGCCTTGCGTTACCCTTTCCTTGCCTGGCCGTGCATTGCCTAGCCGTGCGTTGCCGTTCCTTAGCCTTGTTTCCCCTTGCCGTGCCTTGCCTTTTGTTACACTTGCCTTGCCTTGCTTTGCCTTGCCTTCCTTTCCTTCCGTTACTCTTTCCTTGCCTAGCCGTGCACTGCCTATCCTTGCGTTGTCGTGCATTAGCCTTTCCTCCCCAAACCGTGCCTTGCCTTGCGTTACCATTTCCTTGCCTTGCCCTGCCTTGCCTAGCCGTGCGTTACCGTGCCTTAGCCTTGTTTCCCCTTGCCGTGCCGTTCCTTCCGTTAACCTTGCCTTGCCTTGCATTCCCTTGCCTTCCTTGCGTTCCGTTACTCTTTGCTTGCCTTCCGTGCATTGCCTAGCCTTGCGTTGTGTTGCCTTAGCCTTGCCTCGCCTGACCGTGCCTTGCCTTGCGTTACCCTTACCTTGCCTTGCCCTGCATTGCCTAGCCCTGTGTTGTCGTGCCTTAGACTTGTTTCCCCTTACCGTGCCGTTCCTTTCGTTACACTTGCCTTCCCCTGCTTTCCCTTGCATTCCTTGCCTTCCGTTACTCTTTGCTTGCCTTCCGTGCATTGCCTAGCCTTGCGTAGTCGTGCCTTAGCCTTGCCTCGCCTGACCGTGCCTTGCCTTGCGTTACCCTTTCCTTGCCTTGCAGTGCATTGCCTAACCGTTCGTTGTCGTGCCTTAGCCTTGTTTGCCCTTGCCGTGCCGTTCCTTCCGTTACCCTTGCCTTGCTTTCCCTTGCCTTCCTTGCCTTCCGTTACTCTTTGCTTGACTTCCGTGCATTGCCTAGCCTTCCGTTGTCGTGTCTTAGCCTTTTTTCACCTTGCCATAGACTTGCTTGCGTTGCCTTGCTTTGCCTTCCCTTCCTTGCCTTCCGTTACTCTTTGCTTGCCTTCCGTGCATTGCCTAGCCTTCCGTGGTCGTGCCTTAGACTTTTTTCACCTTGCCATAGCCTTGCTTGCGTTGCCTTGCTTTGCCTTGCATTCCTTGCCTTCCGTTACTCTTTGCTTGCCTTCCGTGCATTGCCTAGCCTTGGGTTGTCGTGCATTAGCCTTGCCTCCCCAAACCGTGCCTTGCCTTGCGTTACCCTTTCCTTGCCTTGCCCTGCATTGCCTAGCCCTGTGTTGTCGTGCCTTTGCCTTGTTTCCCCTTGCCGTGCCGTTCCTTCCGTTACCCTTGCCTTGCCTTGCTTTCCCTTGCTTTCCTTGCCTTCCGTTACTCTTTGCTTGCCTTCCGTGCATTGCCTAGCCTTGCGTTGTCGTGCCTTAGCCTTGCCTCGCCTGACAGTGCCTTGCCTTGCGTTACCCTTTCCTTGCCTTGCCGTGCACTGCCTAGCCTTGCCTTGTCGTGCATTAGCCTTCACTTGCCTGACCGTGCCTTGACTGGCGTTACCCTTTCCTTCCCTTGCCGTGCATTGCCTAGCCGTGCGTTGTCGTGCCTTAGCCTTGTTTCCCCTTGCCGTGCCGTTCCTTCCGTTACCCTTGCCTTGCCTTGCTTTCCCTTGCCTTCCTTGGTTTCCGTTACTCTTTGCTTGCCTTCCGTGCATTGCCTAGCCTTGCGCTGTCGTGCATTAGCCTTGCCTTGCCTCACAGTGCCTTGCCTTGCGTTACCTTTTCCTTGGCTGGCCGTGCATTGCCTAGCCGTGCGTTGTGGTGCCTTAGCCTTGTTTCACCTTGCCATAGCCTTGCTTACTTTGCCTTGCCTTCCTTCCATTCCGTTACTCTTTGCTTGCCTTCCGTGCATTGCCTAGCCTTGCGTTGTCGTGCCTTAGCCTTTTTTCACCTTGCCATAGACTTGCTTGCGTTGCCTTGCTTTGCCTTGCATTCCTTGCCTTCCGTTACTCTTTGCTTGCCTTCCGTGCATTGCCTAGCCTTGCGTTGTCGTGCCTTAGCCTTGCCTCGCCTAACCGTGCCTTGCCTTGCGTTACCCTTTCCTTCCCTTGCCGTGCATTGCCTAGCCGTGCGTTGTCGTGCATTAGCCTTGCCTTGCCTCACCGTGCCTTTCCTTGCGTTACCCTTTCCTTGCCTGGCCGTGCATTGCTTAGCATTGCGTTGCCGTGCCTTAGCCTTGTTTCCCCTTGCCGTGCCGTGCCTTTTGTTACACTTGCCTTGCTTTGCTTTGCCTTGCCTTCCTTTCCTTCCGTTACTCTTTCCTTGCCTTGCCGTGCATTGCCTAGCCGTGCGTTGTCGTGCATCAGCCTTGCCTTGCCTCACCGTGCCTTGCCTTGCGTTACCCTTTCCTTGCCTTGCCGTGCATTGCCTAGCCGTGCGTTGCCGTGCCTTAGCCTTGTTTCCCCTTGCCGTGCCGTTCCTTCCGTTACCCTTGCCTTGCCTTGCTTTCCCTTGCCTTCCTTGCGTTCCGTTACTCTTTGCTTGCCTTCCGTGCATTGCCTAGCCTTGCGTTGTCGTGCCTTAGCCTTTCCTCGCCTGACCGTGCCTTGCCTTGCGTTACCCTTACCTTGCCTTGCCCTGCATTGCCTAGCCGTTCGTTGTCGTGCCTTAGCCTTGTTTGCCCTTGCCGTGCCGTTCCTTCCGTTACCCTTGCCTTGCTTTCCCTTGCCTTCCTTGCCTTCCGTTACTCTTTGCTTGCCTTCCGTGCATTGCCTAGCCTTGCGTTGTCGTGTCTTAGCCTTTTTTCACCTTGCCATAGCCTTGCTTGCGTTGCCTTGCTTTGCCTTGCCTTCCTTGCATTCCGTTACTCTTTGCTTGCCTTCCGTGCATTGCCTAGCCTTGCGTTGTCGTGCCTTAGCCTTTTTTCACCTTGCCATAGCCTTGCTTGCGTTGCCTTGCTTTGCCTTGCATTCCTTGCCTTCCGTTACTCTTTGCTTGCATTCCGTGCATTGCCTAGCCTTGCGTTGTCGTGCCTTAGCCTTGTTTCCCCTTGCCGTGCCGTGCCTGTTGTTACACTTGCCTTGCCATGCTTTTCCTTGCCTTCCTTTCCTTCCATTACTCTTTCCCTGCCTAGCCGTGCACTGCCTAGCCTTGCGATGTCGTGCATTAGCTTTGCCTCGCCTGACAGTGCCTTGCCTTGCGTTACCCTTTCCTTGCCTGGCCGGGCATTGCCTAGCCCTGAGTTGCCGTGCCTTAGCCTTGTTTCCCCTTGACGAGCCGTTCCTTCAGTTACTCTTGCCTTCCCTTGGTTTCCCTTGCCTTCCTTGCCTTCCGTTACTCTTTGCTTGCCTTTCGTGCATTGCCTAGCCTTGCGTTGTCGTGCCTTAGCCTTGCGTCGCCTGACCGTGCCTTGCCTTGCGTTACCCTTTCCTTGCCTTGCCGTGCATTGCCTAGCCTTGCGTTGTCGTGCCTTAGCCTTGCTTCACCTGACCGTGCCTTGCCTTGAGTTACCCTTTCCTTGCCTTGCCGTGCATTGCCTAGCCGTGCGTTGCCGTGCCTTAGCCTTGTTTCCCCTTGCCGTGCCGTTCCTTCCGTTACCCTTGCCTTGCCTTGCTTTCCCTTGCCTTCCTTGCGTTCCGTTATTCTTTGCTTGCCTTCCGTGCATTGCCTAGCCTTGCGTTGTCGTGCCTTAGCCTTTCCTCGCCTGACCCTGCCTTGCCTTGCGTTACCCTTACCTTGCCTTGCCCTGCATTGCCTAGCCGTTCGTTGTCGTGCCTTAGCCTTGTTTGCCCTTGCCGTGCCGTTCCTTCCGTTACCCTTGCCTTGCTTTCCCTTGCCTTCCTTGCCTTCCGTTACTCTTTGCTTGCCTTCCGTGCATTGCCTAGCCTTGCGTGGTCGTGCCTTAGCCTTTTTTCACCTTGCCATAGCCTTGCTTGCGTTGCCTTGCTTTGCATTGCATTCCTTGCCTTCCGTTACTCTTTGCTGGCCTTCCGTGCATTGCCTAGCCTTGCGTTGTCGTGCCTTAGCCTTGTTTCCCCTTGCCGTGCCGTGCCTGTTGTTACACTTGCCTTGCCATGCTTTTCCTTGCCTTCCTTTCCTTCCATTACTCTTTCCTTGCCTAGCCGTGCACTGCCTAGCCTTGCGATGTCGTGCATTAGCTTTGCCTCGCCTGACAGTGCCTTGCCTTGCGTTACCCTTTCCTTGCCTGGCCGTGCATTGCCTAGCCCTGCGTTGCCGTGCCTTAGCCTTGTTTCCCCTTGCCGAGCCGTTCCTTCCTTTAGTCTTGCGTTCCCTTGGTTTCCCTTGCCTTCCTTGCCTTCCGTTACTCTTTCCTTGCCTTCCGTGCATTGCCTAGCCTTGCGTTGTCGTCATTAGCCTTGCCTCGCCTGACCGTGCCTTGCCTTGCCTTACCCTTTCCTTGCCTTGCCGAGCATTACCTAGCCGTGCGTTGTCGTGCATTAGCCTTGTCTAGCCTTACCGTGCCTCGCCTTGCGTTACCCTTTCCTTGCCTGGCCGTGCATTGCCTAGCCGTGCGTTGCCGTTCCTTAGCCTTGTTTCCCCTTGCCGTGCCTTGCCTTTTGTTACACTTGCCTTGCCTTGCTTTGCCTTGCCTTCCTTTCCTTCCGTTACTCTTTCCTTGCCTAGCCGTGCACTGCCTAGCCTTGCGATGTCGTGCATTAGCTTTGCCTCGCCTGACAGTGCCTTGCCTTGCGTTACCCTTTCCTTGCCTTGCCGTGCATTGCCTAGCCCTGCGTTGCCGTGCCTTAGCCTTGTTTCCCCTTGCCGAGCCGTTCCTTCCGTTACCCTTGCCTTGCCTTGGTTTCCCTTGCCTTCCTTGGCTTCCGTTACTCTTTGCTTGCCTTCCGTGCATTGCCTAGCCTTGCGTTGTCGTGCATTAGCCTTGCCTCTCCTGACCGTGCCTTGCCTTGCGTTACCCTTTCCTTGCCTTGCCGTGCATTGCCTAGCCGTGCGTTGTCGTGCATTAGCCTTGTCTTGCCTTACCGTGCCTTGCCTTGCGTTACCCTTTCCTTGCCTGGCCGTGCATTGCCTAGCCGTGCGTTGCCGTTCCTTAGCCTTGTTTCCCCTTGCCGTGCCTTGCCTTTTGTTACACTTGCCTTGCCTTGCTTTGCCTTGCCTTCCTTTCCTTCCGTTACTCTTTCCTTGCCTAGCCGTGCACTGCCTAGCCTTGCGTTGTCGTGCATTAGCCTTGCCTCCCCAAACCGTGCCTTGCCTTGCGTTACCATTTCCTTGCCTTGCCCTGCGTTGCCGTGCCTTAGCCTTGTTTCCCCTTGCCGTGCCGTTCCTTCCGGTAACCTTGCCTTGCCTTTCTTTCCCTTGCCTTCCTTGCGTTCCGTTACTCTTTGTTTGCCTTCCGTGCATTGCCTAGCCTTGCGTTGTCGTGCCTTAGCCTTGCCTCGCCTGACCGTGCCTTGCCTTGCGTTACCCTTTCCTTGCCTTGCAGTGCATTGCCTAGCAGTGCGTTGTCGTGCCTTAGCCTTGTTTCCCCTTGCCGTGCCGTTCTTTCCGTTACCATTGCCTTGCCTTGCTTTCCCTTGCCTTCCTTGCCTTCCGTTACTCTTTGCTTGCCTTCCGTGCATTGCCTAGCCTTCCCTTGTCGTGTCTTAGCCTTTTTTCACCTTGCCATAGCCTTGCTTTCGTTGCCTTGCTTTGCCTTGCCTTCCTTGCTTTCCGTTACTCTTTGCTTGCCTTCCGTGCATTGCCTAGCCTTGCGTGGTCGTGCCTTAGCCTTTTTTCACCTTGCCATAGCCTTGCTTGCGTTGCCTTGCTTTGCCTTGCATTCCTTGCCTTCCGTTACTCTTTGCTTGCTTTCCGTGCATTGCCTAGCCTTGCGTTGTCGTGCATTAGACTTGCCTCCCCAAACCGTGCCATGCCTTGTGTTACACTTTCCTTGCCTTACCCTGCATTGCCTAGCCTTGCGTTGTCGTGCCTTAGCCTTTTTTCCCCTTGCCGTGCCGTTCCTTCCGTTACCCTTGCCTTCCCTTGCTTTCCCTTGCTTTCCTTGCCTTCCGTTACTCTTCGCTTTCCTTCCGTGCCTTGCCTAGCCTTGCGTTGTCGTACCTTAGCCTTGCCTCGCCTGACAGTGCCTTGCCTTGCGTTACCCTTTCCTTGCCTTGCCGTGCACTGCCTAGCCTTGCCTTGTCGTGCATTAGCCTTGCCTTGCCTGACCGTGCCTTGCCTTGCGTTACCCTTTCCTTGCCTTGCCGTGCATTGCCTAGCCGTGCGATGTCGTGCCTTAGCCTTGTTTCCCCTTGCCGTGCCGTTCCTTCCGTTACCCTTGCCTTGCCTTGCTTTCCCTTGCCTTCCTTGGTTTCCGTTACTCTTTGCTTGCCTTCCGTGCATTGCCTAGCCTTGCGCTGTCATGCATTAGCCTTGCCTTGCCTCAGAGTGCCTTGCCTTGCGTTACCTTTTCCTTGGCTGGCCGTGCATTGCCTAGTCGTGCGTTGTGGTGCCTTAGCCTTGTTTCACCTTGCCATAGCCTTGCTTGCTTTGTCTTGCTTTCCCTTGCCTTCCTTGCCTTCCGTTACTCTTTGCTTGCCTTCCGTGCATTGCCTAGCCTTGCGTTGTCGTGCCTTAGCCTTTTTTCACCTTGCCATAGCCTTGCTAGCGTTGCCTTGCTTTGCCTTGCATTCCTTGCCTTCCGTTACTCTTTGCTTGCCTTCCGTGCATTGCCTAGCCTTGCGTTGTCGTGCCTTAGCCTTTTTTCACCTTGCCATAGCCTTGCTTGCGTTGCCTTGCTTTGCCTTGCATTCCTTGCCTTCCGTTACTCTTTACTTGCCTTCCGTGCATTGCCTAGCCTTGCGTTGTCGTGCATTAGCCTTGCCTCCCCAAACCGTGCCTTGCGTTCCGTTACCCTTTTCTTGCCTTCCCGTGCATTGCCTAGCCTTGCATTGTCGTTCCTTAGCCTTTCCTTGCCTTGCCGTGCCTTGCCTTGCGTTACCCTTTCCTTGCCTGGCCGTGCATTGCTTAGCCTTGCGTTGCCGTGCCTTAGCCTTGTTTCCCCGTGCCGTGCTTTGCCTTTTGTTACACTTGCCTTGCCTTGCTTTGCCTTGCCTTCCTTTCCATCCGTTACTCTTTCCTTGCCTAGCCGTGCACTGCGTAGCCTTGCGTTGTCGTGCATTACCCTTGCCTCGCCTGACCGTGCCTTGCCTTGCGTTACCCTTTCCTTGCCTTGCCGTGCATTGCCTAGCCGTTCCTTGTCGTGCCTTAGCCTTGTTTCCCCTTGCCGTGCCGTTCCTTCCGTTACCCTTGCCTTGCCTTGCTTTCCCTTGCCTTCCTTGCCTTCCGTTACTCTTTGCTTGCCTTCCGTGCATTGCCTAGCCTTGCGTTGTCGTGTCTTAGCCTTTTTTCACCTTGCCATAGCCTTGCTTGCGTTGCCTTGCTTTGCCTTGCCTTCCTTGCCTTCCGTTACTCTTTGCTTGCCTTCCGTGCATTGCCTAGCCTTGCGTGGTCGTGCCTTAGCCTTTTTTCACCTTCTCATAGCCTTGCTTGCGTTGCCTTGCTTAGCCTTGCATTCCTTGCCTTCCGTTACTCTTTGCTTGCCTTCCGTGCATTGCCTAGCCTTGCGTTGTCGTGCATTAGCCTTGCCTAGCCTCACCGTGCCTTGCCTTGCGTTACCCTTTCCTTGCCTTGCCGTGCATTGCCTAGCCGTGCGTTGTCGTGCCGTAGCCTTGTTTCCCCTTGCCGTGCCGTTCCTTCCGTTACCCTGGCCTGTCCTTCCTTTTCCTTGCCTAGCTTACCTTCCGTTACTCTTTGCTTGCCTTCCCTGAATTTCCTAGCCTTGCGTTGTCGTGCCTTAGCCTTATCTCGCCTGACCTTGCCTTCCTTTGCTTTAAGCTTTCCTTGCATTTTCGTGCATCGCCTAGCCTTGGGTTTTCGTGCATTAGCCTTGCCTAGCCTCACCGTGCCTTTCCTTCCGTTACCCTTTGCTTGCCTTGCTGTGCATTGCCTAGCCGTGCGTTGTCGTGCCTTAGCCTTGTTTCCCCTTGCCGTGCCGTTCCTTCCGTTACACTTGCCTTTCCTTGCTTTCCCTTGCCTTCCTTACCTTCCGTTACTCTTTGCTTGCCTTCCGTGCATTGCCTAGCCTTGCGTTGCCGTGCCTTAGCCTTGCCTCGCCTGACCGTGCTTTCCCTTGCGTTACCCTTTCCTTGCCTTGACGTGCATTGCCTAGCCTGCGTTGCCGTGCCTTAGCCTTGTTTCCCCTTGCCGTGCCGTTCCTTCCGTTACCCTTACCTTCCCTTGCTTTCCCTTGCCTTCCTTGCGTTCCGTTACTCTTTGCTTGCTTTCCGTGCATTGCCTAGCCTTGCGTTGTCATGCCTTAGCCTTGCCTCGCCTGACCGTGCTTTCCCATGCGTTACCCTTTCCTTGCCTTGCCGTGCATTGCCTAGCCTGCGTTGCCGTGCCTTAGCCTTGTTTCCCCTTGGCGTGCCGTTCCTTCCGTTACCCTTGACTTTCCTTGCTTTTCCTTGCCTTGCTTACCTTCCGTTACTCTTTGCTTCCCTTCCCTGCATTGCCTAGCCTTGCGTTGTCGTGCCTTAGTCTTATCTCGCCTGACCGTGCCTTCCTTTGCTTTAAGCTTTCCTTGCATTGTCGTGCATTGCCTAGCCTTGCGTTGTCGTGCATTAGCCTTGCCTAGCCTCACCGTGCCTTGCATTGCGTTACCCTTTCCTTGCCTTGCCGTGCATTGCCTAGCCGTGCGTTGTCGTGCCTTAGCCTTGTTTCCCCTTGCCGTGGCGTGCCTTTTGTTACACTTGCCTTGCCTAGCTTTGCCTTGCCTTCCTTTCCTTCCGTTACTCTTTCCTTGCATTGCCGTGCATTGCCTAGCCTTGCATTGTCGTGACTTATCCTTGCCTCACCTGACCGTGCCTTCCCCTGCGTTACCCTTTCCTTGCCTTGCCGTGCATTGCCTAGCGTGCGTTGTCGTGCCTTAGACTTGTTCCCCCTTGCCGTGCCTTTCCTTCCGTTACACTTACCTTTCCTTGCTTTCCCTTGCCTTCCTTACATTCCGTTACTCTTTGCATGCCTTCCCTGAATTTCCTAGCCTTGCGTTGTCGTGCCTTAGCGTTATCTCGCCTGACCTTGCCTTCCTTTCCTTTAAGCTTTCCTTGCATTGTCGTGCATCGCCTAGCCTTGCGTTTTCGTGCATTAGCCTTGCCTAGGCTCACCGTGCATTTCCTTGCGTTACTTTTTGCTTGCCTTGCCGTGCATTGCCTAGCTGTGCGTTGTCGTGCCTTAGCCTTGTTTCCCCTTGCCGTGCCGTTCCTTCCGTTACACTTGCCTTTCTTTGCTTTCCCTTTCCTTCCTTATCTTCCGTTACTCTTTGTTTGCCTTCCGTGCATTGCCTAGCCTTGGGTTGTCGTGCCTTAGCCTTGCCTCGCCTGACCGTGCTTTCCCATGCGTTACCCTTTCCTTGCCTTGCCGTGCATTGCCTAGCGTGCGTTGTCGTGCCTTAGCCTTGTTTCCCCTTGCCGTGCCGTTCCTTCCGTTACCATTGCCTTTCCTTGCTTTCCCTTGCCTTCCTTACCTTCCGTTACTCTTTGCTTGCCTTCCGTGCATTGCCTAGCCTTGCGTTGTCGTGCCTTAGCCTTATCTCGCCTGACCGTGCCTTCCTTTGCTTTAAGCTTTCCTTGCATTGTCGTGCATTGCCTAGCCTTGCGTTGTCGTGCATTAACCTTGCCTAGCCTCACCGTGCCTAGCCTTGCGTTACCCTTTCCTTGCCTTGCCGTGCATTTCCTAGCCGTGTGTTGTCGTGCCTTAGCCTTGTTACCCCTTGCCGTGCCGTTCCTTCCGTTACCCTTGCCTTCCCTTGCTTTCCCTTTCCTTCCTTGCATTCCGTTACTCCTTGCTTGCTTTCCGTGCATTGCCTAGCCTTGCGTTGGCTTTCCTTAGCCTTGCCTCGCCTGACCGTGCTTTCCCATGCGTTACCCTTTCCTTGCCTTGCCGTGCATTGCCTAGCGTGCGTTGTCGTGCCTTAGCCTTGTTTCCCCTTGCCGTGCCGTTCCTTCCGTTACACTTGCCTTTCTTTGCTTTCCCTTGCCTTCCTTACCTTCCGTTACTCTTTGCTTGCCTTCCCTGCATTGCCAAGCCTTGCGTTGTCGTGCCTTAGCCTTATCTCGCCTGACCGTGCCTTCCTTTGCTTTAAGCTTTCCTTGCATTGTCGTGCATTGCATAGCCTTGGGTTGTCGTGCATTAGCCTTGCCTAGCCTCACCGTGCCTTGCCTTGCGTTACCCTTTCCTTGCCTTGCCGTGCATTGCCTAGCCGTGCGTTGTCGTGCCTTAGCCTTGTTTCCCCTTGTCGTGGCGTGCCTTTTGTTACACTTGCCTTGACTGGCTTTGACTTGCCTTCCTTTCCTTCCGTTACTCTTTCCTTGCCTTGCCGTGCATTGCCTAGCCTTGCATTGTCGTGCCTTATCCTTGCCTCACCTGACCGTGCCTTCACCTGCGTTACCATTTCCTTGCCTTGCCGTGCATTGCCTAACCCTGCGTTGCCGTGCCTCAGCCTTGTTACCCCTTGCCGTGCCGTTCCTTCCGTTACCCTTGCCTTCCCTTGCTTTCCCATGCCTTCCTTGCGTTCCGTTACTCTTTGCTTGCTTTCCGTGCATTGCCTAGCCTTGCGTTGTCATGCCTTAGCCTTGCATCGCCTGACCGTGCTTTCCCATGCGTTACCCTTTCCTTGCCTTGCCGTGCATTGCCTAGCCGTGCGTTGTCGTGCCTTAGCCTTGTTTCCCCTTGCCGTGCCGTTCCTTCCGTTACACTTGCCTTTCCTTCCTTTCCCTTGCCTTCCTTACCTTCCGTTACTCTTTGCTTGCCTTCCGTGCATTGCCTAGCCTTGCGTTGTCGTGCCTTAGCCTTGCCTCGCCTGAACGTGCTTTCCCATGCGTTACCCGTTCCTTGCCTTGCCGTGCATTGCCTAGCCTACGTTGTCGTGCCTTGGCCTTGTTTCCTCTTGCCGTGCCGTTCCTTCCGTTACCCTTGCCTTCCCTTGCTTTCCCTTGCCTTCCTTGCGTTCCGTTACTCTTTGCTTGCTTTCCGTGCATTGCCTAGCCTTGCGTTGTCATGCCTTAGCCTTGCATCGCCTGACCGTGCTTTCCCATGCGTTACCCTTTCCTTCCTTGCCGTGCATTGCCTAGCCTGCGTTGCCGTGCCTTAGCCTTGTTTCCCCTTGCCGTGCCGTTCCTTCCGTTACCCTTGACTTTCCTTGCTTTCCCTTGCCTTCCTTACCTTCCGTTACTCTTTGCTTGCCTTCCGTGCATTGCCTAGCCTTGCGTTGTCGTGCCTTAGCCTTATCTCGCCTGACTGTGCCTTCCTTTGCTTTAAGCTTTCCTTGCATTGTCGTGCATTGCCTAGCCTTGCGTTGTCGTGCATTAACCTTGCCTAGCCTCACCGTGCCTTGCCTTGCGTTACCCTTTCCTTGCCTTGCCGTGCATTTCCTAGCCGTGTGTTGTCGTGCCTTAGCCTTGTTACCCCTTGCCGTGCCGTTCCTTCCGTTACCCTTGCCTTCCCTTGCTTTCCCTTTCCTTCCTTGCATTCCGTTACTCCTTGCTTGCTTTCCGTGCATTGCCTAGCCTTGCGTTGGCTTTCCTTAGCCTTGCCTCGCCTGACCGTGCTTTCCCATGCGTTACCCTTTCCTTGCCTTGCCGTGCATTGCCTAGCGTGCGTTGTCGTGCCTTAGCCTTGTTTCCCCTTGCCGTGCCGTTCCTTCCGTTACACTTGCCTTTCTTTGTTTTCCCTTGCCTTCCTTACCTTCCGTTACTCTTTGCTTGCCTTCCCTGGATTTCCTAGCCTTGCGTTGTCGTGCCTTAGACTTATCTCGCCTGACCTTGCCTTCCTTTGCTTTAAGCTTTCCTTGCATTGTCGTGCATCGCCTAGCCTTGCATTTTCGTGCATTAGCCTTGCCTAGCCTCACCGTGCCTTGCCCTGCGTTACCCTTTCCTTGCCTGGCCGTGCATTGCTTAGCCTTGCGTTGCCGTGCCTTAGCCTTGTTTCCCCTTGCCGTGCCTTGCCTTTTGTTACACTTGCCTTGCCTTGCTTTGCCTTGCCTTCCTTTCCTTCCGTTACTCTTTCCTTGCCTAGCCGTGCACTGCCTAGCCTTGCGTTGTCGTGCATTAGCCTTGCCTCGCCTGACCGGGCCTTGCCTTGCGTTACCCTTACCTTGCCTTGCCCTGCATTGCCTCGCCGTTCGTTGTCGTGCCTTAGCCTTGTTTGCCCTTGTCGTGCCGTTCCTTCCGTTACCCTTGCCTTGCTTTCCCTTGCCTTCCTTGCCTTCCGTTACTCTTTGCTTGCCTTCCGTGCATTGCCTAGCCTTGCGTTGTCGTGTCTTAGCCTTTTTTCACCTTGCCATAGCCTTGCTTGCGTTGCCTTGCTTTGCCTTGCCTTCCTTGCCTTCCGTTACTCTTTGCTTGCCTTCCGTGCATTGCCTAGCCTTGCGTGGTCGTGCCTTAGCCTTTTTTCACCTTCTCATAGCCTTTCTTGCGTTGCCTTGCTTTGCCTTGCATTCCTTGCCTTCCGTTACTCTTTGCTTGCCTTCCGTGCATTGCCTAGCCTTGCGTTGTCGTGCCTTAGCCTTGCCTCGCCTGACCGTGCTTTCCCATGCGTTACCCTTTCCTTCCCTTGCCGTGCATTGCCTGGCGTGCGTTGTCGTGCCTTAGCCTTGTTTCCCCTTGCCGTGCCGTTCCTTCCGTTACACTTGCATTTCCTTGCTTTCCCTTGCCTTCCTTACCTTCCGTTACTCTTTGCTTGCCTTCCGTGCATTGCCTAGGCTTGCGTTGTCGTGCCTTAGCCTTGCCTCGCCTGACCGTGCTTTCCCATGCGTTACCCTTTCCTTGCCTTGCCGTTCATTGCCTAGCGTTCGGTGTCGTTCCTTAGACTTGTTTCCCCTCACCGTGACGTTCCTTCCGTTACCCTTGCCTTTCCTTGCTTTTCCTTGCCTTGCTTACCTTCCGTTACTCTTTGCTTGCCTTCCCTGAATTGCCTAGCCTTGCGTTGTCGTGCCTTTGCCTTATCTCGCCTGACCTTGCCTTCCTTTGCTTTAAGCTTTCCTTGCATTGTCGTGCATTGCCTAGCCTTGCGTTTTCGTGCATTAGCCTTGCCTAGCCTCACCGTGCCTTGCCTTGCGTTACCCTTTGCTTGCCTTGCCGTGCATTGCCTAGCCGTGCGTTGTCGTGCCTTAGCCTTGTTTCCCCTTGCCGTGCCGTTCCTTCCGTTACCCTGGCCTGTCCTTCCTTTTCCTTGCCTAGCTTACCTTCAGTTACTCTTTGCTTGCCTTCCCTGAATTTCCTAGCTTTGCGTTGTCGTGCCTTAGCCTTATCTCGCCTGACCTTGCCTTCCTTTGCTTAAAGCTTTCCTTGCATTTTCGTGCATCGCCTAGCCTTGGGTTTTCGTGCATTAGCCTTGCCTAGCCTCACCGTGCCTTTCCTTGCATTACCCTTTGCTTGCCTTGCCGTGCTTTGCCTAGCCGTGCGTTGTCGTGCCTTAGCCTTGTTTCCCCTTGCCGTGCCGTTCCTTCCGTTACACTTGCATTTCCTTGCTTTCCCTTGCCTTCCTTACCTTCCGTTACTCTTTGCTTGCCTTCCGTGCATTGCCTAGCCTTGCGTTGTCGTGCCTTAGCCTTGCCTCGCCTGAACGTGCTTTCCCATGCGTTACCCTTTCCTTGCCTTGCCGTGCATTGCCTAGCCTACGTTGCCGTGCCTTAGCCTTGTTTCCCCTTGCCGTGCCGTTCCTTCCGTTACCCTTACCTTCCCTTGCTTTCCCTTGCCTTCCTTGCGTTCCGTTACTCTTTGCTTGTTTTCCGTGCATTGCCTAGCCTTGCGTTGTCATGCCTTAGCCTTGCCTTGCCTGACAGTGCCTTGCCTTGCGTTACCCTTTCCTTGCCTGGCCGTGCATTGCCTAGCCGTGCGTTGCCGTGCCTTAGCCTTGTTTCACCTTGTTATAGACTTGCTTGCGTTGCCTTGCTTTACTTTGCCTTGCCTTCCTTCCATTCCGTTACTCTTTGCTTGCCTTCCGTGCATTGCCTAGGCTTGCGTTGTCGTGCCTTAGCCTTTTTTCACCTTGCCATAGCCTTGCTTGCGTTTCCTTGCTTTGCCTTGCATTCCTTGCCTTCCGTTACTCTTTGCTTGCCTTCCGTGCATTGCCTAGCCTTGCGTTGTCGTGCCTTAGCCTTGCCTCGCCTAACCGTGCCTTGCCTTGCGTTACCCTTTCCTTGCCTGGCCGTGCATTGCCTAGCCTTGCGTTGCCGTGCCTTAGCCTTGTTTCCCCTTGCCGTGCCGTGCCTTTTGTTACACTTGCCTTGCCTTGCTTTGCCTTGACTTCCTTTCCTTCCGTTACTCTTTCCTTGCCTAGCCGTGCACTGCCTAGCCTTGCGATGTCGTACTTTAGCTTTGCCTCGTCTGACAGTGCCTTGCCTTGCGTTACCCTTTCCTTGCCTTGCCGTGCATTGCCTAGCCCTGCGTTGTCCTGCCTTAGCCTTGTTTCCCCTTGCCGTGCCGTTCCTTCGGTTACCCTTGCCTTGCCTTGCTTTCCCTTGCCTTCCTTGCCTTCCGTTACTCTTTGCTTGCCTTCCGTGCATTACCTAGCCTTGCGTTGTCGTGCCTTAGCCTTGCCTCGCCTGACCGTGCCTTCCCTTGCGTTACCCTTTCCTTGCCTTGCCCTGCCTTGCCTAGCCGTGCGTTGCCGTGACTTAGCCTTGTTTCCCCTTGCTGTGCCGTTCCTTCCGTTACCCTTGCCTTGCCTTGCTTTCCCTTGCCTTTCTTTCCTTCCGTTACTCTTTGCTTGCCTTCCGTGCATTGCCTAGCCCTGTGTTGTCGTGCCTTAGCCTTGTTTCCCCTTACCGTGCCGTTCCTTCGGTTACCGTTGCCTTCCCTTGCTTTCCCTTGCCTTCTTTGCATTCCGTTACTCTTTTCTTGCCTTCCGTGCATTGCCTAGCCGTGCGTTGTCGTGCATTAGCCTTGCCTTGCCTCACCGTGCCTTCCCTTGCTTTACCCTTTCCTTGCCTTGCAGTGCATTGCCTAGCCGTGCGTTGTCCTGCTTTAGCCTTGTTTCCCCTTGCCGTGCCGTTCCTTCCGTTACCATTGCCTTGCCTTGCTTTCCCTTGCCTTCCTTGCCTTCCGTTACTCTTTCATTTCCTTGCCGTGCATTTCGTAGCCTTGGGTTGTCGTGCATTACCCTTGCCTCGCCTGACCGTGCCTTCCCTTGCGTTACCCTTTCCTTGCCTTGCCGTGCATTGCCTAGCCGTGCGTTGTCGTGCATTAGCCTTGTCTTGCCTTACCGTGCCTTGCCTTGCGTTACCCTTTCCTTGCCTGGCCCTGCATTGCCTAGCCGTGCGTTGCCGTGCCTTATCCTTGTTTCCCCTTGCCGTGCCGTTCCTTCCGTTAACCTTGCCTTGCCTTGCTTTCCCTTGCCTTCCTTGCGTTCCGTTACTCTTTGCTTGCCTTCCGTGCATTGCCTAGCCTTGCGTTGTCGTGCCTTAGCCTTGCCTCGCCTGACCGTGCCTTGCCTTGCGTTACCCTTACCTTGCCTTGCCCTGCATTGCCTAGCCCTGTGTTGTCGTGCCTTAGCCTTGTTTACCCTTACCGTGCCGTTCCTTTCGTTACCCTTGCCTTACCCTGCTTTCCCTTCCATTCCTTGCCTTCCGTTACTCTTTGCTTGCCTTCCGTGCATTGCCTAGCCTTGCGTTGTCGTGCCTTAGCCTTGCCTCGCCTGACCGTGCCTTGCCTTGCGTTACCCTTTCCTTGCCTTGCCGTGAATTGCCTAGCCGTGCGTTGTCGTGCATCAGCCTTGCCTTGCCTCACCGTGCCTTGCCTTGCGTTACCCTTTCCTTGCCTTGCCGTGCATTGCCTAGCCCTGCATTGTCGTGCCTTAGCTTTGTTTCCCATTACCGTGCCGTTCCTTCCGTTACCCCTGCCTTGCCTTGATTTCCCTTGCCTTCCTTGGTTTCCGTTACTCTTTGCTTGCCTTCCGTGCATTGCCTAGCCTTGCGCTGTCGTGCATTAGCCTTGCCTTGCCTCACCGTGCCTTGCCTTGCGTTACCTTTTCCTTGGCTGGCCGTGCATTGACTAGCCGTGCGTTGTGGTGCCTTAGCCTTGTTTCACCTTGCCATAGCCTTGCTTGCTTTGCCTTACTTTGCCTTGCCTTCCTTCCATTGCGTTACCCTTTGCTTGCCTTCCGTGCATTGCCTAGGCTTGCGTTGTCGTGCCTTAGCCTTTTTTCACCTTGCCATAGCCTTGTTTGCGTTGCCTTGCTTTGCCTTGCATTCCTTGCCTTCCGTTACTCTTTGCTTGCCTTCCGTGCATTGCCTAGCCTTGCGTTGTCGTGCCTTAGCCTTGCCTCGCCTAACCGTGCCTTGCCTTGCGTTACACTTTCCTTGCCTTGCCGTGCATTGCCTAGCCGTGCGTTGTCGTGCATTAGCCTCGCCTTGCCTTCCCGTGCCGTGCCTTGCGTTACCCTTTCCTTGCCTGGCCGTGCATTGCTTAGCCTTGCGTTGCCGTGCCTTAGCCTTGTTTCCTCTTGCTGTGCCGTTCCTTTCGTTACCCTTGCCTTCCCCTGCTTTCCCTTGCCTTCCTTGCCTTCCGTTACTCTTTGCTTGCCTTCCGTGCATTGCCTAGCCGTGCGTTGTCGTGCATTAGCCTTGCCTTGCCTCACCGTGCCTTGCCTTGCGTTACCCTTTACTTGCCTTGCCGTGCATTGCCTAGCCGTGCGTTGTCCTGCCTTAGCCTTGTTTCCCCTTGCCGTGCCGTTCCTTCCGTTACCCTTGCCTTGCCTTGCTTTCCCTTGCCTTCTTTGCCTTCCGTTACTCTTTCCTTGCCTAGCCGTGCACTGCGTAGCCTTGCGTTGTCGTGCATTACCCTTGCCTCGCCTGACCGTGCCTTGCCTTGCGTTACCCTTTCCTTGCCTTGCCGTGCATTGCCTAGCCGTGCGTTGTCGTGCATTAGCCTTGCCTTGCCTCACCGTGCCTTGCCTTCCGTTACCCTTTCCTTGCCTTGCCGTGCATTGCCTAGCCGTGCGTTGTCGTGCCTTAGCCTTGTTTCCCCTTGCCGTGCCGTTCCTTCCGTTACCCTTGCCTTGCCTTGGTTTCCCTTGCCTTCCTTGGTTTCCGTTACTCTTTGCTTGCCTTTCGTGCATTGCCTAGCCTTGCGCTGTCGTGCATTAGCCTTGCCTTGCCTCACAGTGCCTTGCCTTGCGTTACCTTTTCCTTGGCAGACCGTGCATTGCCTAGCCGTGCGTTGTGGTGCCTTAGCCTTGTTTCACCTTGCCATAGCCTTGCTTGCTTTGCCTTACTTTGCCTTGCCTTCCTTAAATTCCGTTACTCTTTGCTTGCCTTCCGTGCATTGCCTAGGCTTGTGTTGTCGTGCCTTAGCCTTTTTTCAACTTGCCATAGCCTTGTTTGCGTTGCCTTGCTTTGCCCTGCATTCCTTGCCTTCCGTTCCTCTTTGCTTGCCTTCCGTGCATTGCCTAGCCTTGCGTTGTCGTGCCTTAGCCTTGCCTCGCCTAACCGTGCCTTGCCTTGCGTTACCCTTTCCTTGCCTTGCCGTGCATTGCCTAGCCGTGCGTTGTCGTGCATTAGCCTCGCCTTGCCTTACCGTGCCGTGCCTTGCGTTACCCTTTCCTTGCCTGGCCGTGCATTGCTTAGCCTTGCGTTGCCGTGCCTTAGCCTTGTTTCCCCTTGCCGTGCAGTGCCTTTTGTTACACTTGCCTTGCCTTGCTTTGCCTTGCCTTCCTTTCCTTCCGTTACTCTTTCATTTCCTAGCCGTGCACTGCGTAGCCTTGCGTTGTCGTGCATTACCCTTGCCTCGCCTGACCGTGCCTTGCCTTGCGTTACCCTTTCCTTGACTTACCGTGCATTGCCTAGCCCTGCGTTGTCGCGCCATAGCCTTGTTTCCCCTTACCGTGCCGTTCCTTCCGTTACCCTTGCCTTCCCCTGCTTTCCCTTGCCCTCCTTGCCTTCCGTTACTCTTTGCTTGCCTTCCGTGCATTGCCTAGCCTTGCGTTGTCGTGCCTTAGCCTTGCCTCGCCTGACCGTGCCTTGCCTTGCGTTACCCTTTCCTTGCCTTGCCGTGCATTGCCTAGCCGTGCGTTGTCGTGCATCAGCCTTGCCTTGCCTCACCGTGCCTTGCCTTGCGTTACCCTTTCCTTGCCTTGCCGTGCATTGCCTAGCCGTGCGTTGCCGTGCCTTAGCCTTGTTTCCCCGTGCCGTGCCGTTCCTTCCGTTACCCTTGCCTTGCCTTGCTTTCCCTTGCCTTCCTTGCCTTCCGTTACTCTTTGCTTGCCTTCCGTGCATTGCCTAGCCTTGCGTTGTCGTGCCTTAGCCTTGCCTCGCCTGACCGTGCCTTGCCTTGCGTTACCCTTTCCTTGCCTTGCCGTGCACTGCCTAGCCTTGCCTTGTCGTGCATTAGCCTTGCCTTGCCTGACCGTGCCTTGCCTGGTGTTACCCTTGCCTTGCCTTGCCGTGCATTGCCTATCCGTGCGTTGTCGTGCCTTAGCCTTGTTTCCCCTTGCCGTGCCGTTCCTTCCGTTACCCTTGCCTTGCCTTGCTTTCCCTTGCTTTCCTTGCCTTCCGTTACTCTTTGCTTGCCTTCCGTGCATTGCCTAGCCTTGCGTTGTCGTGCCTTAGCCTTGCCTCGCCTGACCGTGCCTTGCCTTGCGTTACACTTTCCTTGCCTTGCCGTGCACTGCCTAGCCTTGCGTTGTCGTGCATTAGCCTTGCCTTGCCTGACCGTGCCTTGCCTTGCGTTACCCTTTCCTTGCCTGGCCGTGCATTGCCTAGCCGTGCGTTGCCGTTCCTTAGCCTTGTTTCCCCTTGCCGTGCCTTTCCTTTTGTTACACTTGCCTTGCCTTGCCTTCCTTGCCTTCCGTTACTCTTTGCTTGCATTCCGTGCATTGCCTAGCCTTGCGTTGTCGTGCCTTAGCCTTGCCTCGCCTGACCGTGCCTTGCCTTGCGTTACCCTTTCCTTGCCTTGCCCTGCGTTGCCTAGCCCTGTGTTGTCGTGCCTTAGCCTTGTTTCCCCTTATCGTGCCGTTCCTTTCGTTACTCTTGCCTTCCCCTGCTTTCCTTTGCATTCCTTGCCTTCCTTTACTCTTTGCTTGCCTTCCGTGCATTGCCTAGCCGTGCGTTGTCGTGCATCAGCCTTGCCTCGCCTGACCGTGCCTTGCCTTGCGGTACCCTTTCCTTGGCTTGCCGTGCATTGCCTAGCCGTGCGTTGTCGTGCATCAGCCTTGCCTTGCCTCACCGTGCCTTGCCTTGCGTTACCCTTTCCTTGCCTTGCCGTGCATTGCCTAGCCGTGCATTGCCGTGCCTTAGCCTTGTTTCCCCTTGCCGTGCCGTTCCTTCCGTTACCCTTGCCTTGCCTTGCTTTCCCTTGCCTTCCTTGCCTTCCGTTACTCTTTGCTTGCCTTCCGTGCATTGCCTAGCCTTGCGTTGTCGTGTCTTAGCCTTTTTTCACCTTGCCATAGCCTTGCTTGCGTTGCCTTGCTTTGCCTTGCCTTCCTTGCCTTCCGTTACTCTTTGCTTCCCTTCCGTGCATTGCCTAGCCTTGCGTGGTCGTGCCTTAGCCTTTTTTCACCTTGCCATAGCCTTGCTTGCGTTGCCTTGCTTTGCCTTGCATTCCTTGCCTTCCGTTACTCTTTGCTTGCCTTCCGTGCATTGCCTAGCCTTGCGTTGTCGTGCCTTAGCCTTGTTTCCCCTTGCCGTGCCGTGCCTGTTGTTACACTTGCCTTGCCATGCTTTGCCTTGCCTTCCTTTCCTTCCGTTACTCTTTCCTTGCCTTCCGTGCATTGCCTAGCCTTGCGTTGTCGTGCATTAGCGTTGCCTCCCCAAACCGTGCCTTGCCTTGCGTTACCCTTTCCTTGCCTTGCCCTGCATTGCCTAGCCCTGGGTTGTCGTGCCTTAGCCTTGTTTCCCCTTGCCGAGCCGTTCCTTCCGTTACCCTTGCCTTCCCTTGGTTTCCCTTGCCTTCCTTGCCTTCCGTTACTCTTTGCTTGCTTTCCGTGCATTGCCTAGCCTTGCGTTGTCGTCATTAGCCTTGCCTCGCCTGACCGTGCCTTGCCTTGCGTTACCCTTTCCTTGCCTTGCCGAGCATTACCTAGCCGTGCGTTGTCGTGCATTAGCCTTGTCTAGCCTTACCGTGCCTCGCCTTGCGTTACCCTTTCCTTGCCTGGCCGTGCATTGCCTAGCCGTGCGTTGCCGTTCCGTAGCCTTGTTTCCCCTTGCCGTGCCTTGCCTTTTGTTACACTTGCCTTGCCTTGCTTTGCCTTGCCTTCCTTTCCTTCCGTTACTCTTTCCTTGCCTAGCCGTGCACTGCCTAGCCTTGCGATGTCGTGCATTAGCTTTGCATCGCCTGACAGTGCCTTGCCTTGCGTTACCCTTTCCTTGCCTTGCCGTGCATTGCCTAGCCCTGCGTTGCCGTGCCTTAGCCTTGTTTCCCCTTGCCGAGCCGTTCCTTCCGTTACCCTTGCCTTGCCTTGGTTTCCCTTGCCTTCCTTGCCTTCCGTTACTCTTTGCTTGCCTTCCGTGCATTGCCTAGCCTTGCGTTGTCGTGCATTAGCCTTGCCTCTCCTGACCGTGCCTTGCCTTGCGTTAACCTTTCCTTGCCTTGCCGTGCATTGCCTAGCCGTGCGTTGTCGTGCATTAGCCTTGTCTTGCCTTACCGTGCCTTGCCTTGCGTTACCCTTTCCTTGCCTGGCCGTGCATTGCCTAGCCGTGCGTTGCCGTTCCTTAGCCTTGTTTCCCCTTGCCGTGCCTTGCCTTTTGTTACACTTGCCTTGCCTTGCTTTGCCTTGCCTTCCTTTCCTTCCGTTACTCTTTCCTTGCCTAGCCGTGCACTGCCTAGCCTTGCGTTGTCGTGCATTAGACTTGCCTCCCCAAACCGTGCCTTGCCTTGCGTTACCATTTCCTTGCCTTGCCCTGCATTGCCTAGCCGTGCGTTGCCGTGCCTTAGCCTTGTTTCCCCTTGCCCTGCCGTTCCTTCCGTTACCATTGCCTTTCCTTGCTTTCCCTTGCCTTCCTTACCTTCCGTTACTCTTTGCTTGCCTTCCCTGCATTGCCTAGCCTTGCGTTGTCGTGCCTTAGCCTTGCCTCGCCTGACCGTGCCTTGCCTTGCGTTACCCTTTCTTGCCTTGCAGTGCATTGCCTAGCAGTGCGTTGTCGTGCCTTAGCCATGTTTCCCCTTGCCGTGCCGTTCTTTCCGTTATCATTGCCTTGCCTTGCTTTCCCTTGCCTTCCTTGCCTTCCGTTACTCTTTGCTTGCCTTCCGTGCATTGCCTAGCCTTCCCTTGTCGTGTCTTAGCCTTTTTTCACCTTGCCATAGCCTTGCTTTCGTTGCCTTGCTTTGCCTTGCCTTCCTTGCTTTCCGTTACTCTTTGCTTGCCTTCCGTGCATTGCCTAGCCTTGCGTGGTCGTGCCTTAGCCTTTTTTCACCTTGCCATAGCCTTGCTTGCGTTGCCTTGCTTTGCCTTGCATTCCTTGCCTTCCGTTACTCTTTGCTTGCTTTCCGTGCATTGCCTAGCCTTGCGTTGTCGTGCATTAGACTTGCCTCCCCAAACCGTGCCTTGCCTTGTGTTACACTTTCCTTGCCTTACCCTGCATTGCCTAACCCTGTGTTGTCGTGCCTTAGCCTTTTTTCCCCTTGCCGTGCCGTTCCTTCCGTTACCCTTGCCTTCCCTTGCTTTCCCTTGCTTTCCTTGCCTTCCGTTACTCTTCGCTTTCCTTCCGTGCATTGCCTAGCCTTGCGTTGTCGTGCCTTAGCCTTGCCTCGCCTGACAGTGCCTTGCCTTGCGTTACCCTTTCCTTGCCTTGCCGTGCACTGCCTAGCCTTGCCTTGTCGTGCATTAGCCTTGCCTTGCCTGACCGTGCCTTGCCTGGCGTTACCCTTTCCTTGCCTTGCCGTGCATTGCCTAGCCGTGCGATGTCGTGAGTTAGCCTTGTTTCCCCTTGCCGTGCCGTTCCTTCCGTTACCCTTGCCTTGCCTTGCTTTCCCTTGCCTTCCTTGGTTTCCGTTACTCTTTGCTTGCCTTCCGTGCATTGCCTAGCCTTGCGCTGTCATGCATTAGCCTTGCCTTGCCTCAGAGTGCCTTCCCTTGCGTTACCTTTTCCTTGGCTGGCCGTGCATTGCCTAGTCGTGCGTTGTGGTGCCTTAGCCTTGTTTCACCTTGCCATAGACTTGCTTGCGTTGCCTTGCTTTCCCTTGCCTTCCTTGCCTTCCGTTACTCTTTGCTTGCCTTCCGTGCATTGCCTAGCCTTGCGTTGTCGTGCCTTAGCCTTTTTTCACCTTGCCATAGCCTTGCTTGCGTTGCCTTTCTTTGCCTTGCCTTCCTTGCCTTCCGTTACTCTTTGCTTCCCTTCCGTGCATTGCCTAGCCTTGCGTGGTCGTGCCTTAGCCTTTTTTCACCTTGCCATAGCCTTGCTTGCGTTGCCTTGCTTTGCCTTGCATTCCTTGCCTTCCGTTACTCTTTACTTGCCTTCCGTGCATTGCCTAGCCTTGCGTTGTCGTGCATTAGCCTTGCCTCCCCAAACCGTGCCTTGCCTTGCGTTACCCTTTTCTTGCCTTGCCGTGCATTGCCTAGCCGTGCGTTCTCGTGCATTAGCCTCGCCTTGCCTTACCGTGCCTTGCCTTGCGTTACCCTTTCCTTGCCTGGCCGTGCATTGCTTAGCCTTGCGTTGCCGTGCCTTAGCCTTGTTTCCCCTTGCCGTTCCTTGCCTTTTGTTACACTTGCCTTGCCTTGCTTTGCCTTGCCTTCCTTTCCTTCCGTTACTCTTTCATTGCCTAGCCGTGCACTGCGTAGCCTTGCGTTGTCGTGCATTAGCCTTGCCTCGCCTGACCGTGCCTTGCCTTGCGTTACCCTTTCCTTGCGTTGCCGTGCATTGCCTAGCCGTGCGTTGTCGTGCCTTAGCCTTGTTTCCCCTTGCCGTGTCTTCCTTCCGTTACCCTTGCCTTGATTTCCCTTGCCTTCCTTGCCTTCCGTTACTCTTTGCTTGCCTTCCGTGCATTGCCTAGCCTTGCGTTGTCGTGTCTTAGCCTTTTTTCACCTTGCCATAGCCTTGCTTGCGTTGCCTTGCTTTGCCTTGCCTTCCTTGCCTTCCGTTACTCTTTGCTTGCCTTCCGTGCATTGCCTAGCCTTGCGTGGTCGTGCCTTAGCCTTTTTTCACCTTCTCATAGCCTTGCTTGCGTTGCCTTGCTTTGCCTTGCATTCCTTGCCTTCCGTTACTCTTTGCTTGCCTTCCCTGAATTGCCTAGCCTTGGGTTGTCGTGCCTTAGCCTTGTTTCCCCTTGCCGTGCCGTTCCTTCCGTTACCCTTGACTTTCCTTGCTTTTCCTTGCCTTGCTTACCTTCCGTTACTCTTTGCTTCCCTTCCCTGCATTGCCTAGACTTGCGTTGTCGTGCCTTAGTCTTATCTCGCCTGACCGTGCCTTCCTTTGCTTTAAGCTTTCCTTGTATTGTCGTGCATTGCCTAGCCTTGCGTTGTCGTGCATTAGCCTTGCCTAGCCTCACCGTGCCTTGCCTTGCGTTACCCTTTCCTTGCCTTGCCGTGCATTGCCTAGCCGTGCGTTGTCGTGCCTTAGCCTTGTTTCCCCTTGCCGTGGCGTGCCTTTTGTTACACTTGCCTTGCCTAGCTTTGCCTTGCCTTCCTTTCCTTCCGTTACTCTTTCCTTGCATTGCCGTGCATTGCCTAGCCTTGCATTGTCGTGCCTTATCCTTGCCTCACCTGACCGTGCCTTCCCCTGCGTTACCCTTTCCTTGCCTTGCCGTGCATTGCCTAGCGTGCGTTGTCGTGCCTTAGACTTGTTCCCCCTTGCCGTGCCGTTCCTTCCATTATACTTACCTTTCCTTGCTTTCCCTTGCCTTCCTTACATTCCGTTACTCTTTGCATGCCTTCCCTGAATTTCCTAGCCTTGCGTTGTCGTGCCTTAGCCTTATCTCGCCTGACCTTGCCTTCCTTTCCTTTAAGCTTTCCTTGCATTGTCGTGCATCGCCTAGCCTTGCGTTTTCGTGCATTAGCCTTGCCTAGCCTCACCGTGCCTTTCCTTGCGTTACTTTTTGCTTGCCTTGCCGTGCATTTCCTAGCCGTGCGTTGTCGTGCCTTAGCCTTGTTTCCCCTTGCCGTGCCGTTCCTTCCGTTACACTTGCCTTTCTTTGCTTTCCCTTTCCTTCCTTATCTTCCGTTACTCTTTGCTTGCCTTCCGTGCATTGCCTAGCCTTGGGTTGTCGTGCCTTAGCCTTGCCTCGCCTGACCGTGCTTTCCCATGCGTTACCCTTTCCTTGCCTTGCCGTGCATTGCCTAGCGTGCGTTGTCGTGCCTTAGACTTGTTTCCCCTTGCCGTGCCGTTCCTTCCGTTACCCTTGCCTTTCCTTGCTTTCCCTTGCCTTCCTTACCTTCCGTTACTCTTTTCTTGCCTTCCGTGCATTGCCTAGCCTTGCGTTGTCGTGCCTTAGCCTTATCTCTTCTAACCGTGCCTTCCTTTGCTTTAAGCTTTACTTGCATTGTCGTGCATTGCCTAGCCTTGCGTTGTCGTGCATTAGCCTTGCCTAGCCTCACCGTGCCTTGCCTTGCGTTACCCTTTACTTGCCTTGCCTTGCATTTCCTAGCCGTGTGTTGTCGTGCCTTAGCCTTGTTTCCCCTTGCCGTTGCGTGCCTTTTGTTACACTTGCCTTGCCTGGCTTTGCCTTGCCTTCCTTTCCTTCCGTTACTCTTTGCTTGCCTTGCCGTGCATTGCCTAGCCTTGCGTTGTCGTGCCTTAGCCTTGCCTCGCCTGACCGTGCCTTGCCTTGCGTTACCCTTTCCTTGCCTTGCCGTGCCTTGCCTAGCCGTGCATTGTGGTGCCTTAGCCTTGTTTCCCCTTGCCGTGCCGTTCCTTCGGTTACCCTTGCCTTCCCTTGCTTTCCCTTGCCTTCCTTGCCTTCCGTTACTCTTTGCTTGCCTTCCGTGCATTGCCTAGCCTTGCGTTGTCGTGCCTTAGCCTTGCCTCGCCTGAACGTGCTTTCCCATGCCTTACCCTTTTCTTGCCTTGCCGTGCATTGCCCAGCCTGCGTTGCCGTGCCTTAGCCTTGTTTCCCCTTGCCGTGCAGTTCCTTCCGTTACCCTTGCCTTTCCTTGCTTTTCCTTGCCTTGCTTACCTTCCGTTACTCTTTGCTTCCCTTTCCTGCATTGCCTAGCCTTGCGTTGTCGTGCCTTAGCCTTATCTCGCCTGACCGTGCCTTCCTTTGCTTTAAGCTTTCCTTGCATTGTCGTGCATTGCCTAGCCTTGCGTTGTCGTGCATTAGCCTTGCCTAGCCTCACCGTGCCTTCCCTTGCGTTACCCTTTCCTTGCCTTGCCGTGCATTGCCTAGCCGTGCGTTGTCGTGCCTTAGCCTTGTTACCCCTTGCCGTGCTGTTCCTTCCGTTACCCTTGCCTTCCCTTGCGTTCCCTTGCCTTCCTTGCGTTCCGTTACTCTTTGCTTGCTTTCCGTGCATTGCGTAGCCTTGCGTTGTCATGCCTTAGGCTTGCCTCGCCTGACCGTGCTTTCCCATGCGTTACCCTTTCCTTTCCTTGCCGTCCATTGCCTAGCGTGCGTTGTCGTGCCTTAGCCTTGTTTCCCCTTGCCGTGCCGTTCCTTCCGTTACACTTGCCTTTCCTTGCTTTCCCTTGCCATCCTTACTTTCCGTTACTCTTTTCTTGCCTTCCGTGCATTGCCTAGCCTTGCGTTGTCGAGCCTTAGCCTTATCTCGCCTGACCGTGCCTTCCTTTGCTTTAAGCTTTCCTTGCATTGTCGTGCATTGCCTAGCCTTGCGTTGTCGTGCATTAGCCTTGCCTAGCCTCACCGTGCCTTGCCTTGCGTTACCCTTTCCTTGCCTTGCCGTGCATTGCCTAGCCGTGCGTTGTCGTGCCTTAGCCTTGTTTCCCCTTGCCGTGGCGTGCCTTTTGTTACACTTGCCTTTCCTGGCTTTGACGTGCCTTCCTTTCCTTCCGTTACTCTTTCCTTGCCTTGCCGTGCATTGCCTAGCCTTGCATTGTCGTGCCTTATCCTTGCCTCACCTGACCGTGCCTTCCCCTGCGTTACCCTTTCCTTGCCTTGCCATGCATTGCCTAGCCGTGCGTTGCCGTGCCTTAGCCTTGTTACCCCTTGCCGTGCCGTTCCTTCCTTTAGCCTTGCCTTCCCTTGCTTTCCCTTGCCTTCCTTGCGTTCCGTTATTCTTTGCTTGCTTTCCGTGCATTGCCTAGCCATGCGTTGTCATGCCTTAGCCTTGCATCGCCTGACCGTGCTTTCCCCTGCGTTACCCTTTCCTTGCCTTTCCGTGTATTGCCTAGCCGTGCGTTGTCGTGCCTTAGCCTTGTTTCCCCTTGCCGTGCCGTTCCTTCCGTTACACTTGCCTTTCCTTCCTTTCCCTTGCCTTCCTTACCTTCCGTTACTCTTTGCTTGCCTTCCGTGCATTGCCTAGCCTTGCGTTGTCGTGCCTTAGCGTTGCCTCGCCTGACCGTGCTTTCAAATGCGTTACCCTTTCCTTGCCTTGCCGTTCATTGCCTAGCGTTCGGTGTCGTGCCTTAGACTTGTTTCCCCTTGCCGTCCCGTTCCTTCCGTTACCCTTGCCTTTCCTTGCTTTCCCTTGCCTTCCTTACCTTCCGTTACCCTTTGCTTGCCTTCCCTGAATTTCCTAGCCTTGCGTTGTCGTGCCTTAGCCTTATCTCGCCTGACCTTGCCTTCCTTTGCTTTTAGCTTTACTTGCATTGTCGTGCATTGCCTAGCCTTGCGTTGTCGTGCATTAACCTTGCCTAGCCTCACCGTGCCTTGCCTTGCGTTACCCTTTCCTTTCCTTGCCGTGCATTTCCTAGCCGTGTGTTGTCGTACCTTAGCCTTGTTTCCCCTTGCCGTTGCGTGCCTTTTGTTACACTTGCCTTGCCTGGCTTTGCCTTGCCTTCCTTTCCTTCCGTTACTCTTTGCTTGCCTTGCCGTGCATTGCCTAGCCCTGCGTTGTCGTGCCTTAGCCTTGTTACCCCTTGCCGTGCCGTTCCTTCCGTTACCCTTGCCTTCCCTTGCTTTCCCTTGCCTTCCTTGGGTTCCGTTACTCTTTGCTTCCTTTCCGTGCATTGCCTAGCCTTGCGTTGTCATGCCTTAGCCTTGCCTCGCCTGACCGTGCTTTCCCATGCGTTACACTTTCCTTGCCTTGCCGTGCATTGCCTAGCGTGCGTTGTCGTGCCTTAGCCTTGTTTCCGTTGCCGTGCGTTCCGTCCGTTACCATTGCCTTTCCTTGCTTTCCCTTGCCTTACTTACCTTCCGTTACCCTTTCCTTGCCTTGCCGTGCATTTCCTAGCCGTGTGTTGTCGTGCCTTAGCCTTGTTTCCCCTTGCCGTTGCGTGCCTTGTGTTACACTTGCCTTGCCTGGCTTTGCCTTGCCTTCCTTTCCTTCCGTTACTCTTTCCTTGCCTTGCCGTGCATTGCCTAGCCCTGCGTTGTCGTGCCTTAGCCTTGTTACCCCTTGCCGTGCCGTTCCTTCCGTTACCCTTGCCTTCCCTTGCTTTCCCTTGCCTTCCTTGCCTTCCGTTACTCTTTCATTTCCTAGCCGTGCACTGCGTAGCCTTGCGTTGTCGTGCATTACCCTTGCCTCGCCTGACCGTGCCTTGCCTTGCGTTACCCTTTCCTTGCCTTGCCGTGCATTGCCTAGCCGTGCGTTGTCGTGCATCAGCCTTGCCTAGCCTCACCGTGCCTTGCCTTGCGTTACCCTTTACTTGCCTTGCCTTGCATTTCCTAGCCGTGTGTTGTCGTGCCTTAGCCTTGTTTCCCCTTGCCGTTGCGTGCCTTTTGTTACACTTGCCTTGCCTGGCTTTGCCTTGCCTTCCTTTCCTTCCGTTACTCTTTCCTTGCGTTGTCGTGCCTTAGCCTTGCCTCGCCTGACCGTGCCTTGCCTTGCGTTACCCTTTCCTTGCCTTGCCGTGCCTTGCCTAGCCGTGCATTGTGGTGCCTTAGCCTTGTTTCCCCTTGCCGTGCCGTTCCTTCGGTTACCCTTGCCTTCCCTTGCTTTCCCTTGCCTTCTTTGCATTCCGTTACTCTTTTCATGCCTTCCGTGCATTACCTAGCCTTGCGTTGTCGTGCCTTAGCCTTGCCTCGCCTGACCGTGCTTTCCCATGCGTTACCCTTTCCTTGCCTTGCCGTGCATTGCCTAGCGTGCGTTGTCGTGCCTTAGCCTTGTTTCCCCTTGCCGTGCCGTTCCTTCCGTTACACTTGCCTTTCTTTGCTTTCCCTTGCCTTCCTTACCTTCCGTTACTCTTTGCTTCCCTTCCCTGCATTGCCTAGCCTTGCGTTGTCGTGCCTTAGCCTTATCTCGCCTGACCGTGCCTTCCTTTGCTTTAAGCTTTCCTTGCATTGTCGTGCATTGCCTAGCCTTGCGTTGTCGTGCATTAGCCTTGCCTAGCCTCACCGTGCCTTGCCTTGCGTTACCCTTTCCTTGCCTTGCCGTGCCTTGCCTAGCCGTGCATTGTGGTGCCTTAGCCTTGTTTCCCCTTGCCGTGCCGTTCCTTCGGTTACCCTTGCCTTTCTTTGCTTTCCCTTTCCTTCCTTACCTTCCGTTTCTCTTTGCTTGCCTTCCGTGCATTGCCTAGCCTTGGGTTGTCGTGCCTTAGCCTTGCCTCGCCTGACCGTGCTTTCCCATGCGTTACCCTTTCCTTGCCTTGCCGTGCATTGCCTAGCGTGCGTTGTCGTGCCTTAGCATTGTTTCCCCTTGCCGTGCCGTTCCTTCCGTTACACTTGCCTTTCCTTGCTTTCCCTTGCCTTCCTTACCTTCCGTTACTCTTTGCTTGCCTTCCGTGCATTGCCTAGCCTTGCGTTGTCGTGCCTTAGCCTTATCTCGCCTGACCGTGCCTTCCTTTGCTTTAAGCTTTCCTTACATTGTCGTGCATTGCCTAGCCTTGCGTTGTCGTGCAGTAGCCTTGCCTAGCCTCACCGTGCCTTGCCTTGCGTTACGCTTTCCTTGCCTTGCCGTGCATTTCCTAGCCGTGCGTTGTCGTGCCTTAGCCTTGTTTCCCCTTGCCGTTGCGTGCCTTTTGTTACACTTGCCTTCCCTGGCTTTGCCTTGCCTTCCTTTCCTTCCGTTACTCTTTGCTTGCCTTGCCGTGCATTGCCTAGCCCTGCGTTGTCGTGCCTTAGCCTTCTTACCCCTTGCCGTGCCGTCCCTTCCGTTACCCTTGCCTTCCCTTGCTTTCCCTTGCCTTCCTTGCGTTCCGTTACTCTTTGCTTGCTTTCCGTGCATTGCCTAGCCTTGCGTTGTCATGCCTTAGCCTTGCCTCGCTTGACCGTGCTTTCCCATGCGTTACCCTTTCCTTGCCTTGCCGTGCATTGAATAGCGAGCGTTGTCGTGCCTTAGCCTTGTTTCCCCTTGCCGTGCCGTTCCTTCCGTTACACTTGCCTTTCTTTGCTTTCCCTTGCCTTCCTTACCATCCGTTACTCTTTGCTTGCCTTCCGTGCATTGCCAAGCCTTGCGTTGTCGTGCCTTAGGCTTGCCTCCCCTGACCGTTCTTTCCCATGCGTTACCCTTTCCTTCCCTTGCCGTGCATTGCCTAGCGTGCGTTGTCGTGCCTTAGACTTGTTTCCCCTTGCCGTGCCGTTCCTTCCGTTACCATTGCCTTTCCTTGCTTTCCTTTGCCTTCCTTACCTTCCGTTACTCTTTTCTTGCCTTCCCTGCATTGCCTAGCCTTGCGTTGTCGTGCCTTAGCCTTATCTCTTCTAACCGTGCCTTCCTTTGCTTTAAGCTTTACTTGCATTGTCGTGCATTGCCTAGCCTTGCGTTGTCGTGCATTAGCCTTGCCTAGCCTCACCGTGCCTTGCCTTGCGTTACCCTTTACTTGCCTTGCCTTGCATTTCCTAGCCGTGTGTTGTCGTGCCTTAGCCTTGTTTCCCCTTGCCGTTGCGTGCCTTTTGTTACACTTGCCTTGCCTGGCTTTGCCTTGCCTTCCTTTCCTTCCGTTACTCTTTGCTTGCCTTGCCGTGCATTGCCTAGCCTTGCATTGTCGTGCCTTATCCTTGCCTCACCTGACCGTGCCTTCCCCTGCGTTACCCTTTCCTTGCCTTGCCGTGCATTGCCTAGCCCTGCGTTGTCGTGCCTTAGCCTTGTTACCCCTTGCCGTGCCGTTCCTTCCGTTACCCTTGTCTTCCCTTGCTTTCCCTTGCCTTCCTTGCGTTCCGTTACACTTTGCTTGCTTTCCGTGCATTGCCTAGCCTTGCGTTGTCGTGCCTTAGCCTTGCCTCGCCTGAACGTGCTTTCCCATGCGTTACCCTTTCCTTGCCTTGCCGTGCATTGCCCAGCCTGCGTTGCCGTGCCTTAGCCTTGTTTCCCCTTGCCGTGCAGTTCCTTCCGTTACCCTTGCCTTTCCTTGCTTTTCCTTGCCTTGCTTACCTTCCGTTACTCTTTGCTTCCCTTTCCTGCATTGCCTAGCCTTGCGTTGTCGTGCCTTAGCCTTATCTCGCCTGACCGTGCCTTCCTTTGCTTTAAGCTTTCCTTGCATTGTCGTGCATTGCCTAGCCTTGCGTTGTCGTGCATTATCCTTGCCTATCCTCACCGTGCCTTGCCTTGCGTTACCCTTTCCTTGCCTTGCCGTGCATTGCCTAGCCGTGCGTTGTCGTGCCTTAGCCTTGTTTCCCCTTGCCGTGGCGTGCCTTTTGTTACACTTGCCTTTCCTGGCTTTGAGTTGCCTTCCTTTCCTTCCGTTACTCTTTCCTTGCCTTGCCGTGCATTGCCTAGCCTTGCATTGTCGTGCCTTATCCTTGCCTCACCTGACCGTGCCTTCCCCTGCGTTACCCTTTCCTTGCCTTGCCGTGCATTGCCTAGCCCTGCGTTGCCGTGCCTTAGCCTTCTTACCCTTTGCCGTGCCGTTCCTTCCGTTACCCTTGCCTTCCCTTGCTTTCCCTTGCCTTCCTTGCGTTCCGTTACTCTTTGCTTGCTTTCGGTGCATTGCCTAGCCTTGCGTTGTCATGCCTTAGCCTTGCATCGCCTGACCGTGCTTTCCCATGCGTTACCCTTTCCTTGCCTTTCCGTGCATTGCCTAGCCGTGCGTTGTCGTGCCTTAGCCTTGTTTCCCCTTGCCGTGCCGTTCCTTCCGTTACCCTTGCCTTTCCTTCCTTTCCCTTGCCTTCCTTACCTTCCGTTACTCTTTGCTTGCCTTCCGTGCATTGCCTAGCCTTGCGTTGTCGTGCCTTAGCGTTGCCTCGCCTGACCGTGCTTTCAAATGCGTTACCCTTTCCTTGCCTTGCCGTTCATTGCCTAGCGTTCGGTGTCGTGCCTTAGACTTGTTTCCCCTTGCCGTGCCGTTCCTTCCGTTACCCTGGCCTTTCCTTCCTTTTCCTTGCCTTGCTTACCTTCCGTTACTCTTTGCTTGCCTTCCCTGAATTTCCTAGCCTTGCGTTGTCGTGCCTTAGCCTTATCTCGCCTGACCTTGCCTTCCTTTGCTTTAAGCTTTCCTTGCATTGTCGTGCATCGCCTAGCCTTGCGTTTTCGTGCATTAGCCTTGCCTAGCCTCAACGTGCCTTTCCTTGCGTTACCCTTTGCTTGCCTTGCCGTGCATTGCATAGCCGTGCGTTGTCCTGCCTTAGCCTTGTTTCCCCTTGCCGTGCCGTTCCTTCGGTTACACTTGCCTTTCTTTGCTTTCCCTTTCCTTCCTTACCTTCCGTTTCTCTTTGCTTGCCTTCCGTGCATTGCCTAGCCTTGGGTTGTCGTGCCTTAGCCTTGCCTCGCCTGACGTGCTTTCCCATGCGTTACCCTTTCCTTGCCTTGCCGTGCATTGCCTAGCGTGCGTTGTCGTGCCTTAGCATTGTTTCCCCTTGCCGTGCCGTTCCTTCCGTTACACTTGCCTTTCCTTGCTTTCCCTTGCCTTCCTTATCTTCCGTTACTCTTTGCTTGCCTTGCCGTGCATTGCCTAGCCCTGCGTTGTCGTGCCTTAGCCTTGTTTCGCCTGACCGTGCCTTCCTTTGCTTTAAGCTTTCCATGCATTGTCGTGCATTGCCTAGCCTTGCGTTGTCGTGCATTAGCCTTGCCTAGCCTCACCGTGCCTTGCCTTGCGTTACCCGTTCCTTGCGTTGCGGTGCATTTCCTAGCCGTGTGTTGTCGTGCCTTAGCCTTGTTACACCTTGCCGTGCCGTTCCTTTCGTTACCCTTGCCTTCACTTGCTTTCCCTTTCCTTCCTTGCATTCCGTTACTCCTTGCTTGCTTTCCGTGCATTGCCTAGCCTTGCGTTGGCTTACCTTAGCCTTGCCTCGCCTGACCGTGCTTTCCCATGCGTTACCCTTTCCTTGCCTTGCCGTGCATTGCCTAGCGTGCGTTGTCGTGCCTTAGCCTTGTTTCCCCTTGCCGTGCCGTTCCTTCCGTTACACTTGCCTTTCTTTGCTTTCCCTTGCCTTCCTTACCATCCGTTACTCTTTGCTTGCCTTCCGTGCATTGCCAAGCCTTGCGTTGTCGTGCCTTAGCCTTATCTCTTCTGACAGTGCCTTCCTTTGCTTTAAGCTTTACTTGCATTGTCGTGCATTGCCTAGCCTTGCGTTGTCTTGCATTAGCCTTGTCTTGCCTTACCGTGCCTTGCCTTGCGTTACCCTTTCCTTGCCTTGCCGTGCATTGCTTAGCCTTGCGTTGCCGTGCCTTAGCCTTGTTTCCCCTTGCCGTGCCGTGCCTTTTGTTACACTTGCCTTGCCTTGCTTTGCCTTGCCTTCCTTTCCATCCGTTACTCTTTCCTTGCCTAGCCGTGCACTGCGTAGCCTTTCGTTGTCGTGCATTACCCTTGCCTCGCCTGACCGTGCCTTGCCTTGCGTTACCCTTTCCTTGCCTTGCCGTGCATTGCCTAGCCCTGCGTTGTCGTGCCTTAGCCTTGTTTCCCCTTACCGTGCCGTTCCTTCCGTTACCCTTGCCTTCCCCTGCTTTCCCTTGCCTTCCTTGCCTTCCGTTACTCTTTGCTTGCCTTTAGTGCATTGCCTAGCCTTGCGTTGTCGTGCCTTAGGCTTGCCTTGCCTGACCGTGCCTTGCCTTGGGTTACCCTTTCCTTGCCTTGCCGTGCATTGCCTAGCCGTGCGTTGTCGTGCATCAGCCTTGCCTTGCCTCAAGGTGCCTTGCCTTCCGTTACCTTTTCCTTGCCTTGCCGTGCATTGCCTAGCCGTGCGTTGTCGTGCCTTAGCCTTGTTTCCCCTTGCCGTGCCATTCCTTCCGTTACCCTTCCCTTGCCTTGCTTTCCCTTGCCTTCCTTGGTTTCCGTTACTCTTTGCTTGCCTTCCGTGCATTGCCTAGCCTTGCGTTGTCGTGCATTAGCCTTGCCTCCCCAAACCGTGCCTTGCCTTGCGTTACCCGTTCCTTGCCTAGCCCTGCATTGCCTAGCCCTGTGTTGTCGTGCCTTAGCCTTGTTTCCCCTTACCGTGCCGTTCCTTTCGTTACCCTTGCCTTCCCCTGCTTTCCCTTGCCTTCCTTGCCTTCCGTTACTCTTTGCTTGCCTTCCGTGCATTGCCTAGCCGTGCGTTGCCGTTCCTTAGCCTTGTTTCCCCTTGCCGTGCCTTGCCTTTTGTTACACTTGCCTTGCCTTGCTTTGCCTTGCCTTCCTTTCCTACCGTTACTCTTTCCTTGCCTAGCCGTGCACTGCCTATCCTTGCGTTGTCGTGCATTAGCCTTTCCTCCCCAAACCGTGCCTTGCCTTGCGTTACCATTTCCTTGCCTTGCCCTGCCTTGCCTAGCCGTGCGTTACCGTGCCTTAGCCTTGTTTCCCCTTGCCGTGCAGTTCCTTCCGTTAACCTTGCCTTGCCTTGCATTCCCTTGCCTTCCTTGCGTTCCGTTACTCTTTGCTTGCCTTCCGTGCATTGCCTAGCCTTGCGTTGTCGTGCCTTAGCCTTGCCTCGCCTGACCGTGCCTTGCCTTGCGTTACCCTTACCTTGCCTTGCCCTGCATTGCCTAGCCCTGTGTTGTCGTGCCTTAGCCTTGTTTCCCCTTACCGTGCCGTTCCTTTCGTTACACTTGCCTTCCCCTGCTTTCCCTTGCATTCCTTGCCTTCCGTTACTCTTTGCTTGCCTTCCGTGCATTGCCTAGCCTTGCGTAGTCGTGCCTTAGCCTTGCCTCGCCTGACCGTGCCTTGCCTTGCGTTACCCTTTCCTTGCCTTGCAGTGCATTGCCTAACCGTTCGTTGTCGTGCCTTAGCCTTGTTTGCCCTTGCCGTGCCGTTCCTTCCGTTACCCTTGCCTTGCTTTCCCTTGCCTTCCTTGCCTTCCGTTACTCTTTGCTTCACTTCCGTGCATTGCCTAGCCTTCCGTTGTCGTGTCTTAGCCTTTTTTCACCTTGCCATAGCCTTGCTTGCGTTGCCTTGCTTTGCCTTGCCTTCCTTGCCTTCCGTTACTCTTTGCTTGCCTTCCGTGCATTGCCTAGCCTTGCGTGGTCGTGCCTTAGCCTTTTTTCACCTTGCCATAGCCTTGCTTGCGTTGCCTTGCTTTGCCTTGCATTCCTTGCCTTCCGTTACTCTTTGCTTGCCTTCCGTGCATTGCCTAGCCTTGGGTTGTCGTGCATTAGCCTTGCCTCCCCAAACCGTGCCTTGCCTTGCGTTACCCTTTCCTTGCCTTGCCCTGCATTGCCTAGCCCTGTGTTGTCGTGCCTTTGCCTTGTTTCCCCTTGCCGTGCCGTTCCTTCCGTTACCCTTGCCTTGCCTTGCTTTCCCTTGCTTTCCTTGCCTTCCGTTACTCTTTGCTTTCCTTCCGTGCATTGCCTAGCCTTGCGTTGTCGTGCCTTAGCCTTGCCTCGCCTGACAGTGCCTTTACTTGCGTTACCCTTTCCTTGCCTTGCCGTGCATTGCCTAGCCTTGCGTTGTCGTGCATTAGCCTTGCCTTGCCTGACCGTGCCTTGCCTGGCGTTACCCTTTCCTTGCCTTGCCGTGCATTGCCTAGCCGTGCGTTGTCGTGCCTTAGCCTTGCTTCCCCTTGCCGTGCCGTTCCTTCCGTTACCCTTGCCTTGCCTTGCTTTCCCTTGCCTTCCTTGCCTTCCGTTACTCTTTGCTTGCCTTCCGTGCATTGCCTAGCCTTGCGCTGTCGTGCATTAGCCTTGCCTTTCCTCACAGTGCCTTGCCTTGCGTTACCTTTTCCTTGGCTGGCCGTGCATTGCCTAGCCGTGCGTTGAGGTGCCTTAGCCTTGTTTCACCTTGCCATAGCCTTGCTTGCTTTGCCTTGCCTTCCTTCCATTCCGTTACTCTTTGCTTGCCTTCCATGCATTGCCTAGCCTTGAGTTGTCGTGCCTTAGCCTTTTTTCACCTTGCCATAGACTTGTTTGCTTTGCCTTGGTTTCCCTTGCCCTCCTTGCGTTCCGTTACTCTTTGCTTGCCTTCCGTGCATTGCCTAGCCTTGCGTTGTCGTGCCTTAGCCTTGCCTCGCCTGACCGTGCCTTGCCTTGCGTTACCCTTTCCTTGCCTTGCCGTGCATTGCCTAGCCGTGCGTTGTCGTGCATTAGCCTCGCCTTGCCTTACCGTGCCTTGCCTTGCGTTACCCTTTCCTTGCCTGGCCGTGCATTGCTTAGCCTTGCGTTGCCGTGCCTTAGCCTTGTTTCCCCTTGCCGTGCCGTGCCTTTTGTTACACTTGCCTTGCCTTGCTTTGCCTTGCCTTCCTTTCCTTCCGTTACTCTTTCCTTGCCTTGCCGTGCATTGCCTAGCCGTGCGTTGTCGTGCATCAGCCTTGCCTTGCCTCACCGTGCCTTGCCTTGCGTTACCCTTTCCTTGCCTTGCCGTGCATTGCCTAGCCGTGCGTTGCCGTGCCTTAGCCTTGTTTCCCCTTGCCGTGCCGTTCCTTCCGTTACCCTTGCCTTGCCTTGCTTTCCCTTGCCTTCCTTGCGTTCCGTTATTCTTTGCTTGCCTTCCGTGCATTGCCTAGCCTTGCGTTGTCGTGCCTTAGCCTTGCCTCGCCTGACCCTGCCTTGCCTTGCGTTACCCTTACCTTGCCTTGCCCTGCATTGCCTAGCCGTTCGTTGTCGTGCCTTAGCCTTGTTTGCCCTTGCCGTGCCGTTCCTTCCGTTACCCTTGCCTTGCTTTCCCTTGCCTTCCTTGCCTTCCGTTACTCTTTGCTTGCCTTCCGTGCATTGCCTAGCCTTGCGTTGTCGTGTCTTAGCCTTTTTTCACCTTGCCATAGCCTTGCTTGCGTTGCCTTGCTTTGCCTTGCCTTCCTTGCCTTCCGTTACTCTTTGCTTCCCTTCCGTGCATTGCCTATCCTTGCGTGGTCGTGCCTTAGCCTTTTTTCACCTTGCCATAGCCTTGCTTGCGTTGCCTTGCTTTGCATTGCATTCCTTGCCTTCCGTTACTCTTTGCTTGCCTTCCGTGCATTGCCTAGCCTTGCGTTGTCGTGCCTTAGCCTTGTTACCCCTTGCCGTGAAGTGCCTGTTGTTACACTTGCCTTGCCATGCTTTTCCTTGCCTTCCTTTCCTTCCATTACTCTTTCCCTGCCTAGCCGTGCACTGCCTAGCCTTGCGATGTCGTGCATTAGCTTTGCCTCGCCTGACAGTGCCTTGCCTTGCGTTACCCTTTCCTTGCCTTGCCGTGCATTGCCTAGTCCTGCGTTGTCGTGCCTTAGCCTTGTTTCCCCTTGCCGTGCCGTTCCTTCCGTTACTCTTGCCTTGCCTTGCTTTCCCTTGCCTTCCTTGCCTTCCGTTACTCTTTGCTTGCCTTCCGTGCATTGCCTAGCCTTGCGTTGTCGTGCCTTAGCCTTGTTTGCCCTTGCCGTGCCGTGCCTGTTTTTACACATGCCTTGCCATGCTTTGCCTTGCCTTCCTTTCCTTCCGTTACTCTTTCCTTTCCTAGCCGTGCACTGCCTAGCCTTGCGATGTAGTGCATTAGCTTTGCCTCGCCTGACAGTGCCTTGCCTTGCGTTACCCTTTCCTTGCCTTGCCGTGCATTGCCTAGCCGTGCGTTGTCGTGCATTAGCCTTGTCTTGCCTTACCGTGCCTTCCCTTGCGTTACCCTTTCCTTGCCTGGCCGTGCATTGCCTAGCCGTTCGTTGCCGTTCCTTAGCCTTGTTTCCCCTTGCCGTGCCTTGCCTTTTGTTACACTTGCCTTGCCTTGCTTTGCCTTGCCTTCCTTTCCTTCCGTTACTCTTTCCTTGCCTAGCCGTGCACTGCCTAGCCTTGCGATGTCGTGCATTAGCTTTGCCTCGCCTGACAGTGCCTTGCCTTGCGTTACCCTTTCCTTGCCTTGCCGTGCATTGCCTAGCCCTGCGTTGCCGTGCCTTAGCCTTGTTTCCCCTTGCCGAGCCGTTCCTTCCGTTACCCTTGCCTTGCCTTGGTTTCCCTTGCCTTCCTTGCCTTCCGTTACTCTTTGCTTGCCTTCCGTGCATTGCCTAGCCTTGCGTTGTCGTGCATTAGCCTTGCCTCTCCTGACCGTGCCTTGCCTTGCGTTACCCTTTCCTTGCCTTGCCGTGCATTGCCTTGCGTTACCCTTTCTTGCCTGGCCGTGCATTTCCTAGCCGTGCGTTGCCGTGCCTTAGCCTTGTTTCCCCTTGCCGTGCCGTGCCTTTTGTTACACTTGCCTTGCCTTGCTTTGCCTTGCCTTCCTTTCCTTCCGTTACTCTTTGCTTGCTTTCCGTGCATTGCCTAGCCTTGCGTTGTCGTGCATTAGACTTGCCTCCCCAAACCGTGCCTTGCCTTGTGTTACACTTTCCTTGCCTTACCCTGCATTGCCTAAACCTGTGTTGTCGTGCCTTAGCCTTTTTTCCCCTTGCCGTGCCGTTCCTTCCGTTACCCTTGCCTTCCCTTGCTTTCCCTTGCTTTCCTTGCCTTCCGTTACTCTTCGCTTTCCTTCCGTGCATTGCCTAGCCTTGCGTTGTCGTGCCTTAGCCTTGCCTCGCCTGACAGTGCCTTGCCTTGCGTTACCCTTTCCTTGCCTTGCCGTGCACTGCCTAGCCTTGCCTTGTCGTGCATTAGCCTTGCCTTGCCTGACCGTGCCTTGCCTGGCGTTACCCTTTCCTTGCCTTGCCGTGCATTGCCTAGCCTTGCGTTGTCGTGCCTTAGCCTTATCTCGCCTGACCGTGCCTTCCTTTGCTTTAAGCTTTCCTTGCATTGTCGTGCATTGCCTAGCCTTGCGTTGTCGTGCATTAACCTTGCCTAGCCTCACCGTGCCTTGCCTTGCGTTACCCTTTCCTTGCCTTGCCGTGCATTTCCTAGCCGTGTGTTGTCGTGCCTTAGCCTTGTTACCCCTTGCCGTGCCGTTCCTTCCGTTACCCTTGCCTTCCCTTGCTTTCCCTTTCCTTCCTTGCATTCCGTTACTCCTTGCTTGCTTTCCGTGCATTGCCTAGCCTTGCGTTGGCTTTCCTTAGCCTTGCCTCGCCTGACCGTGCTTTCCCATGCGTTACCCTTTCCTTGCCTTGCCGTGCATTGCCTAGCGTGCGTTGTCGTGCCTTAGCCTTGTTTCCCCTTGCCGTGCCGTTCCTTCCGTTACACTTGCCTTTCTTTGCTTTCCCTTGCCTTCCTTACCTTCCGTTACTCTTTGCTTGCCTTCCGTGCATTGCCAAGCCTTGCGTTGTCGTGCCTTAGCCTTATCTCGCCTGACCGTGCCTTCCTTTGCTTTAAGCTTTCCTTGCATTGTCGTGCATTGCCTAGCCGTGCGTTGTCGTGCATTAGCCTTGCCTAGCCTCACCGTGCCTTGCCTTGCGTTACCCTTTCCTTGCCTTGCCGTGCATTGCCTAGCCGTGCGTTGTCGTGCCTTAGCCTTGTTTCCCCTTGTCGTGGCGTGGCTTTTGTTACACTTGCCTTGACTGGCTTTGACTTGCCTTCCTTTCCTTCCGTTACTCTTTCCTTGCCTTGCCGTGCATTGCCTAGCCTTGCATTGTCGTGCCTTATCCTTGCCTCACCTGACCGTGCCTTCACCTGCGTTACCATTTCCTTGCCTTGCCGTGCATTGCCTAACCCTGCGTTGCCGTGCCTTAGCCTTGTTACCCCTTGCCGTGCCGTTCCTTCCGTTACCCTTGCCTTCCCTTGCTTTCCCATGCCTTCCTTGCGTTCCGTTACTCTTTGCTTGCTTTCCGTGCATTGCCTAGCCTTGCGTTGTCATGCCTTAGCCTTGCATCGCCTGACCGTGCTTTCCCATGCGTTACCCTTTCCTTGCCTTGCCGTGCATTGCCTAGCCGTGCGTTGTCGTGCCTTAGCCTTGTTTCCCCTTGCCGTGCCGTTCCTTCCGTTACACTTGCCTTTCCTTCCTTTCCCTTGCCTTCCTTACCTTCCGTTACTCTTTGCTTGCCTTCCGTGCATTGCCTAGCCTTGCGTTGTTGTGCCTTAGCCTTGCCTCGCCTGAACGTGCTTTCCCATGCGTTACCCTTTCCTTGCCTTGCCGTGCATTGCCTAGCCTGCGTTGCCGTGCTTTAGCTTTGTTTCCCCTTGCCGTGCCGTTCCTTCCGTTACCCTGGACTTTCCTTCCTTTTCCTTGCCTTGCTTACCTTCCGTTACTCTTTGCTTGCCTTCCCTGAATTTCCTAGCCTTGCGTTGTCGTGCCTTAGACTTATCTCGCCTGACCTTGCCTTCCTTTGCTTTAAGCTTTCCTTGCATTGTCGTGCATCGCCTAGCCTTGCGTTTTCGTGCATTAGCCTTGCCTAGCCTCACCGTGCCTTGCCTTGCGTTACCCTTTCCTTGCCTGGCCGTGCATTGCTTAGCCTTGCGTTGCCGTGCCTTAGCCTTGTTTCCCCTTGCCGTGCCGTTCCTGCCGTTACACTTGCCTTTCTTTGCTTTCCCTTTCCTTCCTTATCTTCCGTTACTCTTTGCTTGCCTTCCGTGCATTGCCTAGCCTTGGGTTGTCGTGCCTTAGCCTTGCCTCGCCTGACCGTGCTTTCCCATGCGTTACCCTTTCCTTGCCTTGCCGTGCATTGCCTAGCGTGCGTTGTCGTGCCTTAGCCTTGTTTCCCCTTGCCGTGCCGTTCCTTCCGTTACCATTGCCTTTCCTTGCTTTCCCTTGCCTTCCTTACCTTCCGTTACTCTTTGCTTGCCTTCCGTGCATTGCCTAGCCTTGCGTTGTCGTGCCTTAGCCTTATCTCGCCTGACTGTGCCTTCCCTTGCTTTAAGCTTTCCTTGCATTGTCGTGCATTGCCTAGCCTTGCGTTGTCGTGCATTAACCTTGCCTAGCCTCACCGTGCCTTGCCTTGCGTTACCCTTTCCTTGCCTTGCCGTGCATTTCCTAGCCGTGTGTTGTCGTGCCTTAGCCTTGTTACCCCTTGCCGTGCCGTTCCTTCCGTTACCCTTGCCTTCCCTTGCTTTCCCTTTCCTTCCTTGCCATTCCGTTACTCCTTGCTTGCTTTCCGTGCATTGCCTAGCCTTGCGTTGGCTTTCCTTAGCCTTGCCTCGCCTGACCGTGCTTTCCCATGCGTTACCCTTTCCTTGCCTTGCCGTGCATTGCCTAGCGTGCGTTGTCGTGCCTTAGCCTTGTTTCCCCTTGCCGTGCCGTTCCTTTCGTTACACTTGCCTTTCCTTGCTTTCCCTTGCCTTCCTTACCTTCCGTTACTCTTTGCTTGCCTTCCGTGCATTGCCAAGCCTTGCGTTGTCGTGCCTTAGCCTTATCTCGCCTGACCGTGCCTTCCTTTGCTTTAAGCTTTCCTTGCATTGTCGTGCATTGCCTAGCCTTGCGTTGTCGTGCATTAGCCTTGCCTAGCCTCACCGTGCCTTGCCTTGCCTTCCGTTACCCTTTCCTTGCCTTGCCGTGCATTGCCTAGCCTTGCGTTGTCGTGCCTTAGCCTTGTTTCCCCTTGTCGTGGCGTGCCTTTTGTTACACTTGCCTTGACTGGCTTTGACTTGCCTTAATTCCTTCCGTTACTCTTTCCTTGCCTTGCCGTGCATTGCCTAGCCTTGCATTGTCGTGCCTTATCCTTGCCTCACCTGACCGTGCCTTCACCTGCGTTACCATTTCCTTGCCTTGCCGTGCATTGCCTAACCCTGCGTTGCCGTGCCTTAGCCTTGTTACCCCTTGCCGTGCCGTTCCTTCCGTTACCCTTGCCTTCCCTTGCTTTCCCATGCCTTCCTTGCGTTCCGTTACTCTTTGCTTGCTTTCCGTGCATTGCCTAGCCTTGCGTTGTCATGCCTTAGCCTTGCATCGCCTGACCGTGCTTTCCCATGCGTTACCCTTTCCTTGCCTTGCCGTGCATTGCCTAGCCGTGCGTTGTCGTGCCTTAGCCTTGTTTCCCCTTGCCGTGCCGTTCCTTCCGTTACACTTGCCTTTCCTTCCTTTCGCTTGCCTTCCTTACCTTCCGTTACTCTTTGCTTGCCTTCCGTGCATTGCCTAGCCTTGCGTTGTTGTGCCTTAGCCTTGCCTCGCCTGAACGTGCTTTCCCATGCGTTACCCTTTGCTTGCCTTGCCGTGCATTGCCTAGCCGTGCGTTGTCGTGCCTTAGCCTTGTTTCCCCTTGCCGTGCCGTTGCTTCCGTTACCCTGGCCTTTCCTTCCTTTTCCTTGCCTAGCTTACCTTCCGTTACTCTTTGCTTGCCTTCCCTGAATTTCCTAGCCTTGCGTTGTCGTGCCTTAGCCTTATCTCGCCTGACCTTGCCTTCCTTTGCTTTAAGCTTTCCTTGCATTGTCGTGCATCGCCTAGCCTTGCATTTTCGTGCATTAGCCTTGCCTAGCCTCACCGTGCCTTTCCTTCCGTTACCCTTTGCTTGCCTTGCTGTGCATTGCCTAGCCGTGCGTTGTCGTGCCTTAGCCTTGTTTCCCCTTGCCGTGCCTTGCCTTTTGTTACACTTGCCTTGCCTTGCTTTGCCTTGCCTTCCTTTCCATCCGTTACTCTTTCCTTGCCTAGCCGTGCACTGCGTAGCCTTGAGTTGTCGTGCATTACCCTTGCCTCGCCTGACCGTGCCTTGCCTTGCGTTACCCTTTCCTTGCCTTGCCGTGCATTGCCTAGCCGTTCGTTGTCGTGCCTTAGCCTTGTTTGCCCTTGCCGTGCCGCTCCTTCTGTTACCCTTGCCTTGCTTTCCCTTGCCTTCCTTGCGTTCCGTTACTCTTTGCTTGCTTTCCGTGCATTGCCTAGCCTTGCGTTGTCATGCCTTAGCCTTTTTTCACCTCGCCATAGACCGTGCTTGCGTTGCCTTGCATTGCCTTGCCTTCCTTGCCTTCCGTTACTCTTTGCTTGCCTTGCCGTGCATTGCCTAGCCTTGCGTTGCCGTGCCTTAGCCTTGTTTCACCTTGCTCGTGCCGTTCCTTCCGTTACCCTTGACTTTGCCTTGCTTTTCCTTGCCTTCCTTTCCTTCCGTTACTCTTTCCTTGCATTGCAGTGCATTGCCTAGCCTTGCATTGTCGTGCACTTATCCTTGCCTCACCTGACCGTGCCTTCCCCTGCGTTACCCTTTCCTTGCCTTGCCGTGCATTGCCTAGCCTGCGTTGCCGTGCTTTAGCTTTGTTTCCCCTTGCCGTGCCGTTCCTTCCGTTACCCTGGACTTTCCTTCCTTTTCCTTGCCTTGCTTACCTTCCGTTACTCTTTGCTTGCCTTCCCTGAATTGCCTAGCCTTGCGTTGTCGTGCCTTAGCCTTGCCTCGCCTGACCGTGCTTTCCCATGCGTTACCCTTTCCTTGCCTTGCCGTGCATTGCCTAGCGTTCGGTGTCGTGCCTTAGCCTTGTTTCCCCTTGCCGTGCCGTTCCTTCCGTTACCCTTGCCTTTCCTTGCTTTTCCTTGCCTTGCTTACCTTCCGTTACTCTTTGCTTGCCTTCCCTGAATTGCCTAGCCTTGCGTTGTCGTGCCTTAGCCTTATCTCGCCTGACCTTGCCTTCCTTTGCTTTAAGCTTTCCTTGCATTGTCGTGCATTGCCTAGCCTTGCGTTTTCGTGCATTAGCCTTGCCTAGCCTCACCGTGCCTTGCCTTGCGTTACCCTTTCCTTGCCTTGCCGTGCATTGCCTAGCCGTGCGTTGTCGTGCCTTAGCCTTGTTTCCCCTTGCCGTGCCGTTCCTTCCGTTACCCTTGCCTTTCCTTCCTTTCCCTTGCCTTCCTTACCTTCCGTTACTCTTTGCTTGCCTTCCCTGCATTTCCTAGCCTTGCGTTGTCGTGCCTTAGCCTTATCTCGCCTGACCTTGCCTTCCTTTGCTTTAAGCTTTCCTTGCATTGTCGTGCATCGCCTAGCCTTGCGTTTTCGTGCATTAGCCTTGCCTAGCCTCACCGTGCCTTTCCTTGCGTTACCCTTTCCTTGCCTTGCCGTGCATTGCCTAGCCGTGCGTTGTCGTGCCTTAGCCTTGTTTCCCCTTGCCGTGCCGTTCCTTCCGTTACCCTTGCCTTCCCTTGCTTTCCCTTGCCTTCCTTGCGTTCCGTTACTCTTTGCTTGCTTTCCGTGCATTGCCTAGCCTTGCGTTGTCATGCCTTAGCCTTGCATCGCCTGACCGTGCTTTCCCATGCGTTACCCTTTCCTTGCCTTGCCGTGCATTGCCTAGCCGTGCGTTGTCGTGCCTTAGCCTTGTTTCCCCTTGCCGTGCCGTTCCTTCCGTTACCCTTGACTTTCCTTGCTTTTCCTTGCCTTGCTTACCTTCCGTTACTCTTTGCTTCCCTTCCCTGCATTGCCTAGCCTTGCGTTGTCGTGCCTTAGTCTTATCTCGCCTGACCGTGCCTTCCTTTGCTTTAAGCTTTCCTTGCATTGTCGTGCATTGCCTAGCCTTGCGTTGTCGTGCATTAGCCTTGCCTAGCCTCACCGTGCCTTGCCTTGCGTTACCCTTTCCTTGCCTTGCCGTGCATTGCCTAGCCGTGCGTTGTCGTGCCTTAGCCTTGTTTCCCCTTGTCGTGGCGTGCCTTTTGTTACACTTGCCTTGACTGGCTTTGACTTGCCTTCCTTTCCTTCCGTTACTCTTTCCTTGCCTTGCCGTGCATTGCCTAGCCTTGCATTGTCGTGCCTTATCCTTGCCTCACCTGACCGTGCCTTCACCTGCGTTACCATTTCCTTGCCTTGCCGTGCATTGCCTAACCCTGCGTTGCCGTGCCTTAGCCTTGTTACCCCTTGCCGTGCCGTTCCTTCCGTTACCCTTGCCTTCCCTTGCTTTCCCATGCCTTCCTTGCGTTCCGTTACTCTTTGCTTGCTTTCCGTGCATTGCCTAGCCTTGCGTTGTCATGCCTTAGCCTTGCATCGCCTGACCGTGCTTTCCCATGCGTTACCCTTTCCTTGCCTTGCCGTGCATTGCCTAGCCGTGCGTTGTCGTGCCTTAGCCTTGTTTCCCCTTGCCGTGCCGTTCCTTCCGTTACACTTGCCTTTCCTTCCTTTCCCTTGCCTTCCTTACCTTCCGTTACTCTTTGCTTGCCTTCCGTGCATTGCCTAGCCTTGCGTTGTTGTGCCTTAGCCTTGCCTCGCCTGAACGTGCTTTCCCATGCGTTACCCTTTCCTTGCCTTGCCGTGCATTGCCTAGCCTGCGTTGCCGTGCTTTAGCTTTGTTTCCCCTTGCCGTGCCGTTCCTTCCGTTACCCTGGACTTTCCTTCCTTTTCCTTGCCTTGCTTACCTTCCGTTACTCTTTGCTTGCCTTCCCTGAATTTCCTAGCCTTGCGTTGTCGTGCCTTAGACTTATCTCGCCTGACCTTGCCTTCCTTTGCTTTAAGCTTTCCTTGCATTGTCGTGCATCGCCTAGCCTTGCATTTTCGTGCATTAGCCTTCCCTAGCCTCACCGTGCCTTGCCTTGCGTTACCCTTTCCTTGCCTGGCCGTGCATTGCTTAGCCTTGCGTTGCCGTGCCTTAGCCTTGTTTCCCCTTGCCGTGCCTTGCCTTTTGTTACACTTGCCTTGCCTTGCTTTGCCTTGCCTTCCTTTCCATCCGTTACTCTTTCCTTGCCTAGCCGTGCACTGCGTAGCCTTGAGTTGTCGTGCATTACCCTTGCCTCGCCTGACCGTGCCTTGCCTTGCGTTACCCTTTCCTTGCCTTGCCGTGCATTGCCTAGCCGTTCGTTGTCGTGCCTTAGCCTTGTTTGCCCTTGCCGTGCCGCTCCTTCCGTTACCCTTGCCTTGATTTCCCTTGCCTTCCTTGCCTTCCGTTACTCTTTGCTTGCCTTCCGTGCATTGCCTAGCCTTGCGTTGTCGTGTCTTAGCCTTTTTTCACCTTGCCATAGCCTTGCTTGCGTTGCCTTGCTTTGCCTTGCCTTCCTTGCCTTCCGTTACTCTTTGCTTGCCTTCCGTGCATTGCCTAGCCTTGCGTGGTCGTGCCTTAGCCTTTTTTCACCTTCTCATAGCCTTGCTTGCGTTGCCTTGCTTTGCCTTGCATTCCTTGCCTTCCGTTACTCTTTGCTTGCCTTCCGTGCATTGCCTAGCCTTGCGTTGTCGTGCATTAGCCTTGCCTCGCCTGACCGTGCTTTCCCATGCGTTACCCTTTCCTTGCCTTGCCGTGCATTGCCTGGCGTGCGTTGTCGTGCCTTAGCCTTGTTTCCCCTTGCCGTGCCGTTCCTTCCGTTACACTTGCCTTTCCTTGCTTTCCCGTGCCTTCCTTACCTTCCGTTACTCTTTGCTTGCCTTCCGTGCATTGCCTAGCCTTGCGTTGTCGTGCCTTAGCCTTGCCTCGCCTGACCGTGCTTTCCCATGCGTTACCCTTTCCTTGCCTTGCCGTTCATTGCCTAGCGTTCGGTGTCGTGCCTTAGACTTGTTTCCCCTTGCCGTGACGTTCCTTCCGTTACCCTTGCCTTTCCTTGCTTTTCCTTCCCTTGCTTACCTTCCGTTACTCTTTGCTTGCCTTCCCTGAATTGCCTAGCCTTGCGTTGTCGTGCCTTTGCCTTATCTCGCCTGACCTTGCCTTCCTTTGCTTTAAGCTTTCCTTGCATTGTCGTGCATTGCATAGCCTTGCGTTTTCGTGCATTAGCCTTGCCTAGCCTCACCGTGCCTTGCCTTGCGTTACCCTTTGCTTGCCTTGCCGTGCATTGCCTAGCCGTGCGTTGTCGTGCCTTAGCCTTGTTTCCCCTTGCCGTGCCGTTCCTTCCGCTACCCTGGCCTGTCCTTCCCTTTCTTTGCCTAGCTTACCTTCCGTTACTCTTTGCTTGCCTTCCCTGAATTTCCTAGCCTTGCGTTGTCGTGCCTTAGCCTTATCTCGCCTGACCTTGCCTTCCTTTGCTTAAAGCTTTCCTTGCATTTTCGTGCATCGCCTAGCCTTGGGTTTTCGTGCATTAGCCTTGCCTAGCCTCACCGTGCCTTTCCTTGCGTTACCCTTTGCTTGCCTTGCCGTGCATTGCCTAGCCGTGCGTTGTCGTGCCTTAGCCTTGTTTCCCCTTGCCGTGCCGTTCCTTCCGTTACCCTTACCTTCCCTTGCTTTCCCTTGCCTTCCTTGCGTTCCGTTACTCTTTGCTTGCTTTCCGTGCATTGCCTAGCCTTGCGTTGTCATGCCTTAGCCTTGCATCGCCTGACCGTGCTTTCCCATGCGTTACCCTTTCCTTCCTTGCCGTGCATTGCCTAGCCTGCGTTGCCGTGCCTTAGCCTTGTTTCCCCTTGCCGTGCCGTTCCTTCCGTTACCCTTGACTTTCCTTGCTTTTCCTTGCCTTGCTTACCTTCCGTTACTCTTTGCTTCCCTTCCCTGCATTGTCTAGCCTTGCGTTGTCGTGCCTTAGTCTTATCTCGCCTGACCGTGCCTTCCTTTGCTTTAAGCTTTCCTTGCATTGTCGTGCATTGCCTAGCCTTGCGTTGTCGTGCATTAGCCTTGCCTAGCCTCACCGTGCCTTGCCTTGCGTTACCCTTTCCTTGCCTTGCCGTGCATTGCCTAGCCGTGCGTTGTCGTGCCTTAGCCTTGTTTCCCCTTGCCGTGGCGTGCCTTTTATTACACTTGCCTTGCCTAGCTTTGCCTTGCCTTCCTTTCCTTCCGTTACTCTTTCCTTGCATTGCCGTGCATTGCCTAGCCTTGCATTGTCGTGCCTTATCCTTGCCTCACCTGACCGTGCCTTCCCCTGCGTTACCCTTTCCTTGCCTTGCCGTGCATTGCCTAGCGTGCGTTGTCGTGCCTTAGACTTGTTCCCCCTTGCCGTGCCGTTCCTTCCGTTACACTTACCTTTCCTTGCTTTCCCTTGCCTTCTTTACATTCCGTTACTCTTTGCATGCCTTCCCTGAATTTCCTAGCCTTGCGTTGTCGTGCCTTAGCCTTATCTCGCCTGACCTTGCCTTCCTTTCCTTTAAGCTTTCCTTGCATTGTCGTGCATCGCCTAGCCTTGCGTTTTCGTGCATTAGCCTTGCCTAGGCTCACCGTGCATTTCCTTGCGTTACTTTTTGCTTGCCTTGCCGTGCATTGCCTAGCCGTGCGTTGTCGTGCCTTAGCCTTGTTTCCCCTTGCCGTGCCGTTCCTTCCGTTACACTTGCCTTTCTTTGCTTTCCCTTTCCTTCCTTATCTTCCGTTACTCTTTGCTTGCCTTCCGTGCATTGCCTAGCCTTGGGTTGTCGTGCCTTAGCCTTGCCTCGCCTGACCGTGCTTTCCCATGCGTTACCCTTTCCTTGCCTTGCCGTGCATTGCCTAGCGTGCGTTGTCGTGCCTTAGCCTTGTTTCCCCTTGCCGTGCCGTTCCTTCCGTTACCATTGCCTTTCCTTGCTTTCCCTTGCCTTCCTTACCTTCCGTTACTCTTTGCTTGCCTTCCGTGCATTGCCTAGCCTTGCGTTGTCGTGCCTTAGCCTTATCTCGCCTGACTGTGCCTTCCCTTGCTTTAAGCTTTCCTTGCATTGTCGTGCATTGCCTAGCCTTGCGTTGTCGTGCATTAACCTTGCCTAGCCTCACCGTGCCTTGCCTTGCGTTACCCTTTCCTTGCCTTGCCGTGCATTTCCTAGCCGTGTGTTGTCGTGCCTTAGCCTTGTTACCCCTTGCCGTGCCGTTCCTTCCGTTACCCTTGCCTTCCCTTGCTTTCCCTTTCCTTCCTTGCATTCCGTTACTCCTTGCTTGCTTTCCGTGCATTGCCTAGCCTTGCGTTGGCTTTCCTTAGCCTTGCCTCGCCTGACCGTGCTTTCCCATGCGTTACCCTTTCCTTGCCTTGCCGTGCATTGCCTAGCGTGCGTTGTCGTGCCTTAGCCTTGTTTCCCCTTGCCGTGCCGTTCCTTCCGTTACACTTGCCTTTCCTTGCTTTCCCTTGCCTTCCTTACCTTCCGTTACTCTTTGCTTGCCTTCCCTGAATTTCCTAGCCTTGCGTTGTCGTGCCTTAGACTTATCTCGCCTGACCTTGCCTTCCTTTGCTTTAAGCTTTCCTTGCATTGTCGTGCATCGCCTAGCCTTGCGTTTTCGTGCATTAGCCTTGCCTAGCCTCACCGTGCCTTGCCTTGCGTTACCCTTTCCTTGCCTGGCCGTGCATTGCTTAGCCTTGCGTTGCCGTGCCTTAGCCTTGTTTCCCCTTGCCGTGCCGTGCCTTTTGTTACACTTGCCTTGCCTTGCTTTGCCTTGCCTTCCTTTCCTTCCGTTACTCTTTCCTTGCCTAGCCGTGCACTGCGTAGCCTTGCGTTGTCGTGCATTACCCTTGCCTCGCCTGACCGTGCCTTGCCTTGCGTTACCCTTTCCTTGCCTTGCCGTGCATTGCCTAGCCGTTCGTTGTCGTGCCTTAGCCTTGTTTGCCCTTGCCGTGCCGTTCCTTCCGTTACCCTTGCCTTGATTTCCCTTGCCTTCCTTGCCTTCCGTTACTCTTTGCTTGCCTTCCGTGCATTGCCTAGCCTTGCGTTGTCGTGTCTTAGCCTTTTTTCACCTTGCCATAGACTTGCTTGCGTTGCCTTGCTTTGCCTTGCCTTCCTTGCCTTCCGTTACTCTTTGCTTGCCTTCCGTGCATTGCCTAGCCTTGCGTGGTCGTGCCTTAGCCTTTTTTCACCTTCTCATAGCCTTGCTTGCGTTGCCTTGCTTTGCCTTGCATTCCTTGCCTTCCGTTACTCTTTGCTTGCCTTCCGTGCATTGCCTAGCCTTGCGTTGTCGTGCATTAGCCTTGCCTCGCCTGACCGTGCTTTCCCATGCGTTACCCTTTCCTTGCCTTGCCGTGCATTGCCTGGCGTGCGTTTCGTGCCTTAGCCTTGTTTCCCCTTGCCTATCCGTTCCTTCCGTTACACTTGCCTTTCCTTGCTTTCCCTTGCCTTCCTTACCTTCCGTTACTCTTTGCTTGCCTTCCGTGCATTGCCTAGCCTTGCGTTGTCGTGCCTTAGCCTTGCCTCGCCTGACCGTGCTTTCCCATGCGTTACCCTTTCCTTGCCTTGCCGTTCATTGCCTAGCGTTCGGTGTCGTGCCTTAGACTTGTTTCCCCTCACCGTGACGTTCCTTCCGTTACCCTTGCCTTTCCTTGCTTTTCCTTGCCTTGCTTACCTTCCGTTACTCTTTGCTTGCCTTCCCTGAATTGCCTAGCCTTGCGTTGTCGTGCCTTTGCCTTATCTCGCCTGACCTTGCCTTCCTTTGCTTTAAGCTTTCCTTGCATTGTCGTGCATTGCCTAGCCTTGCGTTTTCGTGCATTAGCCTTGCCTAGCCTCACCGTGCCTTGCCTTGCGTTACCCTTTGCTTGCCTTGCCGTGCATTGCCTAGCCGTGCGTTGTCGTGCCTTAGCCTTGTTTCCCCTTGCCGTGCCGTTCCTTCCGTTACCCTGGCCTGTCCTTCCTTTTCCTTGCCTAGCTTACCTTCCGTTACTCTTTGCTTGCCTTCCCTGAATTTCCTAGCCTTGCGTTGTCGTGCCTTAGCCTTATCTCGCCTGACCTTGCCTTCCTTTGCTTAAAGCTTTCCTTGCATTTTCGTGCATCGCCTAGCCTTGGGTTTTCGTGCATTAGCCTTGCCTAGGCTCACCGTGCATTTCCTTGCGTTACTTTTTGCTTGCCTTGCCGTGCATTGCCTAGCCGTGCGTTGTCGTGCCTTAGCCTTGTTTCCCCTTGCCGTGCCGTTCCTTCCGTTACACTTGCCTTTCTTTGCTTTCCCTTTCCTTCCTTATCTTCCGTTACTCTTTGCTTGCCTTCCGTGCATTGCCTAGCCTTGGGTTGTCGTGCCTTAGCCTTGCCTCGCCTGACCGTGCTTTCCCATGCGTTACCCTTTCCTTGCCTTGCCGTGCATTGCCTAGCGTGCGTTGTCGTGCCTTAGCCTTGTTTCCCCTTGCCGTGCCGTTCCTTCCGTTACCATTGCCTTTCCTTGCTTTCCCTTGCCTTCCTTACCTTCCGTTACTCTTTGCTTGCCTTCCGTGCATTGCCTAGCCTTGCGTTGTCGTGCCTTAGCCTTATCTCGCCTGACTGTGCCTTCCCTTGCTTTAAGCTTTCCTTGCATTGTCGTGCATTGCCTAGCCTTGCGTTGTCGTGCATTAACCTTGCCTAGCCTCACCGTGCCTTGCCTTGCGTTACCCTTTCCTTGCCTTGCCGTGCATTTCCTAGCCGTGTGTTGTTGTGCCTTAGCCTTGTTACCCCTTGCCGTGCCGTTCCTTTCGTTACCCTTGCCTTCCCTTGCTTTCCCTTTCCTTCCTTGCATTCCGTTACTCCTTGCTTGCTTTCCGTGCATTGCCTAGCCTTGCATTGGCTTTCCTTAGCCTTGCCTCGCCTGACCGTGCTTTCCCATGCGTTACCCTTTCCTTGCCTTGCCGTGCATTGCCTAGCGTGCGTTGTCGTGCCTTAGCCTTGTTTCCCCTTGCCGTGCCGTTCCTTCCGTTACACTTGCCTTTCTTTGGTTTCCCTTGCCTTCCTTACCTTCCGTTACTCTTTGCTTGCCTTCCCTGAATTTCCTAGCCTTGCGTTGTCGTGCCTTAGACTTATCTCGCCTGACCTTGCCTTCCTTTGCTTTAAGCTTTCCTTGCATTGTCGTGCATCGCCTAGCCTTGCATTTTCGTGCATTAGCCTTGCCTAGCCTCACCGTGCCTTGCCTTGCGTTACCCTTTCCTTGCCTGGCCGTGCATTGCTTAGCCTTGCGTTGCCGTGCCTTAGCCTTGTTTCCCCTTGCCGTGCCTTGCCTTTTGTTACACTTGCCTTGCCTTGCTTTGCCTTGCCTTCCTTTCCATCCGTTACTCTTTCCTTGCCTAGCCGTGCACTGCGTAGCCTTGAGTTGTCGTGCATTAGCCTTGCCTTGCCTGACCGTGCCTTGCCTTGCGTTACCCTTACCTTGCCTTGCCGTGCATTGCCTAGCCGTGCGTTGTCGTGCCTTAGCCTTGTTTGCCCTTTCCGTGCCGTTCCTTCCGTTACCCTTGCCTTGATTTCCCTTGCCTTCCTTGCCTTCCGTTACTCTTTGCTTGCCTTCCGTGCATTGCCTAGCCTTGCGTTGTCGTGTCTTAGCCTTTTTTCACCTTGCCATAGCCTTGCTTGCGTTGCCTTGCTTTGCCTTGCCTTCCTTGCCTTCCGTTACTCTTTGCTTGCCTTCCGTGCATTGCCTAGCCTTGCGTGGTCGTGCCTTAGCCTTTTTTCACCTTCTCATAGCCTTGCTTGCGTTGCCTTGCTTTGCCTTGCATTCCTTGCCTTCCGTTACTCTTTGCTTGCCTTCCGTGCATTGCCTAGCCTTGCGTTGTCGTGCATTAGCCTTGCCTCGCCTGACCGTGCTTTCCCATGCGTTACCCTTTCCTTGCCTTGCCGTGCATTGCCTGGCGTGCGTTGTCGTGCCTTAGCCTTGTTTCCCCTTGCCGTGCCGTTCCTTCCGTTACACTTGCCTTTCCTTGCTTTCCCGTGCCTTCCTTACCTTCCGTTACTCTTTGCTTGCCTTCCGTGCATTGCCTAGCCTTGCGTTGTCGTGCCTTAGCCTTGCCTCGCCTGACCGTGCTTTCCCATGCGTTACCCTTTCCTTGCCTTGCCGTTCATTGCCTAGCGTTCGGTGTCGTGCCTTAGACTTGTTTCCCCTTGCCGTGACGTTCCTTCCGTTACCCTTGCCTTTCCTTGCTTTTCCTTCCCTTGCTTACCTTCCGTTACTCTTTGCTTGCCTTCCCTGAATTGCCTAGCCTTGCGTTGTCGTGCCTTTGCCTTATCTCGCCTGACCTTGCCTTCCTTTGCTTTAAGCTTTCCTTGCATTGTCGTGCATTGCATAGCCTTGCGTTTTCGTGCATTAGCCTTGCCTAGCCTCAGCGTGCCTTTCCTTGCGTTACCCTTTGCTTGCCTTGCCGTGCATTGCCTAGCCGTGCGTTGTCGTGCCTTAGCCTTGTTTCCCCTTGCCGTGCCGTTCCTTCCGTTACCCTTACCTTCCCTTGCTTTCCCTTGCCTTCCTTGCGTTCCGTTACTCTTTGCTTGCTTTCCGTGCATTGCCTAGCCTTGCGTTGTCATGCCTTAGCCTTGCATCGCCTGACCGTGCTTTCCCATGCGTTACCCTTTCCTTGCCTTGCCGTGCATTGCCTAGCCGTGCGTTGTCGTGCCTTAGCCTTGTTTCCCCTTGCCGTGCCGTTCCTTCCGTTACCCTTGACTTTCCTTGCTTTTCCTTGCCTTGCTTACCTTCCGTTACTCTTTGCTTCCCTTCCCTGCATTGTCTAGCCTTGCGTTGTCGTGCCTTAGTCTTACCTCGCCTGACCGTGCCTTCCTTTGCTTTAAGCTTTCCTTGCATTGTCGTGCATTGCCTAGCCGTGCGTTGTCGTGCATTAGCCTTGCCTAGCCTCACCGTGCCTTGCCTTGCGTTACCCTTTCCTTGCCTTGCCGTGCATTGCCTAGCCGTGCGTTGTCGTGCCTTAGCCTTGTTTCCCCTTGTCGTGGCGTCGCTTTTGTTACACTTGCCTTGACTGGCTTTGACTTGCCTTCCTTTCCTTCCGTTACTCTTTCCTTGCCTTGCCGTGCATTGCCTAGCCTTGCATTGTCGTGCCTTATCCTTGCCTCACCTGACCGTGCCTTCACCTGCGTTACCATTTCCTTGCCTTGCCGTGCATTGCCTAACCCTGCGTTGCCGTGCCTTAGCCTTGTTACCCCTTGCCGTGCCGTTCCTTCCGTTACCCTTGCCTTCCCTTGCTTTCCCATGCCTTCCTTGCGTTCCGTTACTCTTTGCTTGCTTTCCGTGCATTGCCTAGCCTTGCGTTGTCATGCCTTAGCCTTGCATCGCCTGACCGTGCTTTCCCATGCGTTACCCTTTCCTTGCCTTGCCGTGCATTGCCTAGCCGTGCGTTGTCGTGCCTTAGCCTTGTTTCCCCTTGCCGTGCCGTTCCTCCCGTTACACTTGCCTTTCCTTCCTTTCCGTTGCCTTCCTTACCTTCCGTTACTCTTTGCTTGCCTTCCGTGCATTGCCTAGCCTTGCGTTGTTGTGCCTTAGCCTTGCCTCGCCTGAACGTGCTTTCCCATGCGTTACCCTTTCCTTGCCTTGCCGTGCATTGCCTAGCCTGCGTTGCCGTGCTTTAGCTTTGTTTCCCCTTGCCGTGCCGTTCCTTCCGTTACCCTGGACTTTCCTTCCTTTTCCTTGCCTTGCTTACCTTCCGTTACTCTTTGCTTGCCTTCCCTGAATTTCCTAGCCTTGCGTTGTCGTGCCTTAGACTTATCTCGCCTGACCTTGCCTTCCTTTGCTTTAAGCTTTCCTTGCATTGTCGTGCATCGCCTAGCCTTGCATTTTCGTGCATTAGCCTTCCCTAGCCTCACCGTGCCTTGCCTTGCGTTACCCTTTCCTTGCCTGGCCGTGCATTGCTTAGCCTTGCGTTGCCGTGCCTTAGCCTTGTTTCCCCTTGCCGTGCCTTGCCTTTTGTTACACTTGCCTTGCCTTGCTTTGCCTTGCCTTCCTTTCCATCCGTTACTCTTTCCTTGCCTAGCCGTGCACTGCGTAGCCTTGAGTTGTCGTGCATTACCCTTGCCTCGCCTGACCGTGCCTTGCCTTGCGTTACCCTTTCCTTGCCTTGCCGTGCATTGCCTAGCCGTTCGTTGTCGTGCCTTAGCCTTGTTTGCCCTTGCCGTGCCGCTCCTTCCGTTACCCTTGCCTTGATTTCCCTTGCCTTCCTTGCCTTCCGTTACTCTTTGCTTGCCTTCCGTGCATTGCCTAGCCTTGCGTTGTCGTGTCTTAGCCTTTTTTCACCTTGCCATAGCCTTGCTTGCGTTGCCTTGCTTTGCCTTGCCTTCCTTGCCTTCCGTTACTCTTTGCTTGCCTTCCGTGCATTGCCTAGCCTTGCGTGGTCGTGCCTTAGCCTTTTTTCACCTTCTCATAGCCTTGCTTGCGTTGCCTTGCTTTGCCTTGCATTCCTTGCCTTCCGTTACTCTTTGCTTGCCTTCCGTGCATTGCCTAGCCTTGCGTTGTCGTGCATTAGCCTTGCCTCGCCTGACCGTGCTTTCCCATGCGTTACCCTTTCCTTGCCTTGCCGTGCATTGCCTGGCGTGCGTTGTCGTGCCTTAGCCTTGTTTCCCCTTGCCGTGCCGTTCCTTCCGTTACACTTGCCTTTCCTTGCTTTCCCGTGCCTTCCTTACCTTCCGTTACTCTTTGCTTGCCTTCCGTGCATTGCCTAGCCTTGCGTTGTCGTGCCTTAGCCTTGCCTCGCCTGACCGTGCTTTCCCATGCGTTACCCTTTCCTTGCCTTGCCGTTCATTGCCTAGCGTTCGGTGTCGTGCCTTAGACTTGTTTCCCCTTGCCGTGACGTTCCTTCCGTTACCCTTGCCTTTCCTTGCTTTTCCTTCCCTTGCTTACCTTCCGTTACTCTTTGCTTGCCTTCCCTGAATTGCCTAGCCTTGCGTTGTCGTGCCTTTGCCTTATCTCGCCTGACCTTGCCTTCCTTTGCTTTAAGCTTTCCTTGCATTGTCGTGCATTGCATAGCCTTGCGTTTTCGTGCATTAGCCTTGCCTAGCCTCACCGTGCCTTGCCTTGCGTTACCCTTTGCTTGCCTTGCCGTGCATTGCCTAGCCGTGCGTTGTCGTGCCTTAGCCTTGTTTCCCCTTGCCGTGCCGTTCCTTCCGCTACCCTGGCCTGTCCTTCCCTTTCTTTGCCTAGCTTACCTTCCGTTACTCTTTGCTTGCCTTCCCTGAATTTCCTAGCCTTGCGTTGTCGTGCCTTAGCCTTATCTCGCCTGACCTTGCCTTCCTTTGCTTAAAGCTTTCCTTGCATTTTCGTGCATCGCCTAGCCTTGGGTTTTCGTGCATTAGCCTTGCCTAGCCTCACCGTGCCTTTCCTTGCGTTACCCTTTGCTTGCCTTGCCGTGCATTGCCTAGCCGTGCGTTGTCGTGCCTTAGCCTTGTTTCCCCTTGCCGTGCCGTTCCTTCCGTTACCCTTACCTTCCCTTGCTTTCCCTTGCCTTCCTTGCGTTCCGTTACTCTTTGCTTGCTTTCCGTGCATTGCCTAGCCTTGCGTTGTCATGCCTTAGCCTTGCATCGCCTGACCGTGCTTTCCCATGCGTTACCCTTTCCTTCCTTGCCGTGCATTGCCTAGCCTGCGTTGCCGTGCCTTCGCCTTGTTTCCCCTTGCCGTGCCGTTCCTTCCGTTACCCTTGACTTTCCTTGCTTTTCCTTGCCTTGCTTACCTTCCGTTACTCTTTGCTTCCCTTCCCTGCATTGTCTAGCCTTGCGTTGTCGTGCCTTAGTCTTATCTCGCCTTACCGTGCCTTCCTTTGCTTTAAGCTTTCCTTGCATTGTCGTGCATTGCCTAGCCTTGCGTTGTCGTGCATTAGCCTTGCCTAGCCTCACCGTGCCTTGCATTGCTTTACCCTTTCCTTGCCTTGCCGTGCATTGCCTAGCCGTGCGTTGTCGTGCCTTAGCCTTGTTTCCCCTTGCCGTGGCGTGCCTTTTGTTACACTTGCCTTGCCTAGCTTTGCCTTGCCTTCCTTTCCTTCCGTTACTCTTTCCTTGCATTGCCGTGCATTGCCTAGCCTTGCATTGTCGTGCCTTATCCTTGCCTCACCTGACCGTGCCTTCCCCTGCGTTACCCTTTCCTTGCCTTGCCGTGCATTGCCTAGCGTGCGTTGTCGTGCCTTAGACTTGTTCCCCCTTGCCGTGCCGTTCCTTCCGTTACACTTACCTTTCCTTGCTTTCCCTTGCCTTCTTTACATTCCGTTACTCTTTGCATGCCTTCCCTGAATTTCCTAGCCTTGCGTTGTCGTGCCTTAGCCTTATCTCGCCTGACCTTGCCTTCCTTTCCTTTAAGCTTTCCTTGCATTGTCGTGCATCGCCTAGCCTTGCGTTTTCGTGCATTAGCCTTGCCTAGGCTCACCGTGCATTTCCTTGCGTTACTTTTTGCTTGCCTTGCCGTGCATTGCCTAGCCGTGCGTTGTCGTGCCTTAGCCTTGTTTCCCCTTGCCGTGCCGTTCCTTCCGTTACACTTGCCTTTCTTTGCTTTCCCTTTCCTTCCTTATCTTCCGTTACTCTTTGCTTGCCTTCCGTGCATTGCCTAGCCTTGGGTTGTCGTGCCTTAGCCTTGCCTCGCCTGACCGTGCTTTCCCATGCGTTACCCTTTCCTTGCCTTGCCGTGCATTGCCTAGCGTGCGTTGTCGTGCCTTAGCCTTGTTTCCCCTTGCCGTGCCGTTCCTTCCGTTACCATTGCCTTTCCTTGCTTTCCCTTGCCTTCCTTACCTTCCGTTACTCTTTGCTTGCCTTCCGTGCATTGCCTAGCCTTGCGTTGTCGTGCCTTAGCCTTATCTCGCCTGACTGTGCCTTCCCTTGCTTTAAGCTTTCCTTGCATTGTCGTGCATTGCCTAGCCTTGCGTTGTCGTGCATTAACCTTGCCTAGCCTCACCGTGCCTTGCCTTGCGTTACCCTTTCCTTGCCTTGCCGTGCATTTCCTAGCCGTGTGTTGTCGTGCCTTAGCCTTGTTACCCCTTGCCGTGCCGTTCCTTCCGTTACCCTTGCCTTCCCTTGCTTTCCCTTTCCTTCCTTGCATTCCGTTACTCCTTGCTTGCTTTCCGTGCATTGCCTAGCCTTGCGTTGGCTTTCCTTAGCCTTGCCTCGCCTGACCGTGCTTTCCCATGCGTTACCCTTTCCTTGCCTTGCCGTGCATTGCCTAGCGTGCGTTGTCGTGCCTTAGCCTTGTTTCCCCTTGCCGTGCCGTTCCTTCCGTTACACTTGCCTTTCTTTGGTTTCCCTTGCCTTCCTTACCTTCCGTTACTCTTTGCTTGCCTTCCCTGAATTTCCTAGCCTTGCGTTGTCGTGCCTTAGACTTATCTCGCCTGACCTTGCCTTCCTTTGCTTTAAGCTTTCCTTGCATTGTCGTGCATCGCCTAGCCTTGCATTTTCGTGCATTAGCCTTGCCTAGCCTCACCGTGCCTTGCCTTGCGTTACCCTTTCCTTGCCTGGCCGTGCATTGCTTAGCCTTGCGTTGCCGTGCCTTAGCCTTGTTTCCCCTTGCCGTGCCTTGCCTTTTGTTACACTTGCCTTGCCTTGCTTTGCCTTGCCTTCCTTTCCATCCGTTACTCTTTCCTTGCCTAGCCGTGCACTGCGTAGCCTTGAGTTGTCGTGCATTACCCTTGCCTCGCCTGACCGTGCCTTGCCTTGCGTTACCCTTTCCTTGCCTTGCCGTGCATTGCCTAGCCGTTCGTTGTCGTGCCTTAGCCTTGTTTGCCCTTGCCGTGCCGTTCCTTCCGTTACCCTTGCCTTGATTTCCCTTGCCTTCCTTGCCTTCCGTTACTCTTTGCTTGCCTTCCGTGCATTGCCTAGCCTTGGGTTATCGTGTCTTAGCCTTTTTTCACCTTGCCATAGACTTGCTTGCGTTGCCTTGCTTTGCCTTGCCTTCCTTGCCTTCCGTTACTCTTTGCTTGCCTTCCGTGCATTGCCTAGCCTTGCGTGGTCGTGCCTTAGCCTTTTTTCACCTTCTCATAGCCTTGCTTGCGTTGCCTTGCTTTGCCTTGCATTCCTTGCCTTCCGTTACTCTTTGCTTGCCTTCCGTGCATTGCCTAGCCTTGCGTTGTCGTGCATTAGCCTTGCCTCGCCTGACCGTGCTTTCCCATGCGTTACCCTTTCCTTGCCTTGCCGTGCATTGCCTGGCGTGCGTTTCGTGCCTTAGCCTTGTTTCCCCTTGCCTATCCGTTCCTTCCGTTACACTTGCCTTTCCTTGCTTTCCCTTGCCTTCCTTACCTTCCGTTACTCTTTGCTTGCCTTCCGTGCATTGCCTAGCCTTGCGTTGTCGTGCCTTAGCCTTGCCTCGCCTGACCGTGCTTTCCCATGCGTTACCCTTTCCTTGCCTTGCCGTTCATTGCCTAGCGTTCGTTGTCGTGCCTTAGCCTTGTTTCCCCTTGCCGTGCCGTTCCTTCCGTTACCCTTGCCTTTCCTTGCTTTTCCTTGCCTTGCTTACCTTCCGTTACTCTTTGCTTGCCTTCCCTGCATTGCCTAGCCTTGCGTTGTCGTGCCTTAGCCTTATCTCGCCTGACCTTGCCTTCCTTTGCTTTAAGCTTTCCTTGCATTGTCGTGCATTGCCTAGCCTTGCGTTTTCGTGCATTAGCCTTGCCTAGCCTCACCGTGCCTTGCCTTGCGTTACCCTTTGCTTGCCTTGCCGTGCATTGCCTAGCCGTGCGTTGTCGTGCCTTAGCCTTGTTTCCCCTTGCCGTGCCGTTCCTTCCGTTACCCTTGCCTTTCCTTCCTTTTCCTTGCCTTCCTTACCTTCCGTTACTCTTTGCTTGCCTTCCCTGAATTTCCTAGCCTTGCGTTGTCGTGCCTTAGCCTTATGTCGCCTGACCTTGCCTTCCTTTGCTTAAAGCTTTCCTTGCATTTTCGTGCATCGCCTAGCCTTGGGTTTTCGTGCATTAGCCTTGCCTAGGCTCACCGTGCATTTCCTTGCGTTACTTTTTGCTTGCCTTGCCGTGCATTGCCTAGCCGTGCGTTGTCGTGCCTTAGCCTTGTTTCCCCTTGCCGTGCCGTTCCTTCCGTTACACTTGCCTTTCTTTGCTTTCCCTTTCCTTCCTTATCTTCCGTTACTCTTTGCTTGCCTTCCGTGCATTGCCTAGCCTTGGGTTGTCGTGCCTTAGCCTTGCCTCGCCTGACCGTGCTTTCCCATGCGTTACCCTTTCCTTGCCTTGCCGTGCATTGCCTAGCGTGCGTTGTCGTGCCTTAGCCTTGTTTCCCCTTGCCGTGCCGTTCCTTCCGTTACACTTGCCTTTCTTTGCTTTCCCTTACCTTCCGTTACTCTTTGCTTGCCTTCCCTGAATTTCCTAGCCTTGCGTTGTCGTGCCTTAGACTTATCTCGCCTGACCTTGCCTTCCTTTGCTTTAAGCTTTCCTTGCATTGTCGTGCATCGCCTAGCCTTGCATTTTCGTGCATTAGCCTTGCCTAGCCTCACCGTGCCTTGCCTTGCGTTAACCTTTCCTTGCCTGGCCGTGCATTGCTTAGCCTTGCGTTGCCGTGCCTTAGCCTTGTTTCCCCTTGCCGTGCCTTGCCTTTTGTTACACTTGCCTTGCCTTGCTTTGCCTTGCCTTCCTTTCCATCCGTTACTCTTTCCTTGCCTAGCCGTGCACTGCGTAGCCTTGAGTTGTCGTGCATTACCCTTGCCTCGCCTGACCGTGCCTTGCCTTGCGTTACCCTTTCCTTGCCTTGCCGTGCATTGCCTAGCCGTTCGTTGTCGTGCCTTAGCCTTGTTTGCCCTTGCCGTGCCGTTCCTTCCGTTACCCTTGCCTTGATTTCCCTTGCCTTCCTTGCCTTCCGTTACTCTTTGCTTGCCTTCCGTGCATTGCCTAGCCTTGCGTTGTCGTGTCTTAGCCTTTTTTCACCTTGCCATAGCCTTGCTTGCGTTGCCTTGCTTTGCCTTGCCTTCCTTGCCTTCCGTTACTCTTTGCTTGCCTTCCGTGCATTGCCTAGCCTTGCGTGGTCGTGCCTTAGCCTTTTTTCACCTTCTCATAGCCTTGCTTGCGTTGCCTTGCTTTGCCTTGCATTCCTTGCCTTCCGTTACTCTTTGCTTGCCTTCCGTGCATTGCCTAGCCTTGCGTTGTCGTGCATTAGCCTTGCCTCGCCTGACCGTGCTTTCCCATGCGTTACCCTTTCCTTGCCTTGCCGTGCATTGCCTGGCGTGCGTTGTCGTGCCTTAGCCTTGTTTCCCCTTGCCGTGCCGTTCCTTCCGTTACACTTGCCTTTCCTTGCTTTCCCGTGCCTTCCTTACCTTCCGTTACTCTTTGCTTGCCTTCCGTGCATTGCCTAGCCTTGCGTTGTCGTGCCTTAGCCTTGCCTCGCCTGACCGTGCTTTCCCATGCGTTACCCTTTCCTTGCCTTGCCGTTCATTGCCTAGCGTTCGGTGTCGTGCCTTAGACTTGTTTCCCCTTGCCGTGACGTTCCTTCCGTTACCCTTGCCTTTCCTTGCTTTTCCTTCCCTTGCTTACCTTCCGTTACTCTTTGCTTGCCTTCCCTGAATTGCCTAGCCTTGCGTTGTCGTGCCTTTGCCTTATCTCGCCTGACCTTGCCTTCCTTTGCTTTAAGCTTTCCTTGCATTGTCGTGCATTGCATAGCCTTGCGTTTTCGTGCATTAGCCTTGCCTAGCCTCACCGTGCCTTGCCTTGCGTTACCCTTTGCTTGCCTTGCCGTGCATTGCCTAGCCGTGCGTTGTCGTGCCTTAGCCTTGTTTCCCCTTGCCGTGCCGTTCCTTCCGTTACCCTGGCCTGTCCTTCCTTTTCCTTGCCTAGCTTACCTTCCGTTACTCTTTGCTTGCCTTCCCTGAATTTCCTAGCCTTGCGTTGTCGTGCCTTAGCCTTATCTCGCCTGACCTTGCCTTCCTTTGCTTAAAGCTTTCCTTGCATTTTCGTGCATCGCCTAGCCTTGGGTTTTCGTGCATTAGCCTTGCCTAGCCTCACCGTGCCTTTCCTTGCGTTACCCTTTGCTTGCCTTGCCGTGCATTGCCTAGCCGTGCGTTGTCGTGCCTTAGCCTTGTTTCCCCTTGCCGTGCCGTTCCTTCCGTTACCCTTACCTTCCCTTGCTTTCCCTTGCCTTCCTTGCGTTCCGTTACTCTTTGCTTGCTTTCCGTGCATTGCCTAGCCTTGCGTTGTCATGCCTTAGCCTTGCATCGCCTGACCGTGCTTTCCCATGCGTTACCCTTTCCTTGCCTTGCCGTGCATTGCCTAGCCGTGCGTTGTCGTGCCTTAGCCTTGTTTCCCCTTGCCGTGCCGTTCCTTCCGTTACCCTTGACTTTCCTTGCTTTCCCTTGCCTTCCTTACCTTCCGTTACTCTTTGCTTCCCTTCCCTGCATTGTCTAGCCTTGCGTTGTCGTGCCTTAGTCTTATCTCGCCTGACCGTGCCTTCCTTTGCTTTAAGCTTTCCTTGCATTGTCGTGCATTGCCTAGCCGTGCGTTGTCGTGCATTAGCCTTGCCTAGCCTCACCGTGCCTTGCCTTGCGTTACCCTTTCCTTGCCTTGCCGTGCATTGCCTAGCCGTGCGTTGTCGTGCCTTAGCCTTGTTTCCCCTTGTCGTGGCGTGGCTTTTGTTACACTTGCCTTGACTGGCTTTGACTTGCCTTCCTTTCCTTCCGTTACTCTTTCCTTGCCTTGCCGTGCATTGCCTAGCCTTGCATTGTCGTGCCTTATCCTTGCCTCACCTGACCGTGCCTTCACCTGCGTTACCATTTCCTTGCCTTGCCGTGCATTGCCTAACCCTGCGTTGCCGTGCCTTAGCCTTGTTACCCCTTGCCGTGCCGTTCCTTCCGTTACCCTTGCCTTCCCTTGCTTTCCCATGCCTTCCTTGCGTTCCGTTACTCTTTGCTTGCTTTCCGTGCATTGCCTAGCCTTGCGTTGTCATGCCTTAGCCTTGCATCGCCTGACCGTGCTTTCCCATGCGTTACCCTTTCCTTGCCTTGCCGTGCATTGCCTAGCCGTGCGTTGTCGTGCCTTAGCCTTGTTTCCCCTTGCCGTGCCGTTCCTCCCGTTACACTTGCCTTTCCTTCCTTTCCGTTGCCTTCCTTACCTTCCGTTACTCTTTGCTTGCCTTCCGTGCATTGCCTAGCCTTGCGTTGTTGTGCCTTAGCCTTGCCTCGCCTGAACGTGCTTTCCCATGCGTTACCCTTTCCTTGCCTTGCCGTGCATTGCCTAGCCTGCGTTGCCGTGCTTTAGCTTTGTTTCCCCTTGCCGTGCCGTTCCTTCCGTTACCCTGGACTTTCCTTCCTTTTCCTTGCCTTGCTTACCTTCCGTTACTCTTTGCTTGCCTTCCCTGAATTTCCTAGCCTTGCGTTGTCGTGCCTTAGACTTATCTCGCCTGACCTTGCCTTCCTTTGCTTTAAGCTTTCCTTGCATTGTCGTGCATCGCCTAGCCTTGCATTTTCGTGCATTAGCCTTCCCTAGCCTCACCGTGCCTTGCCTTGCGTTACCCTTTCCTTGCCTGGCCGTGCATTGCTTAGCCTTGCGTTGCCGTGCCTTAGCCTTGTTTCCCCTTGCCGTGCCGTGCCTTTTGTTACACTTGCCTTGCCTTGCTTTGCCTTGCCTTCCTTTCCATCCGTTACTCTTTCCTTGCCTAGCCGTGCACTGCGTAGCCTTGAGTTGTCGTGCATTACCCTTGCCTCGCCTGACCGTGCCTTGCCTTGCGTTACCCTTTCCTTGCCTTGCCGTGCATTGCCTAGCCGTTCGTTGTCGTGCCTTAGCCTTGTTTGCCCTTGCCGTGCCGCTCCTTCCGTTACCCTTGCCATGATTTCCCTTGCCTTCCTTGCCTTCCGTTACTCTTTGCTTGCCTTCCGTGCATTGCCTAGCCTTGCGTTGTCGTGTCTTAGCCTTTTTTCACCTTGCCATAGCCTTGCTTGCGTTGCCTTGCTTTGCCTTGCCTTCCTTGCCTTCCGTTACTCTTTGCTTGCCTTCCGTGCATTGCCTAGCCTTGCGTGGTCGTGCCTTAGCCTTTTTTCACCTTCTCATAGCCTTGCTTGCGTTGCCTTGCTTTGCCTTGCATTCCTTGCCTTCCGTTACTCTTTGCTTGCCTTCCGTGCATTGCCTAGCCTTGCGTTGTCGTGCATTAGCCTTGCCTCGCCTGACCGTGCTTTCCCATGCGTTACCCTTTCCTTGCCTTGCCGTGCATTGCCTGGCGTGCGTTGTCGTGCCTTAGCCTTGTTTCCCCTTGCCGTGCCGTTCCTTCCGTTACACTTGCCTTTCCTTGCTTTCCCGTGCCTTCCTTACCTTCCGTTACTCTTTGCTTGCCTTCCGTGCATTGCCTAGCCTTGCGTTGTCGTGCCTTAGCCTTGCCTCGCCTGACCGTGCTTTCCCATGCGTTACCCTTTCCTTGCCTTGCCGTTCATTGCCTAGCGTTCGGTGTCGTGCCTTAGACTTGTTTCCCCTTGCCGTGACGTTCCTTCCGTTACCCTTGCCTTTCCTTGCTTTTCCTTGCCTTGCTTACCTTCCGTTACTCTTTGCTTGCCTTCCCTGAATTGCCTAGCCTTGCGTTGTCGTGCCTTTGCCTTATCTCGCCTGACCTTGCCTTCCTTTGCTTTAAGCTTTCCTTGCATTGTCGTGCATTGCCTAGCCTTGCGTTTTCGTGCATTAGCCTTGCCTAGCCTCACCGTGCCTTGCCTTGCGTTACCCTTTGCTTGCCTTGCCGTGCATTGCCTAGCCGTGCGTTGTCGTGCCTTAGCCTTGTTTCCCCTTGCCGTGCCGTTCCTTCCGCTACCCTGGCCTGTCCTTCCCTTTCTTTGCCTAGCTTACCTTCCGTTACTCTTTGCTTGCCTTCCCTGAATTTCCTAGCCTTGCGTTGTCGTGCCTTAGCCTTATCTCGCCTGACCTTGCCTTCCTTTGCTTAAAGCTTTCCTTGCATTTTCGTGCATCGCCTAGCCTTGGGTTTTCGTGCATTAGCCTTGCCTAGCCTCACCGTGCCTTTCCTTGCGTTACCCTTTGCTTGCCTTGCCGTGCATTGCCTAGCCGTGCGTTGTCGTGCCTTAGCCTTGTTTCCCCTTGCCGTGCCGTTCCTTCCGTTACCCTTACCTTCCCTTGCTTTCCCTTGCCTTCCTTGCGTTCCGTTACTCTTTGCTTGCTTTCCGTGCATTGCCTAGCCTTGCGTTGTCATGCCTTAGCCTTGCATCGCCTGACCGTGCTTTCCCATGCGTTACCCTTTCCTTCCTTGCCGTGCATTGCCTAGCCTGCGTTGCCGTGCCTTAGCCTTGTTTCCCCTTGCCGTGCCGTTCCTTCCGTTACCCTTGACTTTCCTTGCTTTTCCTTGCCTTGCTTACCTTCCGTTACTCTTTGCTTCCCTTCCCTGCATTGTCTAGCCTTGCGTTGTCGTGCCTTAGTCTTATCTCGCCTGACCGTGCCTTCCTTTGCTTTAAGCTTTCCTTGCATTGTCGTGCATTGCCTAGCCTTGCGTTGTCGTGCATTAGCCTTGCCTAGCCTCACCGTGCCTTGCATTGCTTTACCCTTTCCTTGCCTTGCCGTGCATTGCCTAGCCGTGCGTTGTCGTGCCTTAGCCTTGTTTCCCCTTGCCGTGGCGTGCCTTTTGTTACACTTGCCTTGCCTAGCTTTGCCTTGCCTTCCTTTCCTTCCGTTACTCTTTCCTTGCATTGCCGTGCATTGCCTAGCCTTGCATTGTCGTGCCTTATCCTTGCCTCACCTGACCGTGCCTTCCCCTGCGTTACCCTTTCCTTGCCTTGCCGTGCATTGCCTAGCGTGCGTTGTCGTGCCTTAGACTTGTTCCCCCTTGCCGTGCCGTTCCTTCCGTTATACTTACCTTTCCTTGCTTTCCCTTGCCTTCTTTACATTCCGTTACTCTTTGCATGCCTTCCCTGAATTTCCTAGCCTTGCGTTGTCGTGTCTTAGCCTTTTTTCACCTTGCCATAGCCTTGCTTGCGTTGCTGTGCTTTGCCTTGCCTTCCTTGCCTTCCGTTACTCTTTGCTTGCCTTCCGTGCATTGCCTAGCCTTGCGTGGTCGTGCCTTAGCCTTTTTTCACCTTCTCATAGCCTTGCTTGCGTTGCCTTGCTTTGCCTTGCATTCCTTGCCTTCCGTTACTCTTTGCTTGCCTTCCGTGCATTGCCTAGCCTTGCGTTGTCGTGCATTAGCCTTGCCTCGCCTGACCGTGCTTTCCCATGCGTTACCCTTTCCTTGCCTTGCCGTGCATTGCCTAGCGTGCGTTGTCGTGCCTTAGCCTTGTTTCCCCTTGCCGTGCCGTTCCTTCCGTTACACTTGCCTTTCCTTGCTTTCCCTTGCCTTCCTTACCTTCCGTTACTCTTTGCTTGCCTTCCGTGCATTGCCTAGCCTTGCGTTGTCGTGCCTTAGCCTTGCCTCGCCTGACCGTGCTTTCCCATGCGTTACCCTTTCCTTGCCTTGCCGTTCATTGCCAACGTTCGGTGTCGTGCCTTAGACTTGTATCCCCTCACCGTGACGTTCCTTCCGTTACCCTTGCCTTTCCTTGCTTTTCCTTGCCTTGCTTACCTTCCGTTACTCTTTGCTTGCCTTCCCTGAATTGCCTAGCCTTGCGTTGTCGTGCCTTTGCCTTATCTCGCCTGACCTTGCCTTCCTTTGCTTTAAGTTACTCCTTGCATTGTCGTGCATTGCCTAGCCTTGCGTTTTCGTGCATTAGCCTTGCCTAGCCTGACCGTGCCTTGCCTTGCGTTACCCTTTCCTTGCCTTGCCGTGCATTGCCTAGCCGTGCGTTGTCGTGCCTTAGCCTTGTTTCCCCTTGCCGTGCCGTTCCTTCCGTTACCCTGGCCTGTCCTTCCTTTTCCTTGCCTAGCTTACCTTCCGTTACTCTTTGCTTGCCTTCCCTGAATTTCCTAGCCTTGCGTTGTCGTGCCTTAGCCTTATCTCGCCTGACCTTGCCTTCCTTTGCTTAAAGCTTTACTTGCATTTTCGTGCATCGCCTAGCCTTGGGTTTTCGTGCATTAGCCTTGCCTAGCCTCACCGTGCCTTTCCTTGCGTTACCCTTTGCTTGCCTTGCCGTGCTTTGCCTAGCCGTGCGTTGTCGTGCCTTAGCCTTGTTTCCCCTTGCCGTGCCGTTCCTTCCGTTACACTTGCCTTTCTTTGCTTTCCCTTTCCTTCCTTATCTTCCGTTACTCTTTGCTTGCCTTCCGTGCATTGCCTAGCCTTGGGTTGTCGTGCCTTAGCCTTGCCTCGCCTGACCGTGCTTTCCCATGCGTTACCCTTTCCTTGCCTTGCCGTGCATTGCCTAGCGTGCGTTGTCGTGCCTTAGCCTTGTTTCCCCTTGCCGTGCCGTTCCTTCCGTTACCATTGCCTTTCCTTGCTTTCCCTTGCCTTCCTTACCTTCCGTTACTCTTTGCTTGCCTTCCGTGCATTGCCTAGCCTTGCGTTGTCGTGCCTTAGCCTTATCTCGCCTGACTGTGCCTTCCTTTGCTTTAAGCTTTCCTTGCATTGTCGTGCATTGCCTAGCCTTGCGTTGTCGTGCATTAACCTTGCCTAGCCTCACCGTGCCTTGCCTTGCGTTACCCTTTCCTTGCCTTGCCGTGCATTTCCTAGCCGTGTAATGTCGTGCCTTAGCCTTGTTACCCCTTGCCGTGCCGTTCCTTCCGTTACCCTTGCCTTACCTTGCTTTCCCTTTCCTTCCTTGCATTCCGTTACTCCTTGCTTGCATTCCGTGCATTGCCTAGCCTTGCGTTGGCTTTCCTTAGCCTTGCCTCGCCTGACCGTGCTTTCCCATGCGTTACCCTTTCCTTGCCTTGCCATGCATTGCCTAGCGTGCGTTGTCGTGCCTTAGCCTTGTTTCCCCTTGCCGTGCCGTTCCTTCCGTTACACTTGCCTTTCTTTGCTTTCCCTTGCCTTCCTTACCTTCCGTTACTCTTTGCTTGCCTTCCGTGCATTGCCAAGCCTTGCGTTGTCGTGCCTTAGGCTTATCTCGCCTGACCGTGCCTTCCTTTGCTTTAAGCTTTCCTTGCATTGTCGTGCATTGCCTAGCCTTGCGTTGTCGTGCATTAGCCTTGCCTAGCCTCACCGTGCCTTGCCTTGCGTTACCCTTTCCTTGCCTTGCCGTGCATTGCCTAGCCGTGCGTTGTCGTGCCTTAGCCTTGTTTCCCCTTGTCGTGGCGTGCCTTTTGTTACACTTGCCTTGACTGGCTTTGACTTGCCTTCCTTTCCTTCCGTTACTCTTTCCTTGCCTTGCCGTGCATTGCCTAGCCTTGCATTGTCGTGCCTTATCCTTGCCTCACCTGACCGTGCCTTCCCCTGCGTTACCATTTCCTTGCCTTGCCGTGCATTGCCTAACCCTGCGTTGCCGTGCCTTAGCCTTGTTACCCCTTGCCGTGCCGTTCCTTCCGTTACCCTTGCCTTCCCTTGCTTTCCCATGCCTTCCTTGCGTTCCGTTACTCTTTGCTTGCTTTCCGTGCATTGCCTAGCCTTGCGTTGTCATGCCTTAGCCTTGCATCGCCTGACCGTGCTTTCCCATGCGTTACCCTTTGCTTGCCTTGCCGTGCATTGCCTAGCCGTGCGTTGTCGTGCCTTAGCCTTGTTTCCCCTTGCCGTGCCGTTCCTTCCGTTACCCTGGCCTGTCCTTCCTTTTCCTTGCCTAGCTTACCTTCCGTTACTCTTTGCTTGCCTTCCCTGAATTTCCTAGCCTTGCGTTGTCGTGCCTTAGCCTTATCTCGCCTGACCTTGCCTTCCTTTGCTTAAAGCTTTCCTTGCATTTTCGTGCATCGCCTAGCCTTGGGTTTTCGTGCATTAGCCTTGCCTAGGCTCACCGTGCATTTCCTTGCGTTACTTTTTGCTTGCCTTGCCGTGCATTGCCTAGCCGTGCGTTGTCGTGCCTTAGCCTTGTTTCCCCTTGCCGTGCCGTTCCTGCCGTTACACTTGCCTTTCTTTGCTTTCCCTTTCCTTCCTTATCTTCCGTTACTCTTTGCTTGCCTTCCGTGCATTGCCTAGCCTTGGGTTGTCGTGCCTTAGCCTTGCCTCGCCTGACCGTGCTTTCCCATGCGTTACCCTTTCCTTGCCTTGCCGTGCATTGCCTAGCGTGCGTTGTCGTGCCTTAGCCTTGTTTCCCCTTGCCGTGCCGTTCCTTCCGTTACCATTGCCTTTCCTTGCTTTCCCTTGCCTTCCTTACCTTCCGTTACTCTTTGCTTGCCTTCCGTGCATTGCCTAGCCTTGCGTTGTCGTGCCTTAGCCTTATCTCGCCTGACTGTGCCTTCCCTTGCTTTAAGCTTTCCTTGCATTGTCGTGCATTGCCTAGCCTTGCGTTGTCGTGCATTAACCTTGCCTAGCCTCACCGTGCCTTGCCTTGCGTTACCCTTTCCTTGCCTTGCCGTGCATTTCCTAGCCGTGTGTTGTCGTGCCTTAGCCTTGTTACCCCTTGCCGTGCCGTTCCTTCCGTTACCCTTGCCTTCCCTTGCTTTCCCTTTCCTTCCTTGCATTCCGTTACTCCTTGCTTGCTTTCCGTGCATTGCCTAGCCTTGCGTTGGCTTTCCTTAGCCTTGCCTCGCCTGACCGTGCTTTCCCATGCGTTACCCTTTCCTTGCCTTGCCGTGCATTGCCTAGCGTGCGTTGTCGTGCCTTAGCCTTGTTTCCCCTTGCCGTGCCGTTCCTTCCGTTACACTTGCCTTTCTTTGGTTTCCCTTGCCTTCCTTACCTTCCGTTACTCTTTGCTTGCCTTCCCTGAATTTCCTAGCCTTGCGTTGTCGTGCCTTAGACTTATCTCGCCTGACCTTGCCTTCCTTTGCTTTAAGCTTTCCTTGCATTGTCGTGCATCGCCTAGCCTTGCATTTTCGTGCATTAGCCTTGCCTAGCCTCACCGTGCCTTGCCTTGCGTTACCCTTTCCTTGCCTGGCCGTGCATTGCTTAGCCTTGCGTTGCCGTGCCTTAGCCTTGTTTCCCCTTGCCGTGCCTTGCCTTTTGTTACACTTGCCTTGCCTTGCTTTGCCTTGCCTTCCTTTCCATCCGTTACTCTTTCCTTGCCTAGCCGTGCACTGCGTAGCCTTGAGTTGTCGTGCATTACCCTTGCCTCGCCTGACCGTGCCTTGCCTTGCGTTACCCTTTCCTTGCCTTGCCGTGCATTGCCTAGCCGTTCGTTGTCGTGCCTTAGCCTTGTTTGCCCTTGCCGTGCCGTTCCTTCCGTTACCCTTGCCTTGATTTCCCTTGCCTTCCTTGCCTTCCGTTACTCTTTGCTTGCCTTCCGTGCATTGCCTAGCCTTGCGTTGTCGTGTCTTAGCCTTGTTTCACCTTGCCATAGCCTTGCTTGCGTTGCCTTGCTTTGCCTTGCCTTCCTTGCCTTCCGTTACACTTTGCTTGCCTTCCGTGCATTGCCTAGCCTTGCGTGGTCGTGCCTTAGCCTTTTTTCACCTTCTCATAGCCTTGCTTGCGTTGCCTTGCTTTGCCTTGCATTCCTTGCCTTCCGTTACTCTTTGCTTGCCTTCCGTGCATTGCCTAGCCTTGCGTTGTCGTGCATTAGCCTTGCCTCGCCTGACCGTGCTTTCCCATGCGTTACCCTTTCCTTGCCTTGCCGTGCATTGCCTGGCGTGCGTTGTCGTGCCTTAGCCTTGTTTCCCCTTGCCGTGCCGTTCCTTCCGTTACACTTGCCTTTCCTTGCTTTCCCGTGCCTTCCTTACCTTCCGTTACTCTTTGCTTGCCTTCCGTGCATTGCCTAGCCTTGCGTTGTCGTGCCTTAGCCTTGCCTCGCCTGACCGTGCTTTCCCATGCGTTACCCTTTCCTTGCCTTGCCGTTCATTGCCTAGCGTTCGGTGTCGTGCCTTAGACTTGTTTCCCCTTGCCGTGACGTTCCTTCCGTTACCCTTGCCTTTCCTTGCTTTTCCTTCCCTTGCTTACCTTCCGTTACTCTTTGCTTGCCTTCCCTGAATTGCCTAGCCTTGCGTTGTCGTGCCTTTGCCTTATCTCGCCTGACCTTGCCTTCCTTTGCTTTAAGCTTTCCTTGCATTGTCGTGCATTGCATAGCCTTGCGTTTTCGTGCATTAGCCTTGCCTAGCCTCACCGTGCCTTGCCTTGCGTTACCCTTTGCTTGCCTTGCCGTGCATTGCCTAGCCGTGCGTTGTCGTGCCTTAGCCTTGTTTCCCCTTGCCGTGCCGTTCCTTCCGCTACCCTGGCCTGTCCTTCCCTTTCTTTGCCTAGCTTACCTTCCGTTACTCTTTGCTTGCCTTCCCTGAATTTCCTAGCCTTGCGTTGTCGTGCCTTAGCCTTATCTCGCCTGACCTTGCCTTCCTTTGCTTAAAGCTTTCCTTGCATTTTCGTGCATCGCCTAGCCTTGGGTTTTCGTGCATTAGCCTTGCCTAGCCTCACCGTGCCTTTCCTTGCGTTACCCTTTGCTTGCCTTGCCGTGCATTGCCTAGCCGTGCGTTGTCGTGCCTTAGCCTTGTTTCCCCTTGCCGTGCCGTTCCTTCCGTTACCCTTACCTTCCCTTGCTTTCCCTTGCCTTCCTTGCGTTCCGTTACTCTTTGCTTGCTTTCCGTGCATTGCCTAGCCTTGCGTTGTCATGCCTTAGCCTTGCATCGCCTGACCGTGCTTTCCCATGCGTTACCCTTTCCTTCCTTGCCGTGCATTGCCTAGCCTGCGTTGCCGTGCCTTAGCCTTGTTTCCCCTTGCCGTGCCGTTCCTTCCGTTACCCTTGACTTTCCTTGCTTTTCCTTGCCTTGCTTACCTTCCGTTACTCTTTGCTTCCCTTCCCTGCATTGTCTAGCCTTGCGTTGTCGTGCCTTAGTCTTATCTCGCCTGACCGTGCCTTCCTTTGCTTTAAGCTTTCCTTGCATTGTCGTGCATAGCCTAGCCTTGCGTTGTCGTGCATTAGCCTTGCCTAGCCTCACCGTGCCTTGCATTGCGTTACCCTTTCCTTGCCTTGCCGTGCATTGCCTAGCCGTGCGTTGTCGTGCCTTAGCCTTGTTTCCCCTTGCCGTGGCGTGCCTTTTGTTACACTTGCCTTGCCTAGCTTTGCCTTGCCTTCCTTTCCTTCCGTTACTCTTTCCTTGCATTGCCGTGCATTGCCTAGCCTTGCATTGTCGTGCCTTATCCTTGCCTCACCTGACCGTGCCTTCCCCTGCGTTACCCTTTCCTTGCCTTGCCGTGCATTGCCTAGCGTGCGTTGTCGTGCCTTAGACTTGTTCCCCCTTGCCGTGCCGTTCCTTCCGTTACACTTGCCTTTCCTTGCTTTCCCTTGCCTTCCTTACCTTCCGTTACTCTTTGCTTGCCTTCCCTGAATTGCCTAGCCTTGCGTTGTCGTGCCTTAGCCTTATCTCGCCTGACCTTGCCTTCCTTTCCTTTAAGCTTTCCTTGCATTGTCGTGCATCGCCTAGCCTTGCGTTTTCGTGCATTAGCCTTGCCTAGGCTCACCGTGCCTTTCCTTGCGTTACTTTTTGCTTGCCTTGCCGTGCATTGCCTAGCCGTGCGTTGTCGTGCCTTAGCCTTGTTTCCCCTTGCCGTGCCGTTCCTTCCGTTACACTTGCCTTTCTTTGCTTTCCCTTTCCTTCCTTATCTTCCGTTACTCTTTGCTTGCCTTCCGTGCATTGCCTAGCCGTGCGTTGTCGTGCCTTAGCCTTGTTTCCCCTTGTCGTGGCGTGCCTTTTGTTACACTTGCCTTGACTGGCTTTGACTTGCCTTCCTTTCCTTCCGTTACTCTTTCCTTGCCTTGCCGTGCATTGCCTAGCCTTGCATTGTCGTGCCTTATCCTTGCCTCACCTGACCGTGCCTTCCCCTGCGTTACCATTTCCTTGCCTTGCCGTGCATTGCCTAACCCTGCGTTGCCGTGCCTTAGCCTTGTTACCCCTTGCCGTGCCGTTCCTTCCGTTATCCTTGCCTTCCCTTGCTTTCCCATGCCTTCCTTGCGTTCCGTTACTCTTTGCTTGCTTTCCGTGCATTGCCTACCCTTGCGTTGTCATGCCTTAGCCTTGCATCGCCTGACCGTGCTTTTCCCATGCGTTACCCTTTCCTTGCCTTGCCGTGCATTGCCTAGCCGTGCGTTGTCGTGCCTTAGCCTTGTTTCCCCTTGCCGTGCCGTTCCTTCCGTTACACTTGCCTTTCCTTCCTTTCCCTTGCCTTCCTTACCTTCCGTTACTCTTTGCTTGCCTTCCGTGCATTGCCTAGCCTTGCGTTGTTGTGCCTTAGCCTTGCCTCGCCTGAACGTGCTTTCCCATGCGTTACCCTTTCCTTGCCTTGCCGTGCATTGCCTAGCCTGCGTTGCCGTGCTTTAGCTTTGTTTCCCCTTGCCGTGCCGTTCCTTCCGTTACCCTGGACTTTCCTTCCTTTTCCTTGCCTTGCTTACCTTCCGTTACTCTTTGCTTGCCTTCCCTGAATTTCCTAGCCTTGCGTTGTCGTGCCTTAGACTTATCTCGCCTGACCTTGCCTTCCTTTGCTTTAAGCTTTCCTTGCATTGTCGTGCATCGCCTAGCCTTGCATTTTCGTGCATTAGCCTTCCCTAGCCTCACCGTGCCTTGCCTTGCGTTACCCTTTCCTTGCCTGGCCGTGCATTGCTTAGCCTTGCGTTGCCGTGCCTTAGCCTTGTTTCCCCTTGCCGTGCCTTGCCTTTTGTTACACTTGCCTTGCCTTGCTTTGCCTTGCCTTCCTTTCCATCCGTTACTCTTTCCTTGCCTAGCCGTGCACTGCGTAGCCTTGAGTTGTCGTGCATTGCCCTTGCCTCGCCTGACCGTGCCTTGCCTTGCGTTACCCGTTCCTTGCCTTGCCGTGCATTGCCTAGCCGTTCGTTGTCGTGCCTTAGCCTTGTTTGCCCTTGCCGTGCCGTTCCTTCCGTTACCCTTGCCTTGATTTCCCTTGCCTTCCTTGCCTTCCGTTACTCTTTGCTTGCCTTCCGTGCATTGCCTAGCCTTGCGTTGTCGTGTCTTAGCCTTTTTTCACCTTGCCATAGCCTTGCTTGCGTTGCCTTGCTTTGCCTTGCCTTCCTTGCCTTCCGTTACTCTTTGCTTGCCTTCCGTGCATTGCCTAGCCTTGCGTGGTCGTGCCTTAGCCTTTTTTCACCTTCTCATAGCCTTGCTTGCGTTGCCTTGCTTTGCCTTGCATTCCTTGCCTTCCGTTACTCTTTGCTTGCCTTCCGTGCATTGCCTAGCCTTGCGTTGTCGTGCATTAGCCTTGCCTCGCCTGACCGTGCTTTCCCATGCGTTACCCTTTCCTTGCCTTGCCGTGCATTGCCTGGCGTGCGTTGTCGTGCCTTAGCCTTGTTTCCCCTTGCCGTGCCGTTCCTTCCGTTACACTTGCCTTTCCTTGCTTTCCCTTGCCTTCCTTACCTTCCGTTACTCTTTGCTTGCCTTCCGTGCATTGCCTAGCCTTGCGTTGTCGTGCCTTAGCCTTGCCTCGCCTGACCGTGCTTTCCCATGCGTTACCCTTTCCTTGCCTTGCCGTTCATTGCCAACGTTCGGTGTCGTGCCTTAGACTTGTATCCCCTCACCGTGACGTTCCTTCCGTTACCCTTGCCTTTCCTTGCTTTTCCTTGCCTTGCTTACCTTCCGTTACTCTTTGCTTGCCTTCCCTGAATTGCCTAGCCTTGCGTTGTCGTGCCTTTGCCTTATCTCGCCTGACCTTGCCTTCCTTTGCTTTAAGCTTTCCTTGCATTGTCGTGCATTGCCTAGCCTTGCGTTTTCGTGCATTAGCCTTGCCTAGCCTCACCGTGCCTTGCCTTGCGTTACCCTTTGCTTGCCTTGCCGTGCATTGCCTAGCCGTGCGTTGTCGTGCCTTAGCCTTGTTTCCCCTTGCCGTGCCGTTCCTTCCGTTACCCTGGCCTGTCCTTCCTTTTCCTTGCCTAGCTTACCTTCCGTTACTCTTTGCTTGCCTTCCCTGAATTTCCTAGCCTTGCGTTGTCGTGCCTTAGCCTTATCTCGCCTGACCTTGCCTTCCTTTGCTTAAAGCTTTCCTTGCATTTTCGTGCATCGCCTAGCCTTGGGTTTTCGTGCATTAGCCTTGCCTAGCCTCACCGTGCCTTTCCTTGCGTTACCCTTTGCTTGCCTTGCCGTGCTTTGCCTAGCCGTGCGTTGTCGTGCCTTAGCCTTGTTTCCCCTTGCCGTGCCGTTCCTTCCGTTACACTTGCCTTTCTTTGCTTTCCCTTTCCTTCCTTATCTTCCGTTACTCTTTGCTTGCCTTCCGTGCATTGCCTAGCCTTGGGTTGTCGTGCCTTAGCCTTGCCTCGCCTGACCGTGCTTTCCCATGCGTTACCCTTTCCTTGCCTTGCCGTGCATTGCCTAGCGTGCGTTGTCGTGCCTTAGCCTTGTTTCCCCTTGCCGTGCCGTTCCTTCCGTTACCATTGCCTTTCCTTGCTTTCCCTTGCCTTCCTTACCTTCCGTTACTCTTTGCTTGCCTTCCGTGCATTGCCTAGCCTTGCGTTGTCGTGCCTTAGCCTTATCTCGCCTGACTGTGCCTTCCTTTGCTTTAAGCTTTCCTTGCATTGTCGTGCATTGCCTAGCCTTGCGTTGTCGTGCATTAACCTTGCCTAGCCTCACCGTGCCTTGCCTTGCGTTACCCTTTCCTTGCCTTGCCGTGCATTTCCTAGCCGTGTAATGTCGTGCCTTAGCCTTGTTACCCCTTGCCGTGCCGTTCCTTCCGTTACCCTTGCCTTCCCTTGCTTTCCCTTTCCTTCCTTGCATTCCGTTACTCCTTGCTTGCTTTACGTGCATTGCCTAGCCTTGCGTTGGCTTTCCTTAGCCTTGCCTCGCCTGACCGTGCTTTCCCATGCGTTACCCTTTCCTTGCCTTGCCATGCATTGCCTAGCGTGCGTTGTCGTGCCTTAGCCTTGTTTCCCCTTGCCGTGCCGTTCCTTCCGTTACACTTGCCTTTCTTTGCTTTCCCTTGCCTTCCTTACCTTCCGTTACTCTTTGCTTGCCTTCCGTGCATTGCCAAGCCTTGCGTTGTCGTGCCTTAGGCTTATCTCGCCTGACCGTGCCTTCCTTTGCTTTAAGCTTTCCTTGCATTGTCGTGCATTGCCTAGCCTTGCGTTGTCGTGCATTAGCCTTGCCTAGCCTCACCGTGCCTTGCCTTGCGTTACCCTTTCCTTGCCTTGCCGTGCATTGCCTAGCCGTGCGTTGTCGTGCCTTAGCCTTGTTTCCCCTTGTCGTGGCGTGCCTTTTGTTACACTTGCCTTGACTGGCTTTGACTTGCCTTCCTTTCCTTCCGTTACTCTTTCCTTGCCTTGCCGTGCATTGCCTAGCCTTGCATTGTCGTGCCTTATCCTTGCCTCACCTGACCGTGCCTTCACCTGCGTTACCATTTCCTTGCCTTGCCGTGCATTGCCTAACCCTGCGTTGCCGTGCCTTAGCCTTGTTACCCCTTGCCGTGCCGTTCCTTCCGTTACCCTTGCCTTCCCTTGCTTTCCCATGCCTTCCTTGCGTTCCGTTACTCTTTGCTTGCTTTCCGTGCATTGCCTACCCTTGCGTTGTCATGCCTTAGCCTTGCATCGCCTGACCGTGTTTTCCCATGCGTTACCCTTTCCTTGCCTTGCCGTGCATTGCCTAGCCGTGCGTTGTCGTGCCTTAGCCTTGTTTCCCCTTGCCGTGCCGTTCCTTCCGTTACACTTGCCTTTCCTTCCTTTCCCTTGCCTTCCTTACCTTCCGTTACTCTTTGCTTGCCTTCCGTGCATTGCCTAGCCTTGCGTTGTTGTGCCTTAGCCTTGCCTCGCCTGAACGTGCTTTCCCATGCGTTACCCTTTCCTTGCCTTGCCGTGCATTGCCTAGCCTGCGTTGCCGTGCTTTAGCTTTGTTTCCCCTTGCCGTGCCGTTCCTTCCGTTACCCTGGACTTTCCTTCCTTTTCCTTGCCTTGCTTACCTTCCGTTACTCTTTGCTTGCCTTCCCTGAATTTCCTAGCCTTGCGTTGTCGTGCCTTAGACTTATCTCGCCTGACCTTGCCTTCCTTTGCTTTAAGCTTTCCTTGCATTGTCGTGCATCGCCTAGCCTTGCATTTTCGTGCATTAGCCTTCCCTAGCCCCACCGTGCCTTGCCTTGCGTTACCCTTTCCTTGCCTGGCCGTGCATTGCTTAGCCCTGCATTGCCGTGCCTTAGCCTTGTTTCCCCTTGCCGTGCCTTGCCTTTTGTTACACTTGCCTTGCCTTGCTTTGCCTTGCCTTCCTTTCCATCCGTTACTCTTTCCTTGCCTAGCCGTGCACTGCGTAGCCTTGAGTTGTCGTGCATTACCCTTGCCTCGCCTGACCGTGCCTTGCCTTGCGTTACCCTTTCCTTGCCTTGCCGTGCATTGCCTAGCCGTTCGTTGTCGTGCCTTAGCCTTGTTTGCCCTTGCCGTGCCGTTCCTTCCGTTACCCTTGCCTTGATTTCCCTTGCCTTCCTTGCCTTCCGTTACTCTTTGCTTGCCTTCCGTGCATTGCCTAGCCTTGCGTTGTCGTGTCTTAGCCTTTTTTCACCTTGCCATAGCCTTGCTTGCGTTGCCTTGCTTTGCCTTGCCTTCCTTGCCTTCCGTTACTCTTTGCTTGCCTTCCGTGCATTGCCTAGCCTTGCGTGGTCGTGCCTTAGCCTTTTTTCACCTCGCCATGGCCTTGCTTGCGTTGCCTTGCTTTGCCTTGCATTCCTTGCCTTCCGTTACTCTTTGCTTGCCTTCCGTGCATTGCCTAGCCTTGCGTTGTCGTGCATTAGCCTTGCCTCGCCTGACCGTGCTTTCCCATGCGTTACCCTTTCCTTGCCTTGCCGTGCATTGCCTGGCGTGCGTTGTCGTGCCTTAGCCTTGTTTCCCCTTGCCGTGCCGTTCCTTCCGTTACACTTGCCTTTCCTTGCTTTCCCTTGCCTTCCTTACCTTCCGTTACTCTTTGCTTGCCTTCCGTGCATTGCCTAGCCTTGCGTTGTCGTGCCTTAGCCTTGCCTCGCCTGACGGCGCTTTCCCATGCGTTACCCTTTCCTTGCCTTGCCGTTCATTGCCTAGCGTTCGGTGTCGTGCCTTAGACTTGTATCCCCTCACCGTGACGTTCCTTCCGTTACCCTTGCCTTTCCTTGCTTTTCCTTGCCTTGCTTACCTTCCGTTACTCTTTGCTTGCCTTCCCTGAATTGCCTAGCCTTGCGTTGTCGTGCCTTTGCCTTATCTCGCCTGACCTTGCCTTCCTTTGCTTTAAGCTTTCCTTGCATTGTCGTGCATTGCCTAGCCTTGCGTTTTCGTGCATTAGCCTTGCCTAGCCTCACCGTGCCTTGCCTTGCGTTACCCTTTGCTTGCCTTGCCGTGCATTGCCTAGCCGTGCGTTGTCGTGCCTTAGCCTTGTTTCCCCTTGCCGTGCCGTTCCTTCCGTTACCCTGGCCTGTCCTTCCTTTTCCTTGCCTAGCTTACCTTCCGTTACTCTTTGCTTGCCTTCCCTGAATTTCCTAGCCTTGCGTTGTCGTGCCTTAGCCTTATCTCGCCTGACCTTGCCTTCCTTTGCTTAAAGCTTTCCTTGCATTTTCGTGCATCGCCTAGCCTTGGGTTTTCGTGCATTAGCCTTGCCTAGCCTCACCGTGCCTTTCCTTGCGTTACCCTTTGCTTGCCTTGCCGTGCTTTGCCTAGCCGTGCGTTGTCGTGCCTTAGCCTTGTTTCCCCTTGCCGTGCCGTTCCTTCCGTTACACTTGCCTTTCTTTGCTTTCCCTTGCCTTCCTTACCTTCCGTTACTCTTTGCTTGCCTTCCGTGCATTGCCTAGCCTTGCGTTGTCGTGCCTTAGCCTTGCCTCGCCTTAACGTGCTTTCCCATGCGTTACCCTTTCCTTGCCTTGCCGTGCATTGCCTAGCCTACGTTGCCGTGCCTTAGCCTTGTTTCCCCTTGCCGTGCCGTTCCTTCCGTTACCCTTACCTTCCCTTGCTTTCCCTTGCCTTCCTTGTGTTCCGTTACTCTTTGCTTGCTTTCCGTGCATTGCCTAGCCTTGCGTTGTCATGCCTTAGCCTTGCCTCGCCTGACCGTGCTTTCCCATGCGTTACCCTTGCCTTGCCTTGCCGTGCATTGCCTATCCGTGCGTTGTCGTGCGTTAGCCTTGTTTCCCCTTGCCGTGCCGTTCCTTCCGTTACCCTTGCCTTGCCTTGCTTTCCCTTGCTTTCCTTGCCTTCCGTTACTCTTTGCTTTCCTTCCGTGCATTGCCTAGCCTTGCGTTGTCGTGCCTTGGCCTTGCCTCGCCTGACAGTGCCTTGCCTTGCGTTACCCTTTCCTTGCCTTGCCGTGCATTGCCTAGCCTTGCGTTGTCGTGCATTAGCCTTGCCTTGCCTGACCGTGCCTTCCCTTGCTTTACCCTTTCCTTACCTTGCCGTGCCTTGCCTAGCCGTGCGTTGTCGTGCCTTAGCCTTGTTTCCCCTTGCCGTGCCTTTCCTTCCCTTACCCTTGCCTTGCCTTGGTTTCCCTTGCCTTCCTTGCCTTCCGTTACTCTTTGCTTGCCTTCCGTGCATTGCCTAGCCTTGCGCTGTCGTGCCTTAGCCTTGCCTCGCCTGACAGTGGTTGCCTTGCGTTACCTTTTCTTTGCCTGGCCGTGCATTGCCTAGCCGTGCGTTGTGGTGCCTTAGCCTTGTTTCACCTTGCCATAGCCTTGCTTGCTTTGCTTTACTTTGCCTTGCCTTCCTTCCATTCCGTTACTCTTTGCTTGCCTTCCGTGCATTGCCTAGGCTTGCGTTGTCGTGCCTTAGCCTTTTTTCACCTTGCCATAGCCTTGCTTGCGTTGCCTTGCTTTGCCTTGCATTCCTTGCCTTCCGTTACTCTTTGCTTGCCTTCCGTGCATTGCCTAGCCTTCCGTTGTCGTGCCGTAGCCTTATCTCCCCTGACCGTGCATTCCCTTGCTTTAACCTTTCCTTGCCTTGCCGTGCATTGCCTAGCCGTGCGTTGTCGTGCATTAGCCTCGCCTTGCCTTACCGTGCCTTGCCTTGCGTTACCCTTTCCTTGCCTTCCGTGCATTGCCTAGCCCTGTGTTGTCGTGCCTTAGCCTTGTTTCCCCTTACCGTGCCGTTCCTTTCGTTACCCTTGCCTTCCCCTGCTTTCCTTTGCATTCCTTGCCTTCCGTTACTCTTTGCTTGCCTTCCGTGCATTGCCTAGCCGTGCGTTGTCGTGCATTAGCCTTGCCTTGCCTCACCGTGCCTTGCCTTGCGTTACCCTTTCCTTGCCTTGCCGTGCATTGCCTAGCCGTGCGTTGTCCTGCCTTAGCCTTGTTTCCCCTTGCCGTGCCGTTCCTTCCGTTACCATTGCCTTGCCTTGCTTTCCCTTGCCTTCCTTGCCTTCCGTTACTCTTTCATTTCCTAGCCGTGCATTTCGTAGCCTTGGGTTGTCGTGCATTACCCTTGCCTCGCCTGACCATGCCTTCCCTTGCGTTACCTTTTCCTTGCCTTGCCGTGCATTGCCTAGCCGTGCGTTGTCGTGCATTAGCCTTGCCTTGCCTCACCGTGCCTTGCCTTGCGTTACCCTTTCCTTGCCTTACCGTGCATTGCCTAGCCGTGCGTTGTCGTGCCTTAGCCTTGTTTCCCCTTGCCGTGCCGTTCCTTCCGTTACCCTTGCCTTGCCTTGGTTTCCCTTGCCTTCCTTGCCTTCCGTTACTCTTTGCTTGCCTTCCGTGCATTGCCTAGCCTTGCGTTGTCGTGCATTAGCCTTGCCTCGCCTGACCGTGCCTTGCCTTGCGTTACCCTTTCCTTGCCTTGCCGTGCATTGCCTAGCCGTGCGTTGTCGTGCATTAGCCTTGCCTTGACTCACCGTGCCTTGCCTTGCGTTACCCTTTCCTTGCCTGGCCCTGCATTGCCTAGCCGTGCGTTGCCGTGCCTTATCCTTGTTTCCCCTTGCCGTGCCGTTCCTTCCGTTAACCTTGCCTTGCCTTGCTTTCCCTTGCCTTCCTTGCGTTCCGTTACTCTTTGCTTGCCTTCCGTGCATTGCCTAGCCTTGCGTTGTCGTGCCTTAGCCTTGCCTCGCCTGACCGTGCCTTGCCTTGCGTTACCCTTACCTTGCCTTGCCCTGCATTGCCTAGCCCTGTGTTGTCGTGCCTTAGCCTTGTTTCCCCTTACCGTCCCGTTCCTTTCGTTACCCTTGCCTTCCCCTGCTTTCCCTTCCATTCCTTGCCTTCCGTTACTCTTTGCTTGCCTTCCGTGCATTGCCTAGCCTTGCGTTATCGTGCCTTAGCCTTGCCTCGCCTGACCGTGCCTTGCCTTGCGTTAACCTTTCCTTGCCTTGCCGTGAATTGCCTAGCCGTGCGTTGTCGTGCATCAGCCTTGCCTTGCCTCACCGTGCCTTGCCTTGCGTTACCCTTTCCTTGCCTTGCAGTGCATTGCCTAGCCGGGCGTTGTCGTGCCATAGCCTTGTTTCCCCTTGCCGTGCCGTTCCTTCCGTTACCCTTGCCTTGCCTTGCTTTCCCTTGCCTTCCTTGCCTTCCGTTACTCTTTGCTTGCCTTCCGTGCATTGCCTAGCCTTGCGTTGTCGTTCCTTAGCCTTTCCTCGCCTGACCGTGCCTTGCCTTGCGGTACCCTTTCCTTGCCTTGCCGTGCATTGCCTGCCGTGCGTTGTCGTGCATTTGCCTGGTCTTGCCTCACCGTGCCTTGCCTTGCGTTACCCTTTCCTTGCCTTGCCGTGCATTGCCTAGCCCTGCATTGTCGTGCCTTAGCTTTGTTTCCCCTTACCGTGCCGTTCCTTCCGTTACCCCTGCCTTGCCTTGATTTCCCTTGCCTTCCTTGGTTTCCGTTACTCTTTGCTTGCCTTCCGTGCATTGCCTAGCCTTGCGCTGTCGTGCATTAGCCTTGCCTTGCCTCACCGTGCCTTGCCTTGCGTTACCTTTTCCTTGGCTGGCCGTGCATTGCCTATCCGTGCGTTGTGGTGCCTTAGCCTTGTTTCACCTTGCCATAGCCTTGCTTGCTTTGCCTTACTTTGCCTTGCCTTCCTTCCATTGCGTTACCCTTTGCTTGCCTTCCGTGCATTGCCTAGGCTTGCGTTGTCGTGCCTTAGCCTTTTTTCAACTTGCCATAGCCTTGTTTGCGTTGCCTTGCTTTGCCTTGCATTCCTTGCCTTCCGTTACTCTTTGCTTGCCTTCCGTGCATTGCCTAGCCTTGCGTTGTCGTGCCTTAGCCTTGCCTCGCCTAACCGTGCCTTGCCTTGCGTTACACTTTCCTTGCCTTGCCGTGCATTGCCTAGCCGTGCGTTGTCGTGCATCAGCCTTGCCTTGCCTCACCGTGCCTTGCCTTGCGTTACCCTTTCCTTGCCTTGCAGTGCATTGCCTAGCCGTGCGTTGTCCTGCCTTAGCCTTGTTTCCCCTTGCCGTGCCGTTCCTTACGTTACCATTGCCTTGCCTTGCTCTCCCTTGCCTTCCTTGCCTTCCGTTACTCTTTCATTTCCTAGCCGTGCACTGCGTAGCCTTGGGTTGTCGTGCATTACCCTTGCCTCGCCTGACCGTGCCTTGCCTTGCGTTACCGTTTCCTTGCCTTGCCGTGCATTGCCTAGCCGTGCGTTGTCGTGCATCAGCCTTGCCTTGCCTCACCGTGCCTTGCCTTGCGTTACCCTTTCCTTGCCTTGCCGTGCATTGCCTAGCCGTGCGTTGCCGTGCCTTACCCTTGATTCCCCTTGCCGTGCCGTTCCTTCCGTTACCCTTGCCTTGCCTTGGTTTCCCTTGCCTTCCTTGGTTTCCGTTACTCTTTGCTTGCCTTTCGTGCATTGCCTAGCCTTGCGCTGTCGTGCATTAGCCTTGCCTTGCCTCACAGTGCCTTGCCTTGCGTTACCTTTTCCTTGGCTGACCGTGCATTGCCTAGCCGTGCGTTGTGGTGCCTTAGCCTTGTTTCACCTTGCCATAGCCTTGCTTGCTTTGCCTTACTTTGCCTTGCCTTCCTTAAATTCCGTTACTCTTTGCTTGCCTTCCGTGCATTGCCTAGGCTTGTGTTGTCGTGCCTTAGCCTTTTTTCAACTTGCCATAGCCTTGTTTGCGTTGCCTTGCTTTGCCCTGCATTCCTTGCCTTCCGTTCCTCTTTGCTTGCCTTCCGTGCATTGCCTAGCCTTGCGTTGTCGTGCCTTAGCCTTGCCTCGCCTAACCGTGCCTTGCCTTGCGTTACCCTTTCCTTGCCTTGCCGTGCATTGCCTAGCCGTGCGTTGTCGTGCATTAGCCTCGCCTTGCCTTACCGTGCCGTGCCTTGCGTTACCCTTTCCTTGCCTGGCCGTGCATTGCTTAGCCTTGCGTTGCCGTTCCTTAGCCTTGTTTCCCCTTGCCGTGCAGTGCCTTTTGTTACACTTGCCTTGCCTTGCTTTGCCTTGCCTTCCTTTCCTTCCGTTACTCTTTCATTTCCTAGCCGTGCGTTGTCGTGCATCAGCCTTGCCTTGCCTCACCGTGCCTTGCCTTGCGTTACACTTTCCTTGCCTTGCCGTGCATTGCCTAGCCGTGCGTTGCCGTGCCTTAGCCTTGTTTCCCCTTGCCGTGCCGTTCCTTCCGTTACCCTTGCCTTGCCTTGCTTTCCCTTGCCTTCCTTGCCTTCCGTTACTCTTTGCTTGCCTTCCGTGCATTGCCTAGCCTTGCGTTGTCGTGCCTTAGCCTTGTTTCCCCTTGCCGTGCCGTGCCTGTTGTTACACTTGCCTTGCCATGCTTTGCCTTGCCTTCCTTTCCTTCCGTTACTCTTTCCTTGCCTAGCCGTGCACTGCCTAGCCTTGCGATGTCGTGCATTAGCTTTGCCTCGCCTGACAGTGCCTTGCCTTGCGTTACCCTTTCCTTGCCTTGCCGTGCATTGCCTAGCCCTGCGTTGCCGTGCCTTAGCCTTGTTTTCCCTTGCCGAGCCGTTCCTTCCGTTAGCTTTGCCTTGCCTTGCTTTCCCTTGCCTTCCTTGCCTTCCGTTACTCTTTGCTTGCCTTCCGTGCATTGTCTAGCCTTGCGTTGTCGTGCCTTAGCCTTGCCTCGCCTGACCGTGCCTTGCCTTGCGTTACCCTTTCCTTGCCTTGCCGTGCATTGCCTAGCCGTGCGTTGTCGTGCATTAGCCTTGTCTTGCCTTACCGTGCCTTGCCTTGCGTTACCCTTTCCTTGCCTTGCCGTGCATTGCCTAGCCGTGCGTTGCCGTGCCTTAGCCTTGTTTCCCCTTGCTGTGCCGTTCCCTCCGTTACCCTTGCCTTGCCTTGCTTTCCCTTGCCTGTCTTTCCTTCCGTTACTCTTTGCTTGCCTTCCGTGCATTGCCTAGCCCTGTGTTGTCGTGCCTTACCCTTGTTTCCCCTTACCGTGCCGTTCCTTTCGTTACCCTTGCCTTCCCCTGCTTTCCCTTGCATTCCTTGCCTTCCGTTACTCTTTGCTTGCCTTCCGTGCATTGCCTAGCCTTGCGTAGTCGTGCCTTAGCCTTGCCTCGCCTGACCGTGCCTTGCCTTGCGTTACCCTTTCCTTGCCTTGCCGTGAATTGCCTAGCCGTGCGTTGTCGTGCATTAGCCTTGTCTTGCCTTACCGTGCCTTGCCTTGCGTTACCCTTTCCTTGCCTGGCCGTGCATTGCCTAGCCGTGCGTTGCCGTTCCTTAGCCTTGTTTCCCCTTGCCGTGCCTTGCCTTTTGTTACACTTGCCTTGCCTTGCTTTGCCTTGCCTTCCTTTCCTTCCGTTACTCTTTCCTTGCCTAGCCGTGCACTGCCTAGCCTTGCGTTGTCGTGCATTAGCCTTGCCTCCCCAAACCGTGCCTTGCCTTGCGTTACCATTTCCTTGCCTTGCCCTGCATTGCCTAGCCCTGTGTTGTCGTGCCTTAGTCTTGCTTGCCCTTGCCGTGCCGTTCCTTCCGTTACCATTGCCTTCCCCTGCTTTCCCTAGCCTTCCTTGCCTTCCGTTACTCTTTGCTTGCCTTCCGTGCATTGCATAGCCTTGCGTTGTCGTGCCTTAGCCTTGCCTCGCCTGACCGTGCCTTGCCTTGCGTTACCCTTTCCTTGCCTTGCCGTGCATTGCCTAGCCGTGCGTTGTCGTGCCTTAGCCTTGTTTCCCCTTGCCGTGCCGTTCCTTCCGTTACCCTTGCCTTGCCTTGCTTTCCCTTGCTTTCCTTGCCTTCCGTTACTCTTTGCTTTCCTTCCGTGCATTTCCTAGCCTTGCGTTGTCGTGCCTTAGCCTTGCCTCGCCTGACAGTGCCTTGCCTTGCGTTACCCTTTCCTTGCTTTGCCGTGCACTGCCTAGCCTTGCCTTTTCGTGCATTAGCCTTGCCTTGCCTGACCGTGCCTTGCCTGGTGTTACCCTTTCCTTGCCTTGCCGTGCATTGCCTAGCCGTGCGTTGTCGTGCCTTAGCCTTGTTTCCCCTTGCCGTGCCGTTCCTTCCGTTACCCTTGCCTTGCCTTGCTTTCCCTTGCCTTCCTTGGTTTCCGTTACTCTTTGCTTGCCTTCCGTGCATTGCCTAGCCTTGCGCTGTCGTGCATTAGCCTTGCCTTGCCTCACAGTGCCTTGCCTTGCGTTACCTTTTCCTTGGCTGGCCGTGCATTGCCTAGCCTTGCGTTGTCGTGCCTGAGCCTTTATTCACCTTGCCATAGCCTTGTTTGCGTTGCCTTGCTTTCCCTTGCCTTCCTTGCCTTCCGTTACACTTTGCTTGCCTTCCGTGCATTGCCTAGCCTTGCGTTGTCGTGCCTTAGCCTTGTTTCCCCTTGCCGTGCCGTGCCTGTTGTTACACTTGCCTTGCCATGCTTTGCCTTGCCTTCCTTTCCTTCCGTTACTTTTTCCTTGCCTAGCCGTGCACTGCCTAGCCTTGCGATGTCGTGCATTAGCTTTGACTCGCCTGACAGTGCCTTTCCTTGCGTTACCCTTTCCTTGCCTTGCCGTGCATTGCCTAGCCCTGCGTTGCCGTGCCTTAGCCTTGTTTCCCCTTGTCGAGCCGTTCCTTCCGTTACCCTTGCCTTGCTTTGGTTTCCCTTGCCTTCCTTGCCTTCCGTTACTCTTTGCTTGCCTTCCGTGCATTGCCTAGCCTTGCGTTGTCGTGCATTAGCCTTGCCTCGCCTGACCGTGCCTTGCCTTGCGTTACCCTTTCCTTGCCTTGCCTCGCATTGCCTAGCCGTGCGTTGTCGTGCATTAGCCTTGTCTTGCCTTACCGTGCCTTGCCTTGCGTTACTCTTTCCTTGCCTTGCCGTGCATTGCCTAGCCTTGCGTTGCCGTGCCTTAGCCTTGTTTCCCCTTGCCGTGGCCGTGCCTTTGGTTACACTTGCCTTGCCTTGCTTTCCCTTGCCTTCCTTGCCTTCCGTTACTCTTTGCTTGCCTTCCGTGCATTGCCTAGCCTTGCGTTGTCGTGCATTAGCCTTGCCTCCCCAAACCGTGCCTTGCCTTGCGTTACCCTTTCCTTGCCTTACCCTGCATTGCCTAGCCCTGTGTTGTCGTGCCTTAGCCTTGTTTCCCCTTACCGTGCCGTTCCTTCCGTTACCCTTGCCTTCCCCTGCTTTCCCTTGCCTTCCTTGCCTTCCGTTACTCTTTGCTTGCCTTCCGTGCATTGCCTAGCCTTGCGTTGTCGTGCCTTAGCCTTGTTTCCCCTTGCCGTGCCGTGCCTGGTGTTACACTTGCCTTGCCATGCTTTGCCTTGCCTTCCTTTCCTTCCGTTACTCTTTCCTTGCCTAGCCGTGCACTGCCTAGCCTTGCGATGTCGTGCATTAGCTTTGACTCGCCTGACAGTGCCTTTCCTTGCGATACCCTTTCCTTGCCTTGCCGTGCATTGCCTAGCCCTGCGTTGCCGTGCCTTAGCCTTGTTTCCCCTTGCCGTGCCGTTCCTTCCGTTACCCTTGCCTTGCTTTGGTTTCCCTTGCCTTCCTTGCCTTCCGTTACTCTTTGCTTGCCTTCCGTGCATTGCCTAGCTTTGCGTTGTCGTGCATTAGCCTTGCCTCGCCTGACCGTGCCTTGCCTTGCGTTACCCTTTCCTTGCCTTGCCTCGCATTGCCTAGCCGTGCGTTGTCGTGCATTAGCCTTGTCTTGCCTTACCGTGCCTTGCCTTGCGTTACCCTTTCCTTGCCTGGCCGTGCATTGCCTAGCCGTGCGTTGCCGTTCCTTAGCCTTGTTTCCCCTTGCCGTGCCTTGCCTTTTGTTACACTTGCCTTGCCTTGCTTTGCCTTGCCTTCCTTTCCTTCCGTTACTCTTTCCTTGCCTAGCCGTGCACTGCCTAGCCTTGCGTTGTCGTGCATTAACCTTGCCTAGCCTCACCGTGCCTTGCCTTGCGTTACCCTTTCCTTGCCTTGCCGTGCATTTCCTAGCCGTGTGTTGTCGTGCCTTAGCCTTGTTACCCCTTGCCGTGCCGTTCCTTCCGTTACCCTTGCCTTCCCTTGCTTTCCCTTTCCTTCCTTGCATTCCGTTACTCCTTGCTTGCTTTCCGTGCATTGCCTAGCCTTGCGTTGGCTTTCCTTAGCCTTGCCTCGCCTGACCGTGCTTTCCCATGCGTTACCCTTTCCTTGCCTTGCCGTGCATTGCCTAGCGTGCGTTGTCGTGCCTTAGCCTTGTTTCCCCTTGCCGTGCCGTTCCTTCCGTTACACTTGCCTTTCTTTGGTTTCCCTTGCCTTCCTTACCTTCCGTTACTCTTTGCATGCCTTCCGTGCATTGCCAAGCCTTGCGTTGTCGTGCCTTAGCCTTATCTCGCCTGACCGTGCCTTCCTTTACTTTAAGCTTTCCTTGCATTGTCGTGCATTGCCTAGCCTTTCGTTGTCGTGCATTAGCCTTGCCTAGCCTCACCGTGCCTTGCCTTGCGTTACCCTTTCCTTGCCTTGCCGTGCATTGCCTAGCCGTGCGTTGTCGTGCCTTAGCCTTGTTTCCCCTTGCCGTGGCGTGCCTTTTGTTACACTTGCCTTGACTGGCTTTGACTTGCCTTCCTTTAATTCCGTTACTCTTTCCTTGCCTTGCCGTGCATTGCCTAGCCTTGCATTGTCGTGCCTTATCCTTGCCTCACCTGACCGTGCCTTCCCCTGCGTTACCATTTCCTTGCCTTGCCGTGCATTGCCTAACCCTGCGTTGCCGTGCCTTAGCCTTGTTACCCCTTGCCGTGCCGTTCCTTCCGTTACCCTTGCCTTCCCTTGCTTTCCCATGCCTTCCTTGCGTTCCGTTACTCTTTGCTTGCTTTCCGTGCATTGCCTAGCCTTGCGTTGTCATGCCTTAGCCTTGCATCGCCTGACCGTGCTTTCCCATGCGTTACCCTTTCCTTGCCTTGCCGTGCATTGCCTAGCCGTGCGTTGTCGTGCCTTAGCCTTGTTTCCCCTTGCCGTGCCGTTCCTTCCGTTACACTTGCCTTTCCTTCCTTTCCCTTGCCTTCCTTACCTTCCGTTACTCTTTGCTTGCCTTCCGTGCATTGCCTAGCCTTGCGTTGTTGTGCCTTAGCCTTGCCTCGCCTGAACGTGCTTTCCCATGCGTTACCCTTTCCTTGCCTTGCCGTGCATTGCCTAGCCTGCGTTGCCGTGCTTTAGCTTTGTTTCCCCTTGCCGTGCCGTTCCTTCCGTTACCCTGGACTTTCCTTCCTTTTCCTTGCCTTGCTTACCTTCCGTTACTCTTTGCTTGCCTTCCCTGAATTTCCTAGCCTTGCGTTGTCGTGCCTTAGACTTATCTCGCCTGACCTTGCCTTCCTTTGCTTTAAGCTTTCCTTGCATTGTCGTGCATCGCCTAGCCTTGCATTTTCGTGCATTAGCCTTCCCTAGCCTCACCGTGCCTTGCCTTGCGTTACCCTTTCCTTGCCTGGCCGTGCATTGCTTAGCCTTGCGTTGCCGTGCCTTAGCCTTGTTTCCCCTTGCCGTGCCTTGCCTTTTGTTACACTTGCCTTGCCTTGCTTTGCCTTGCCTTCCTTTCCATCCGTTACTCTTTCCTTGCCTAGCCGTGCACTGCGTAGCCTTGAGTTGTCGTGCATTACCGTTGCCTCGCCTGACCGTGCCTTGCCTTGCGTTACCCTTTCCTTGCCTTGCCGTGCATTGCCTAGCCGTTCGTTGTCGTGCCTTAGCCTTGTTTGCCCTTGCCGTGCCGTTCCTTCCGTTACCCTTGCCTTGATTTCCCTTGCCTTCCTTGCCTTCCGTTACTCTTTGCTTGCCTTCCGTGCATTGCCTAGCCTTGCGTTGTCGTGTCTTAGCCTTTTTTCACCTTGCCATAGCCTTGCTTGCGTTGCCTTGCTTTGCCTTGCCTTCCTTGCCTTCCGTTACTCTTTGCTTGCCTTCCGTGCATTGCCTAGCCTTGCGTGGTCGTGCCTTAGCCTTTTTTCACCTTCTCATAGCCTTGCTTGCGTTGCCTTGCTTTGCCTTGCATTCATTGCCTTCCGTTACTCTTTGCTTGCCTTCCGTGCATTGCCTAGCCTTGCGTTGTCGTGCATTAGCCTTGCCTCGCCTGACCGTGCTTTCCCATGCGTTACCCTTTCCTTGCCTTGCCGTGCATTGCCTGGCGTGCGTTGTCGTGCCTTAGCCTTGTTTCCCCTTGCCGTGCCGTTCCTTCCGTTACACTTGCCTTTCCTTGCTTTCCCTTGCCTTCCTTACCTTCCGTTACTCTTTGCTTGCCTTCCGTGCATTGCCTAGCCTTGCGTTGTCGTGCCTTAGCCTTGCCTCGCCTGACCGTGCTTTCCCATGCGTTACCCTTTCCTTGCCTTGCCGTTCATTGCCTAGCGTTCGGTGTCGTGCCTTAGACTTGTTTCCCCTTGCCGTGACGTTCCTTCCGTTACCCTTGCCTTTCCTTGCTTTTCCTTCCCTTGCTTACCTTCCGTTACTCTTTGCTTGCCTTCCCTGAATTGCCTAGCCTTGCGTTGTCGTGCCTTTGCCTTATCTCGCCTGACCTTGCCTTCCTTTGCTTTAAGCTTTCCTTGCATTGTCGTGCATTGCCTAGCCTTGCGTTTTCGTGCATTAGCCTTGCCTAGCCTCACCGTGCCTTGCCTTGCGTTACCCTTTGCTTGCCTTGCCGTGCATTGCCTAGCCGTGCGTTGTCGTGCCTTAGCCTTGTTTCCCCTTGCCGTGCCGTTCCTTCCGCTACCCTGGCCTGTCCTTCCCTTTCTTTGCCTAGCTTACCTTCCGTTACTCTTTGCTTGCCTTCCCTGAATTTCCTAGCCTTGCGTTGTCGTGCCTTAGCCTTATCTCGCCTGACCTTGCCTTCCTTTGCTTAAAGCTTTCCTTGCATTTTCGTGCATCGCCTAGCCTTGGGTTTTCGTGCATTAGCCTTGCCTAGCCTCACCGTGCCTTTCCTTGCGTTACCCTTTGCTTGCCTTGCCGTGCATTGCCTAGCCGTGCGTTGTCGTGCCTTAGCCTTGTTTCCCCTTGCCGTGCCGTTCCTTCCGTTACCCTTACCTTCCCTTGCTTTCCCTTGCCTTCCTTGCGTTCCGTTACTCTTTGCTTGCTTTCCGTGCATTGCCTAGCCTTGCGTTGTCATGCCTTAGCCTTGCATCGCCTGACCGTGCTTTCCCATGCGTTACCCTTTCCTTCCTTGCCGTGCATTGCCTAGCCTGCGTTGCCGTGCCTTAGCCTTGTTTCCCCTTGCCGTGCCGTTCCTTCCGTTACCCTTGACTTTCCTTGCTTTTCCTTGCCTTGCTTACCTTCCGTTACTCTTTGCTTCCCTTCCCTGCATTGTCTAGCCTTGCGTTGTCGTGCCTTAGTCTTATCTCGCCTGACCGTGCCTTCCTTTGCTTTAAGCTTTCCTTGCATTGTCGTGCATTGCCTAGCCTTGCGTTGTCGTGCATTAGCCTTGCCTAGCCTCACCGTGCCTTGCATTGCGTTACCCTTTCCTTGCCTTGCCGTGCATTGCCTAGCCGTGCGTTGTCGTGCCTTAGCCTTGTTTCCCCTTGCCGTGGCGTGCCTTTTGTTACACTTGCCTTGCCTAGCTTTGCCTTGCCTTCCTTTCCTTCCGTTACTCTTTCCTTGCATTGCCGTGCATTGCCTAGCCTTGCGTTGTCGTGCCTTAGCCTTGCCTCGCCTGACCGTGCCTTGCCTTGCGTTACCCTTTCCTTGCCTTGCCGTGTATTGCCTAGCGTGCGTTGTCGTGCCTTAGACTTGTTCCCCCTTGCCGTGCCGTTCCTTCCGTTACACTTACCTTTCCTTGCTTTCCCTTGCCTTCTTTACATTCCGTTACTCTTTGCATGCCTTCCCTGAATTTCCTAGCCTTGCGTTGTCGTGCCTTAGCCTTATCTCGCCTGACCTTGCCTTCCTTTCCTTTAAGCTTTCCTTGCATTGTCGTGCATCGCCTAGCCTTGCGTTTTCGTGCATTAGCCTTGCCTAGGCTCACCGTGCATTTCCTTGCGTTACTTTTTGCTTGGCTTGCCGTGCATTGCCTAGCCGTGCGTTGTCGTGCCTTAGCCTTGTTTCCCCTTGCCGTGCCGTTCCTTCCGTTACACTTGCCTTTCTTTGCTTTCCCTTTCCTTCCTTATCTTCCGTTACTCTTTGCTTGCCTTCCGTGCATTGCCTAGCCTTGGGTTGTCGTGCCTTAGCCTTGCCTCGCCTGACCGTGCTTTCCCATGCGTTACCCTTTCCTTGCCTTGCCGTGCATTGCCTAGCGTGCGTTGTCGTGCCTTAGCCTTGTTTCCCCTTGCCGTGCCGTTCCTTCCGTTACCATTGCCTTTCCTTGCTTTCCCTTGCCTTCCTTACCTTCCGTTACTCTTTGCTTGCCTTCCGTGCATTGCCTAGCCTTGCGTTGTCGTGCCTTAGCCTTATCTCGCCTGACTGTGCCTTCCCTTGCTTTAAGCTTTCCTTGCATTGTCGTGCATTGCCTAGCCTTGCGTTGTCGTGCATTAACCTTGCCTAGCCTCACCGTGCCTTGCCTTGCGTTACCCTTTCCTTGCCTTGCCGTGCATTTCCTAGCCGTGTGTTGTCGTGCCTTAGCCTTGTTACCCCTTGCCGTGCCGTTCCTTCCGTTACCCTTGCCTTCCCTTGCTTTCCCTTTCCTTCCTTGCATTCCGTTACTCCTTGCTTGCTTTCCGTGCATTGCCTAGCCTTGCGTTGGCTTTCCTTAGCCTTGCCTCGCCTGACCGTGCTTTCCCATGCGTTACCCTTTCCTTGCCTTGCCGTGCATTGCCTAGCGTGCGTTGTCGTGCCTTAGCCTTGTTTCCCCTTGCCGTGCCGTTCCTTCCGTTACACTTGCCTTTCTTTGGTTTCCCTTGCCTTCCTTACCTTCCGTTACTCTTTGCTTGCCTTCCCTGAATTTCCTATCCTTGCGTTGTCGTGCCTTAGACTTATCTCGCCTGACCTTGCCTTCCTTTGCTTTAAGCTTTCCTTGCATTGTCGTGCATCGCCTAGCCTTGCATTTTCGTTCATTAGCCTTGCCTAGCCTCACCGTGCCTTGCCTTGCGTTACCCTTTCCTTGCCTGGCCGTGCATTGCTTAGCCTTGCGTTGCCGTGCCTTAGCCTTGTTTCCCCTTGCCGTGCCTTGCCTTTTGTTACACTTGCCTTGCCTTGCTTTGCCTTGCCTTCCTTTCCATCCGTTACTCTTTCCTTGCCTAGCCGTGCACTGCGTAGCCTTGAGTTGTCGTGCATTACCCTTGCCTCGCCTGACCGTGCCTTGCCTTGCGTTACCCTTTCCTTGCCTTGCCGTGCATTGCCTAGCCGTTCGTTGTCGTGCCTTAGCCTTGTTTGCCCTTGCCGTGCCGTTCCTTCCGTTACCCTTGCCTTGATTTCCCTTGCCTTCCTTGCCTTCCGTTACTCTTTGCTTGCCTTCCGTGCATTGCCTAGCCTTGCGTGGTCGTGCCTTAGCCTTTTTTCACCTTCTCATAGCCTTGCTTGCGTTGCCTTGCTTTGCCTTGCATTCCTTGCCTTCCGTTACTCTTTGCTTGCCTTCCGTGCATTGCCTAGCCTTGCGTTGTCGTGCATTAGCCTTGCCTCGCCTGACCGTGCTTTCCCATGCGTTACCCTTTCCTTGCCTTGCCGTGCATTGCCTGGCGTGCGTTGTCGTGCCTTAGCCTTGTTTCCCCTTGCCGTGCCGTTCCTTCCATTACACTTGCCTTTCCTTGCTTTCCCTTGCCTTCCTTACCTTCCGTTACTCTTTGCTTGCCTTCCGTGCATTGCCTAGCCTTGCGTTGTCGTGCCTTAGCCTTGCCTCGCCTGACCGTGCTTTCCCATGCGTTACCCTTTCCTTGCCTTGCCGTTCATTGCCTAGCGTTCGGTGTCGTGCCTTAGACTTGTTTCCCCTCACCGTGACGTTCCTTCCGTTACCCTTGCCTTTCCTTGCTTTTCCTTGCCTTGCTTACCTTCCGTTACTCTTTGCTTGCCTTCCCTGAATTGCCTAGCCTTGCGTTGTCGTGCCTTTGCCTTATCTCGCCTGACCTTGCCTTCCTTTGCTTTAAGCTTTCCTTGCATTGTCGTGCATTGCCTAGCCTTGCGTTTTCGTGCATTAGCCTTGCCTAGCCTCACCGTGCCTTGCCTTGCGTTACCCTTTGCTTGCCTTGCCGTGCATTGCCTAGCCGTGCGTTGTCGTGCCTTAGCCTTGTTTCCCCTTGCCGTGCCGTTCCTTCCGTTACCCTGGCCTGTCCTTCCTTTTCCTTGCCTAGCTTACCTTCCATTACTCTTTGCTTGCCTTCCCTGAATTTCCTAGCCTTGCGTTGTCGTGCCTTAGCCTTATCTCGCCTGACCTTGCCTTCCTTTGCTTAAAGCTTTCCTTGCATTTTCGTGCATCGCCTAGCCTTGGGTTTTCGTGCATTAGCCTTGCCTAGGCTCACCGTGCATTTCCTTGCGTTACTTTTTGCTTGCCTTGCCGTGCATGCCTAGCCGTGCGTTGTCGTGCCTTAGCCTTGCCTCGCCTGACCGTGCTTTCCCATGCGTTACCCTTTCCTTGCCTTGCCGTGCATTGCCTAGCGTGCGTTGTCGTGCCTTAGCCTTGTTTCCCCTTGCCGTGCCGTTCCTTCCGTTACCATTGCCTTTCCTTGCTTTCCCTTGCCTTCCTTACCTTCCGTTACTCTTTGATTGCCTTCCGTGCATTGCCTAGCCTTGCGTTGTCGTGCCTTAGCCTTGCCTCGCCTGACCGTGCCTTCCTTTGCTTTAAGCTTTCCTTGCATTGTCGTGCATTGCGTAGCCTTGCGTTGTCGTGCATTAACCTTGCCTAGCCTCACCGTGCCTTGCCTTGCGTTACCCTTTCCTTGCCTTGCCGTGCATTTCCTAGCCGTGTATTGTCGTGCCTTAGCCTTGTTACCCCTTGCCGTGCCGTTCCTTCCGTTACCCTTGCCTTCCCTTGCTTTCCCTTTCCTTCCTTGCATTCCGTTACTCCTTGCTTGCTTTCCGTGCATTGCCTAGCCTTGCGTTGGCTTTCCTTAGCCTTGCCTCGCCTGACCGTGCTTTCCCATGCGTTACCCTTTCCTTGCCTTGCCGTGCATTGCCTAGCGTGCGTTGTCGTGCCTTAGCCTTGTTTCCCCTTGCCGTGCCGTTCCTTCCGTTACACTTGCCTTTCTTTGCTTTCCCTTGCCTTCCTTACCTTCCGTTACTCTTTCATTGCCTTGCCGTGCATTGCCAAGCCTTGCATTGTCGTGCCTTAGCCTTATCTCGCCTGACCTTGCCTTCCTTTGCTTTAAGCTTTCCTTGCATTGTCGTGCATTGCCTAGCCTTGCGTTGTCGTGCATTAGCCTTGCCTAGCCTCACCGTGCCTTGCCTTGCGTTACCCTTTCCTTGCCTTGCCGTGCATTGCCTAGCCGTGCGTTGTCGTGCCTTAGCCTTGTTTCCCCTTGTCGTGGCGTGCCTTTTGTTACACTTGCCTTGACTGGCTTTGACTTGCCTTCCTTTCCTTCCGTTACTCTTTCCTTGCCTTGCCGTGCATTGCCTAGCCTTGCATTGTCGTGCCTTATCCTTGCCTCACCTGACCGTGCCTTCCCCTGCGTTACCATTTCCTTGCCTTGCCGTGCATTGCCTAACCCTGCGTTGCCGTGCCTTAGCCTTGTTACCCCTTGCCGTGCCGTTCCTTCCGTTACCCTTGCCTTCCCTTGCTTTCCCATGCCTTCCTTGCGTTCCGTTACTCTTTGCTTGCTTTCCGTGCATTGCCTAGCCTTGCGTTGTCATGCCTTAGCCTTGCATCGCCTGACCGTGCTTTCCCATGCGTTACCCTTTCCTTGCCTTGCCGTGCATTGCCTAGCCGTGCGTTGTCGTGCCTTAGCCTTGTTTCCCCTTGCCGTGCCGTTCCTTCCGTTACACTTGCCTTTCCTTCCTTTCCCTTGCCTTCCTTACCTTCCGTTACTCTTTGCTTGCCTTCCGTGCATTGCCTAGCCTTGCGTTGTTGTGCCTTAGCCTTGCCTCGCCTGAACGTGCTTTCCCATGCGTTACCCTTTCCTTGCCTTGCCGTGCATTGCCTAGCCTGCGTTGCCGTGCTTTAGCTTTGTTTCCCCTTGCCGTGCCGTTCCTTCCGTTACCCTGGACTTTCCTTCCTTTACCTTGCCTTGCTTACCTTCCGTTACTCTTTGCTTGCCTTCCCTGAATTTCCTAGCCTTGCGTTGTCGTGCCTTAGACTTATCTCGCCTGACCTTGCCTTCCTTTGCTTTAAGCTTTCCTTGCATTGTCGTGCATCGCCTAGCCTTGCATTTTCGTGCATTAGCCTTCCCTAGCCTCACCGTGCCTTGCCTTGCGTTACCCTTTCCTTGCCTGGCCGTGCATTGCCTAGCCGTGCGTTGCCGTTCCTTAGCCTTGTTTCCCCTTGCCGTGCCGTGCCTTTTGTTACACTTGCCTTGCCTTGTTTGCCTTGCCTTCCTTTCCATCCGTTACTCTTAACTTGCCTAGCCGTGCACTGCGTAGCCTTGAGTTGTCGTGCATTACCCTTGCCTCGCCTGACCGTGCCTTGCCTTGCGTTACCCTTTCCTTGCCTTGCCGTGCATTGCCTAGCCGTTCGTTGTCGTGCCTTAGCCTTGTTTGCCCTTGCCGTGCCGTTCCTTCCGTTACCCTTGCCTTGATTTCCCTTGCCTTCCTTGCCTTCCGTTACTCTTTGCTTGCCTTCCGTGCATTGCCTAGCCTTGCGTTGTCGTGTCTTAGCCTTTTTTCACCTTGCCATAGCCTTGCTTGCGTTGCCTTGCTTTGCCTTGCCTTCCTTGCCTTCCGTTACTCTTTGCTTGCCTTCCGTGCATTGCCTAGCCTTGCGTGGTCGTGCCTTAGCCTTTTTTCACCTTCTCATAGCCTTGCTTGCGTTGCCTTGCTTTGCCTTGCATTCCTTGCCTTCCGTTACTCTTTGCTTGCCTTCCGTGCATTGCCTAGCCTTGCGTTGTCGTGCATTAGCCTTGCCTCGCCTGACCGTGCTTTCCCATGCGTTACCCTTTCCTTGCCTTGCCGTGCATTGCCTGGCGTGCGTTGTCGTGCCTTAGCCTTGTTTCCCCTTGCCGTGCCGTTCCTTCCGTTACACTTGCCTTTCCTTGCTTTCCCTTGCCTTCCTTACCTTCCCTTACTCTTTGCTTGCCTTCCGTGCATTGCCTAGCCTTGCGTTGTCGTGCCTTAGCCTTGCCTCGCCTGACCGTGCTTTCCCATGCGTTACCCTTTCCTTGCCTTGCCGTTCATTGCCTAGCGTTCGGTGTCGTGCCTTAGACTTGTTTCCCCTCACCGTGACGTTCCTTCCGTTACCCTTGCCTTTCCTTGCTTTTCCTTGCCTTGCTTACCTTCCGTTACTCTTTGCTTGCCTTCCCTGAATTTCCTAGCCTTGCGTTGTCGTGCCTTAGCCTTATCTCGCCTGACCTTGCCTTCCTTTGCTTAAAGCTTTCCTTGCATTTTCGTGCATCGCCTAGCCTTGGGTTTTCGTGCCTTAGCCTTGCCTAGGCTCACCGTGCATTTCCTTGCGTTACTTTTTGCTTGCCTTGCCGTGCATTGCCTAGCCGTGCGTTGTCGTGCCTTAGCCTTGTTTCCCCTTGCCGTGCCGTTCCTTCCGTTACACTTGCCTTTCTTTGCTTTCCCTTTCCTTCCTTATCTTCCGTTACTCTTTGCTTGCCTTCCGTGCATTGCCTAGCCTTGGGTTGTCGTGCCTTAGCCTTGCCTCGCCTGACCGTGCTTTCCCATGCGTTACCCTTTCCTTGCCTTGCCGTGCATTGCCTAGCGTGCGTTGTCGTGCCTTAGCCTTGTTTCCCCTTGCCGTGCCGTTCCTTCCGTTACCATTGCCTTTCCTTGCTTTCCCTTGCCTTCCTTACCTTCCGTTACTCTTTGCTTGCCTTCCGTGCATTGCCTAGCCTTGCGTTGTCGTGCCTTAGCCTTATCTCGCCTGACCGTGCCTTCCTTTGCTTTAAGCTTTCCTTGCATTGTCGTGCATTGCCTAGCCTTGCGTTGTCGTGCATTAACCTTGCCTAGCCTCACCGTGCCTTGCCTTGCGTTACCCTTTCCTTGCCTTGCCGTGCATTTCCTAGCCGTGTATTGTCGTGCCTTAGCCTTGTTACCCCTTGCCGTGCCGTTCCTTCCGTTACCCTTGCCTTCCCTTGCTTTCCCTTTCCTTCCTTGCATTCCGTTACTCCTTGCTTGCTTTCCGTGCATTGCCTAGCCTTGCGTTGGCTTTCCTTAGCCTTGCCTCGCCTGACCGTGCTTTCCCATGCGTTACCCTTTCCTTGCCTTGCCGTGCATTGCCTAGCGTGCGTTGTCGTGCCTTAGCCTTGTTTCCCCTTGCCGTGCCGTTCCTTCCGTTACACTTGCCTTTCTTTGCTTTCCCTTGCCTTCCTTACCTTCCGTTATTCTTTGCTTGCCTTCCGTGCATTGCCAAGCCTTGCGTTGTCGTGCCTTAGCCTTATCTCGCCTGACCGTGCCTTCCTTTGCTTTAAGCTTTCCTTGCATTGTCGTGCATTGCCTAGCCTTGCGTTGTCGTGCATTAGCCTTGCCTAGCCTCACCGTGCCTTGCCTTGCGTTACCCTTTCCTTGCCTTGCCGTGCATTGCCTAGCCGTGCGTTGTCGTGCCTTAGCCTTGTTTCCCCTTGTCGTGGCGTGCCTTTTGTTACACTTGCCTTGACTGGCTTTGACTTGCCTTCCTTTCCTTCCGTTACTCTTTCCTTGCCTTGCCGTGCATTGCCTAGCCTTGCATTGTCGTGCCTTATCCTTGCCTCACCTGACCGTGCCTTCACCTGCGTTACCATTTCCTTGCCTTGCCGTGCATTGCCTAACCCTGAGTTGCCGTGCCTTAGCCTTGTTACCCCTTGCCGTGCCGTTCCTTCCGTTACCCTTGCCTTCCCTTGCTTTCCCTTGCCTTCCTTGCGTTCCGTTACTCTTTGCTTGCTTTCCGTGCATTGCCTAGCCTTGCGTTGTCATGCCTTAGCCTTGCATCGCCTGACCGTGCTTTCCCATGCGTTACCCTTTCCTTGCCTTGCCGTGCATTGCCTAGCCGTGCGTTGTCGTGCCTTAGCCTTGTTTCCCCTTGCCGTGCCGTTCCTTCCGTTACACTTGCCTTTCCTTCCTTTCCCTTGCCTTCCTTACCTTCCGTTACTCTTTGCTTGCCTTCCGTGCATTGCCTAGCCTTGCGTTGTTGTGCCTTAGCCTTGCCTCGCCTGACCGTGCTTTCCCATGCGTTACCCTTTCCTTGCCTTGCCGTGCATTGCCTAGCCTGCGTTGCCGTGCTTTAGCTTTGTTTCCCCTTGCCGTGCCGTTCCTTCCGTTACCCTGGACTTTCCTTCCTTTTCCTTGCCTTGCTTACCTTCCGTTACTCTTTGCTTGCCTTCCCTGAATTTCCTAGCCTTGCGTTGTCGTGCCTTAGACTTATCTCGCCTGACCTTGCCTTCCTTTGCTTTAAGCTTTCCTTGCATTGTCGTGCATCGCCTAGCCTTGCATTTTCGTGCATTAGCCTTCCCTAGCCTCACCGTGCCTTGCCTTGCGTTACCCTTTCCTTGCCTGGCCGTGCATTGCTTAGCCTTGCGTTGCCGTGCCTTAGCCTTGTTTCCCCTTGCCGTGCCTTGCCTTTTGTTACACTTGCCTTGCCTTGCTTTGCCTTGCCTTCCTTTCCATCCGTTACTCTTTCCTTGCCTAGCCGTGCACTGCGTAGCCTTGAGTTGTCGTGCATTACCGTTGCCTCGCCTGACCGTGCCTTGCCTTGCGTTACCCTTTCCTTGCCTTGCCGTGCATTGCCTAGCCGTTCGTTGTCGTGCCTTAGCCTTGTTTGCCCTTGCCGTGCCGTTCCTTCCGTTACCCTTGCCTTGATTTCCCTTGCCTTCCTTGCCTTCCGTTACTCTTTGCTTGCCTTCCGTGCATTGCCTAGCCTTGCGTTGTCGTGTCTTAGCCTTTTTTCACCTTGCCATAGCCTTGCTTGCGTTGCCTTGCTTTGCCTTGCCTTCCTTGCCTTCCGTTACTCTTTGCTTGCCTTCCGTGCATTGCCTAGCCTTGCGTGGTCGTGCCTTAGCCTTTTTTCACCTTCTCATAGCCTTGCTTGCGTTGCCTTGCTTTGCCTTGCATTCCTTGCCTTCCGTTACTCTTTGCTTGCCTTCCGTGCATTGCCTAGCCTTGCGTTGTCGTGCATTAGCCTTGCCTCGCCTGACCGTGCTTTCCCATGCGTTACCCTTTCCTTGCCTTGCCGTGCATTGCCTGGCGTGCGTTGTCGTGCCTTAGCCTTGTTTCCCCTTGCCGTGCCGTTCCTTCCGTTACACTTGCCTTTCCTTGCTTTCCCTTGCCTTCCTTACCTTCCCTTACTCTTTGCTTGCCTTCCGTGCATTGCCTAGCCTTGCGTTGTCGTGCCTTAGCCTTGCCTCGCCTGACCGTGCTTTCCCATGCGTTACCCTTTCCTTGCCTTGCCGTTCATTGCCTAGCGTTCGGTGTCGTGCCTTAGACTTGTTTCCCCTCACCGTGACGTTCCTTCCGTTACCCTTGCCTTTCCTTGCTTTTCCTTGCCTTGCTTACCTTCCGTTACTCTTTGCTTGCCTTCCCTGAATTGCCTAGCCTTGCGTTGTCGTGCCTTTGCCTTATCTCGCCTGACCTTGCCTTCCTTTGCTTTAAGCTTTCCTTGCATTGTCGTGCATTGCCTAGCCTTGCGTTTTCGTGCATTAGCCTTGCCTAGCCTCACCGTGCCTTGCCTTGCGTTACCCTTTGCTTGCCTTGCCGTGCATTGCCTAGCCGTGCGTTGTCGTGCCTTAGCCTTGTTTCCCCTTGCCGTGCCGTTCCTTCCGTTACCCTGGCCTGTCCTTCCTTTTCCTTGCCTAGCTTACCTTCCGTTACTCTTTGCTTGCCTTCCCTGAATTTCCTAGCCTTGCGTTGTCGTGCCTTAGCCTTATCTCGCCTGACCTTGCCTTCCTTTGCTTAAAGCTTTCCTTGCATTTTCGTGCATCGCCTAGCCTTGGGTTTTCGTGCATTAGCCTTGCCTAGCCTCACCGTGCCTTTCCTTGCGTTACCCTTTGCTTGCCTTGCCGTGCATTGCCTAGCCGTGCGTTGTCGTGCCTTAGCCTTGTTTCCCCTTCCCGTGCCGTTCCTTCCGTTACACTTGCCTTTCTTTGCTTTCCCTTGCCTTCCTTACCTTCCGTTACTCTTTGCTTGCCTTCCGTGCATTGCCTAGCCTTGCGTTGTCGTGCCTTAGCCTTGCCTCGCCTGAACGTGCTTTCCCATGCGTTACCCTTTCCTTGCCTTGCCGTGCATTGCCTAGCCTACGTTGCCGTGCCTTAGCCTTGTTTCCCCTTGCCGTGCCGTTCTTTCCGTTACCCTTACCTTCCCTTGCTTTCCCTTGCCTTCCTTGCGTTCCGTTACTCTTTGCTTGCTTTCCGTGCATTGCCTAGCCTTGCGTTGTCGTGCCTTAGCCTTGCCTCGCCTGACCGTGCTTTCCCATGCGTTACCCTTGCCTTGCCTTGCCGTGCATTGCCTATCCGTGCGTTGTCGTGCCTTAGCCTTGTTTCCCCTTGCCGTGCCGTTCCTTCCGTTACCCTTGCCTTGCCTTGCTTTCCCTTGCCTTCCTTGCCTTCCGTTACTCTTTGCTTGCCTTCCGTGCATTGCCTAGCCTTCCGTTGTCGTGCCTTAGCCTTGCCTCGCCTGACAGTGCCTTGCCTTGCGTTACTCTTTCCTTGCCTTGCCGTGCACTGCCTAGCCTTGCGTTGTCGTGCATTAGCCTTGCCTTGCCTCACCGTGCCTTGCCTTGCGTTACCTTTTCCTTGCCTTGCCGTGCATTGCCTAGCCGTGCGTTGTCGTGCCTTAGCCTTGTTTCACCTTGCCATAGCCTTGCTTGCTTTGCTTTACTTTGCCTTGCCTTCCTTCCATTCCGTTACTCTTTGCTTGCCTTCCGTGCATTGCCTAGGCTTGCGTTGTCGTGCCTTAGCCTTTTTTCACCTTGCCATAGCCTTGTTTGCGTTTCCTTGCTTTGCCTTGCATTCCTTGCCTTCCGTTACTCTTTGCTTGCCTTCCGTGCATTGCCTAGCCTTGCGTTGTCGTGCCTTAGCGTTGCCTCGCCTAACCGTGCCTTGCCTTGCGTTACCCTTTCCTTGCCTTGCCGTGCATTGCCTAGCCGTGCGTTGTCGTGCATTAGCCTCGCCTTGCCTTACCGTGCCTTGCCTTGCGTTACCCTTTCCTTGCCTGGCCGTGCATTGCTTAGCCTTGCGTTGCCGTGCCTTAGCCTTGTTTCCCCTTGCCGTGCCGTGCCTTTTGTTACACTTGCCTTGCCTTGCTTTGCCTTGACTTCCTTTCCTTCCATTACTCTTTCCTTGCCTAGCAGTGCACTGCCTAGCCTTGCGATGTCGTGCATTAGGTTTGCCTCGCCTGACAGTGCCTTGCCTTGCGTTACCCTTTCCTTGCCTTGCCGTGCATTGCCTAGCCCTGCGTTGCCGTGCCTTAGCCTTGTTTCCCCTTGCCGTGCCGTTCCTTCCGTTAACCTTGCCTTGCCTTGGTTTCCCTTGCCTTCCTTGCGTTCCGTTACTCTTTGCTTGCCTTCCGTGCATTGCCTAGCCCTGTGTTGTCGTGCCTTAGCCTTGCCTTGCCTTACCGTGCCTTGCCTTGCGTTACCCTTTCCTTGCCTTGCCGTGCATTGCCTAGCCGTGCGTTGCCGTGCCTTAGCCTTGTTTCCCCTTGCCGTGCCGTTCCGTCCGTTACCCTTGCCTTGCCTTGCTTTCCCTTGCCTTCCTTGCCTTCCGTTACTCTTTGCTTGCCTTCCGTGCATTGCCTAGCCCTGTGTTGTCGTGCCTTAGCCTTGTTTCCCCTTACCGTGCCGTTCCTTTCGTTACCCTTGCCTTCCCCTGCTTTCCTTTGCATTCCTTGCCTTCCGTTACTCTTTGCTTGCCTTCCGTGCATTGCCTAGCCGTGCGTTGTCGTGCATCAGCCTTGCCTTGCCTCACCGTGCCTTGCCTTGCGTTACCCTTTCCTTGCCTTGCAGTGCATTGCCTAGCCGTGCGTTGTCCTGCCTTAGCCTTGTTTCCCCTTACCGTGCCGTTCCTTCCGTTACCATTGCCTTGCCTTGCTTTCCCTTGCCTTCCTTGCCTTCCGTTACTCTTTCATTTCCTAGCCGTGCATTTCGTAGCCTTGGGTTGTCGTGCATTACCCTTGCCTCGCCTGACCGTGCCTTCCCTTGCGTTACCCTTTCCTTGCCTTGCCGTGCATTGCCTAGCCGTGCGTTGTCGTGCATCAGCCTTGCCTTGCCTCACCGTGCCTTGCCTTGCGTTACCCTTTCCTTGCCTTGCCGTGCATTGCCTAGCCGTGCGTTGCCGTGCCTTAGCCTTGTTTCCCCTTGCCGTGCCGTTCCTTCCGTTACCCTTCCCTTGCCTTGGTTTCCCTTGCATTCCTTGCCTTCCGTTACTCTTTGCTTGCCTTCCGTGCATTGCCTAGCCTTGCGTTGTCGTGCATTAGCCTTGCCTCGCCTGACCGTGCCTTGCCTTGCGGTACCCTTTCCTTGCCTTGCCGTGCATTGCCTAGCCGTGCGTTGTCGTGCATTTGCCTTGTCTTGCCTCACCGTGCCTTGCCTTGCGTTACCCTTTCCTTGCCTTGCCGTGCATTGCCTAGCCCTGCATTGTCGTGCCTTAGCCTTGTTTCCCCTTGCCGTGCCGTTCCTTCCGTTACCCCTGCCTTGCCTTGATTTCCCTTGCCTTCCTTGGTTTCCGTTACTCTTTGCTTGCCTTCCGTGCATTGCCTAGCCTTGCGCTGTCGTGCATTAGCCTTGCCTTGCCTCACCGTGCCTTGCCTTGCGTTACCTTTTCCTTGGCTGGCCGTGCATTGCCTAGCCGTGCGTTGTGGTGCCTTAGCCTTGTTTCACCTTGCCATAGCCTTGCTTGCTTTGCCTTACTTTGCCTTGCCTTCCTTCCATTGCGTTACCCTTTGCTTGCCTTCCGTGCTTTGCCTAGGCTTGCGTTGTCGTGCCTTAGCCTTTTTTCAACTTGCCATAGCCTTGTTTGCGTTGCCTTGCTTTGCCTTGCATTCCTTGCCTTCCGTTACTCTTTGCTTGCCTTCCGTGCATTGCCTAGCCTTGCGTTGTCGTGCCTTAGCCTTGCCTCGCCTAACCGTGCCTTGCCTTGCGTTACACTTTCCTTGCCTTGCCGTGCATTGCCTAGCCGTGCGTTGTCGTGCATTAGCCTCGCCTTGCCTTACCGTGCCGTGGCTTGCGTTACCCTTTCCTTGCCTGGCCGTGCATTGCTTAGCCTTGCGTTGCCGTGCCTTAGCCTTGTTTCCCCTTACCGTGCCGTTCCTTTCGTTACCCTTGCCTTCCCCTGCTTTCCCTTGCATTCCTTGCCTTCCGTTACTCTTTGCTTGCCTTCGGTGCATTGCCTAGCCGTGCGTTGTCGTGCATCAGCCTTGCCTTGCCTCACCGTGCCTTGCCTTGCGTTACCCTTTCCTTGCCTTGCAGTGCATTGCCTAGCCGTGCGTTGTCGTGCCTTAGCCTTGTTTCCCCTTGCCGTGCCGTTCCTTCCGTTACCATTGCCTTGCCTTGCTTTCCCTTGCCTTCCTTGCCTTCCGTTACTCTTTCATTTCCTAGCCGTGCACTGCCTAGCCTTGCGTTGTCGTGCATTAGCCTTGCCTCGCCTGACCGTGCCTTGCCTTGCGTTACCGTTTCCTTGCCTTGCCGTGCATTGCCTAGCCGTGCGTTGTCGTGCATTAGCCTTGCCTAGCCTCACCGTGCCTTGCCTTGCGTTACCCTTTCCTTGCCTTGCCGTGCATTGCCTAGCCGTGCGTTGCCGTGCCTTAGCCTTGATTCCCCTTGCCGTGCCGTTCCTTCCGTTACCCTTGCCTTGCCTTGGTTTCCCTTGCCTTCCTTGGTTTCCGTTACTCTTTGCTTGCCTTTCGTGCATTGCCTAGCCTTGCGTTGTCGTGCCTTAGCCTTGCCTCGCCTGACCGTGCCTTGCCTTGCGTTACCCTTTCCTTGCCTTGCGTGCCTTGCCCAGCCGTGCATTGTGGTTCCTTAGCCTTGTTTCACCTTGCCATAGCCTTGCTTGCTTTGCCTTACTTTGCCTTGCCTTCCTTAAATTCCGTTACTCTTTGCTTGCCTTCCGTGCATTGCCTAGGCTTGTGTTGTCGTGCCTTAGCCTTTTTTCAACTTGCCATAGCCTTGTTTGCGTTGCCTTGCTTTGCCCTGCATTCCTTGCCTTCCGTTCCTCTTTGCTTGCCTTCCGTGCATTGCCTAGCCTTGCGTTGTCGTGCCTTAGCCTTGCCTCGCCTAACCGTGCCTTGCCTTGCGTTACCCTTTCCTTGCCTTGCCGTGCATTGCCTAGCCGTGCGTTGTCGTGCATTAGCCTCGCCTTGCCTTACCGTGCCGTGCCTTGCGTTACCCTTTCCTTGCCTGGCCGTGCATTGCTTAGCCTTGCGTTGCCGTGCCTTAGCCTTGTTTCCCCTTGCCGTGCAGTGCCTTTTGTTACACTTGCCTTGCCTTGCTTTGCCTTGCCTTCCTTTCCTTCCGTTAATCTTTCATTTCCTAGCCGTGCACTGCGTAGCCTTGCGTTGTCGTGCATTACCCTTGCCTCGCCTGACCGTGCCTTGCCTTGCGTTACCCTTTCCTTGACTTACCGTGCATTGCCTAGCCCTGCGTTGTCGTGCCTTAGCCTTGTTTCCCCTTACCGTGCCGTTCCTTCCGTTACCCTTGCCTTCCCTTGCTTTCCCTTGCCTTCCTTGCCTTCCGTTACTCTTTTCTTGCCTTCCGTGCATTACCTAGCCTTGCGTTGTCGTGCCGTAGCCTTGCCTCGCCTGACCGTTCCTTGCCTTGCGTTACCCTTTCCTTGCCTTGCCGTGCATTGCCTAGCCGTGCGTTGTCGTGCATCAGCTTTGCCTTGCCTCACCGTGCCTTGCCTTGCGTTACACTTTCCTTGCCTTGCCGTGCATTGCCTAGCCGTGCGTTGCCGTGCCTTAGCCTTGTTTCCCCTTGCCGTGTCTTCCTTCCGTTACCCTTGCCTTCCCTTGCTTTCCCTTGCCTTCCTTGCATTCCGTTACTCTTTTCTTGCCTTCCGTGCATTACCTAGCCTTGCGTTGTCGTGCCTTAGCCTTGTTTCCCCTTGCCGTGCCGTGCCTTTTGTTACACTTGCCTTGCCTTGCTTTGCCTTGCCTTCCTTTCCTTCCGTTACTCTTTCCTTGCCTAGCCGTGCACTGCCTAGCCTTGCGATGTCGTGCATTAGCTTTGCCTCGCCTGACAGTGCCTTGCCTTGCGTTACCCTTTCCTTGCCTTGCCGTGCATTGCCTAGCCCTGCGTTGCCGTGCCTTAGCCTTGTTTTCCCTTGCCGAGCCGTTCCTTCCGTTAGCTTTGCCTTGCCTTGGTTTCCCTTCCCTTCCTTGCCTTCCGTTACTCTTTGCTTGCCTTCCGTGCATTGTCTAGCCTTGCGTTGTCGTGCATTAGCCTTGCCTCGCCTGACCGTGCCTTGCCTTGCGTTACCCTTTCCTTGCCTTGCCGTGCATTGCCTAGCCGTGCGTTGTCGTGCATTAGCCTTGTCTTGCCTTACCGTGCCTTGCCTTGCGTTACCCTTTCCTTGCCTTCCCGTGCATTGCCTAGCCGTGCGTTGCTGTGCCTTAGCCTTGTTTCCCCTTGCTGTGCCGTTCCTTCCGTTACCCTTGCTTGCCTTCCGTGCATTGCCTAGCCCTGTGTTGTCGTGCCTTAGCCTTGTTTCCCCTTACCGTGCCGTTCCTTCCGTTACCCTTGCCTTGCCTTGCTTTCCCTTGCATTCCTTGCCTTCCGTTACTCTTTGCTTGCCTTCCGTGCATTGCCTAGCCTTGCGTAGTCGTGCCTTAGCCTTGCCTCGCCTGACCGTGCCTTGCCTTGCGTTACACTTTCCTTGCCTTGCCGTGAATTGCCTAGCCGTGCGTTGTCGTGCATGAGCCTTGTCTTGCCTTACCGTGCCTTGCCTTGCGTTACCCTTTCCTTGCCTGGCCGTGCATTGCCTAGCCGTGCGTTGCCGTTCCTTAGCCTTGTTTCCCCTTGCCGTGCCTTGCCTTTTGTTACACTTGCCTTGCCTTGCTTTGCCTTGCCTTCCTTGCCTTCCGTGACTCTTTCCTTGCCTAGCCGTGCTCTGCCTAGTCTTGCGTTGTCGTGCATTAGCCTTGCCTCCCCAAACCGTGCCTTGCCTTGCGTTACCATTTCCTTGCCTTGCCCTGCATTGCCTAGCCCTGTGTTGTCGTGCCTTAGTCTTGTTTGCCCTTACCGTGCCGTTCCTTCCGTTACCATTGCCTTCCCCTGCTTTCCCTTGCCTTCCTTGCCTTCCGTTACTCTTTGCTTGCCTTCCGTGCATTGCCTAGCCTTGCGTTGTCGTGCCTTAGCCTTGCCTTGCCTGACCGTGCCTTGCCTTGCGTTACCCTTTCCTTGCCTTGCCGTGCATTGCCTAGCCGTGCGTTGTCGTGCCTTAGCCTTGTTTCCCCTTGCCGTGCCGTTCCTTCCGTTACCCTTGCCTTGCCTTTCTTTCCCTTGCCTTCCTTGCCTTCCGTTACTCTTTGCTTGCCTTCCGTGCATTTCCAAGCCTTGCGTTGTCTGCCTTAGCCTTGCCTCCCCTGACAGTGCCTTGCCTTGCGTTACCCTTTCCTTGCTTTGCCGTGCACTGCCTAGCCTTGCCTTTTCGTGCATTAGCCTTGCCTTGCCTGACCGTGCCTTGCCTGGTGTTACCCTTGCCTTGCCTTGCCGTGCATTGCCTAGCCGTGCGTTGTCGTGCCTTAGCCGTGTTTCCCCTTGCCGTGCGGTTCCTTCCGTTACCCTTGCCTTGCCTTGCTTTCCCTTGCCTTCCTTGCCTTCCGTTACTCTTTGATTGCCTTCCGTGCATTGCCTAGCCTTGCGTTGTCGTGCATTAGCCTTGCCTTGCCTCACCGTGCCTTGCCTTGCGTTACCCTTTCCTTGCCTGGCCGTGCATTGCCTAGCCTTGCGTTGTCGTGCCTTAGCCTTTTTTCACCTTGCCATAGCCTTGTTTCCGTTGCCTTGCTTTGCCTTGCATTCCTTGCCTTCCGTTACTCTTTGCTTGCCTTCCGTGCATTGCCTAGCCTTGCGTTGTCGTGCCTTAGCCTTGTTTCCCCTTGCCGTGCCGTGCCTGTTGTTACACTTGCCTTGCCTTGCTTTGCCTTGCCTTCCTTTCCTTCCGTTACTCTTTCCCTGCCTAGCCGTGCACTGCCTAGCCTTGCGTTGTCGTGCATTAGCCTTCCCTCGCCTGACAGTGCCTTTCCTTGCGTTACCCTTTCCTTGCCTTGCCGTGCATTGCTTAGTCCTGCGTTGGCGTGCCTTAGCCTTGTTTCCCCTTGCCGTGCCGTTCCTTCCGTTACCCTTGCCTTGCCTTGCTTTCCCTTGCCTTCCTTGCCTTCCGTTACTCTTTGCTTGCCTTCCGTGCATTGCCTAGCCTTGCGTTGTCGTGCCTTAGCCTTGCCTCGCCTGACCGTGCCTTGCCTTGCGTTACCCTTTCCTTGCCTTGCCGTGCATTGCCTAGCCGTGCGTTGTCGTGCATTAGCCTTGCCTTGCCTGACCGTGCCTTGCCTTCCGTTACTCTTTGCTTGCCTTCCGTGCATTGCCTAGCCTTGCGTTGTCGTGCCTTAGCCTTGTTTCCCCTTGCCGTGGCCGTGCCTTTGGTTACACTTGCCTTGCCTTGCTTTCCCTTGCCTTCCTTGCCTTCCGTTACTCTTTGCTTGCCTTCCGTGCATTGCCTAGCCTTGCGTTGTCGTGCATTAGCCTTGCCTCCCCAAACCGTGCCTTGCCTTGCGTTACCCTTTCCTTGCCTTGCCCTGCATTGCCTAGCCTTGCGTTGTCGTGCCTTAGCCTTGTTTGCCCTTACCGTGCCGTTCCTTCCGTTACCCTTGCCTTCCCCTGCTTTCCTTTGCATTCCTTGCCTTCCGTTACTCTTTGCTTTCCTTCCGTGCATTGCCTAGCCGTGCGTTGCCGTTCCTTAGCCTTGTTTCCCCTTGCCGTGCCTTGCCTTTTGTTACACTTGCCTTGCCTTGCTTTGCCTTGCCTTCCTTTCCTTCCGTTACTCTTTCCTTGCCTAGCCGTGCACTGCCTAGCCTTGCGTTGTCGTGCATTAGCCTTGCCTCCCCAAACCGTGCCTTGCCTTGCGTTACCTTTTCCTTGGCTGGCCGTGCATTGCCTAGCCGTGCGTTGTGGTGCCTTAGCCTTGTTTCACCTTGCCATAGCCTTGCTTGCTTTGCCTTGCTTTGCCTTGCCTACCTTCCATTCCGTTACTCTTTGCTTGCCTTCCGTGCATTGCCTAACCTTGCGCTGTCGTGCCTTAGCCTTTTTTCACCTTGCCATAGCCTTCCTTGCGTTGCCTTGCTTTGCCTTGCCTTCCTTGCCTTCCGTTACTCTTTGCTTGCCTTCCGTGCATTGCCTAGCCTTGCGTTGTCGTGCCTTAGCCTTTTTTCACCTTGCCATAGCCTTGCTTGCGTTGCCTTGCGTTGCCTTGCATTCCTTGCCTTCCGTTACTCTTTGCTTGCCTTCCGTGCATTGCCTAGCCTTGCGTTGTCGTGCCTTAGCCTTTTTTCACCTTGCCATAGCCTTGCTTGCGTTGCCTTGCTTTGCCTTGCCTTCCTTGCCTTCCGTTACTCTTTGCTTGCCTTCCGTGCATTGCCTAGCCTTGCGTGGTCGTGCCTTAGCAATTTTTCACCTTGCCATAGCCTTGCTTCCGTTGCCTTGCTTTGCCTTGCATTCCTTGCCTTCCGTTACTCTTTGCTTGCCTTCCGTGCATTGCCTAGCCTTGCGTTGTCGTGTCTTAGCCTTGCCTCGCCTAACCGTGCCTTGCCTTGCGTTACCCTTTCCTTGCCTTGCCGTGCATTGTCTAGCCGTGCGTTGTCGTGCATTAGCCTTGCCTTGCCTTACCGTGCCTTGCCTTGCGTTACCCTTTCCTTGCCTTGCCGTGCATTGCCTAGCCATGCGTTGTCGTGCCTTAGCCTTGTTTCCCCTTGCCGTGCCGTTCCTTCCGTTACCCTTGCCTTGCCTTGCCTTCCCTTGCCTTCCTTGCCTTCCGTTACTCTTTCCTTGCCTTGCCGTGCATTGCCTAGCCTTGCGTTGTCGTGCCTTAGCCTTGCCTCGCCTGACCGTGCCTTGCCTTGCGTTACCATTTCCTTGCCTGGCCGTGCATTGCCTAGCCGTGTGTTGTCGTGCATTAGCCTTGTCTTGCCTTACCGTGCCTTGCCTTGCGTTACCCTTTCCTTGCCTGGCCGTGCATTGCCTAGCCGTGCGTTGCCGTTCCTTAGCCTTGTTTCCCCTTGCCGTGCCTTGCCTTTTGTTACACTTGCCTTGCCTTGCTTTGCCTTGCCTTCCTTTCCTTCCGTTACTCTTTCCTTGCCTAGCCCTGGACTGCCTAGCCTTGCGTTGTCGTGCATTAGCCTTGCCTCCCCAAACCGTGCCTTGCCTTGCGTTACCATTTCCTTGCCTTGCCCTGCATTGCCTAGCCCTGTGTTGTCGTGCCTTAGTCTTGTTTGCCCTTACCGTGCCGTTCCTTCCGTTACCATTGCCTTCCCCTGCTTTCCCTAGCCTTCCTTGCCTTCCGTTACTCTTTGCTTGCCTTCCGTGCATTGCCTAGCCTTGCGTTGTCGTGCCTTAGCCTTGCCTCGCCTGACCGTGCCTTGCCTTGCGTTACCCTTTCCTTGCCTTGCCGTGCATTGCCTAGCCTTGCGTTGTCGTGCATTAGCCTTGCCTCCCCTGACCGTGCCTTGCCTTGCGTTGTCGTGTCTTAGCCTTTTTTCACCTTGCCATAGCCTTGCTTGCGTTGCCTTGCTTTGCCTTGCCTTCCTTGCCTTCCGTTACTCTTTGCTTGCCTTCCGTGCATTGCCTAGCCTTGCGTGGTCGTGCCTTAGCCTTTTTTCACCTTGCCATAGCCTTGCTTGCGTTGCCTTGCTTTGCCTTGCCTTCCTTGCCTTCCGTTACTCTTTGCTTGCCTTGCCGTGCATTGCGTAGCCTTGCGTTGTCGTGCATTAGCCTTGCCTTGCCTGACCGTGAGTTGCCTTTCGTTACCCTTTCCTTGCCTTGCCGTGCATTGCCTAGCCTTGCGTTGCCGTGCCTTAGCCTTGTTTCCCCTTGCCGTGCCGTGCCTATTGTTACACTTGCCTTGCCTTGCTTTCCCTTGCCTTCCTTGCCTTCCTTTACTCTTTGCCGCGCATTGCCTAGCCTTGCGTTGTCGTGCATTAGCCTTGCCTTGACTGAACGTGCCTTGCCTTGCGTTACCCTTTCCTTGCCTTGCGCTGCATTGCCTAGCCCTGTATTGTCGTGGCTTAGCCTTGTTTCCCCTTACCGTGCCGTTCCTTTCGTTACCCTTGCCTTCCCCTGCTTTCCTTTGCATTCCTTGCCTTCCGTTACTCTTTGCTTGCCTTTCGTGCATTGCCTAGCCTTGCGTTGTCGTGCCTTACCCTTGCCTCGCCTGACCGTGCCTTGCCTTGCGTTACCCTTTCCTTGCCTTGCCGTGAATTGCCTAGCCATGCGTTGTCGTGCATCAGCCTTGCCTTGCCTCACCGTGCCTTGCCTTGCGTTACCCTTTCCTTGCCTTGCAGTGCATTGCCTAGCCGTGCGTTGTCGTGGCTTAGCCTTGTTTCCCCTTGCCGTGCCGTTCCTTCCGTTACCATTGCCTTGCCTTGCTTTCCCTTGCCTTCCTTGCCTTCCGTTACTCTTTGCTTGCCTTCCGTACATTGCCTAGCCTTGCGTTGTCGTTCCTTCGCCTTGCCTCGCCTGACCGTGCCTTGCCTTGCGGTACCCTTTCCTTGCCTTGCCGTGCATTGCCTAGCCGTGCGTTGTCGTGCATTTGCGTTGTCTTCCCTCACCGTGCCTTGCCTTGCGTTACCCTTTCCTTGCCTTGCCGTGCATTGCCTAGCCCTGCATTGTCATGCGTTAGCTTTGTTTCCCCTTACCGTGCCGTTCCTTCCGTTACCTTTGCCTTGCCTTGCTTTCCCTTGCCTTCCTGGCCTTCCGTTACTCTTTGCTTGCCTTCCGTGCGTTGCCTAGCCTTGCGTTGTCCTGTCTTAGCCTTTTTTCACCTTGCCATAGCCTTGCTTGCGTTGCCTTGCTTTGCCTTGCCTTCCTTGCCTTCCGTTACTCTTTACTTGCCTTCCGTGCATTGCCTAGCCTTGCGTTGTCGTGCCTTAGCCTTGCCTCGCCTGACCGTGCCTTGCCTTGCGTTACCCTTTCCTTGCCTTGCCGTGCATTGCCTAGCAGCGTGTTGTCGTGCCTTAGCCTTGTTTCCCCTTATCGTGCCGTTCCTTTCGTTACCCTTGCCTTCCCCTGCTTTCCTTTGCATTCCTTGCCTTCCGTTACTCTTTGCTTGCCTTCCGTGCATTGCCTAGCCTTGCGTTGCCGTGCCTTAGCCTTGTTTCCCCTTGCCGTGCCGTGCCTTTTGTTACACTTGCCTTGCCTTGCTTTGCCTTGCCTTCCTTTGCTTCCGTTACTCTTTCCTTGCCTAGCCGTGCACTGCCTAGCCTTGCGATGTCGTGCATTAGCTTTGCCTCGCCTGACAGTGCCTTGCCTTGCGTTACCCTTTCCTTGCCTTGCCGTGCATTGCCTAGCCCTGCGTTGCCGTGCCTTAGGCTTGTTTCTCCTTGCCGAGCCATTCCGTCCGTTACCCTTCCCTTGCCTTGGTTTCCCTTCCCTTTCTTGCGTTCCGTTACTCTTTGCTTGCCTTCCGTGCATTGCCTAGCCTTGCGTTGTCGTGTCTTAGCCTTTTTTCACCTTGCCATAGCCTTCCTTGCGTTGCCTTGCTTTGCCTTGCCTTCCTTGCATTCCGTTACTCTTTGCTTGCCTTCCGTGCATTGCCTAGCCTTGCGTGGTCGTGCCTTAGCCTTTTTTCACCTTGCCATAGCCTTGCTTGCGTTGCCTTGCTTTGCATTGCATTCCTTGCCTTCCGTTACTCTTTGCTTGCCTTCCGTGCATTGCCTAGCCTTGCGTTGTCGTGCATTAGCCTTGCCTCCCCAAACCGTGCCTTGCCTTGCGTTACCCTTTCCTTGCCTTGCCCTGCATTGCCTAGCCCTGTGTTGTCGTGCCTTAGCCTTGTTTCCCCTTGCCGTGCCGTTCCTTCCGTTACCCTTGCCTTGCCTTGCTTTCCCTTGCTTTCCTTGCCTTCCGTTACTCTTTGCTTTCCTTCCGTGCATTGCCTAGCCTTGCGTTGTCGTGCCTTAGCCTTGCCTCGCCTGACAGTGCCTTGCCTTGCGTTACCCTTTCCTTGCCTTGCCGTGCACTGCCTAGCCTTGCCTTGTCGTGCATTAGCCTTGCCTTGCCTGACCGTGCCTTGCCTGGTGTTACCCTTGCCTTGCCTTGCCGTGCATTGCCTAGCCGTGCGTTGTCGTGCCTTAGCCGTGTTTCCCCTTGCCGTGCTGTTCCTTCCGTTACCCTTGCCTTGCCTTGCTTTCCCTTGCCTTCCTTGGTTTCCGTTACTCTTTGCTTGCCTTCCGTGCATTGCCTAGCCTTGCGCTGTCGTGCATTAGCCTTGCCTTGCCTCACAGTGCCTTGCCTTGCGTTACCTTTTCCTTGGCTGGCCGTGCATTGCCTAGACGTGCGTTGTGGTGCCTTAGCCTTGTTTCACCTTGCCATAGACTTGCTTGCTTTGCCTTGCTTTGCCTTGCCTTCCTTCCATTCCGTTAGTCTTTGCTTGCCTTCCGTGCATTGCCTAGCCGTGCGTTGTCGTGCCTTAGCCTTGTTTCAGCTTGCCATAGCCTTGCTTGCGTTGCCTTGCTTTGCCTTCCCTTCCTTGCATTCTCTTACTCTTTGCTTGCCTTCCGTGCATTGCCTAGCCTTGCGTTGTCGAGCCTTAGCCAAGCTTCGCCTAACCGTGCCTTGCTTTGCGTTACCCTTTCCTTGCCTTGCCGTGCATTGCCTACCCTTGCGTTGCCGTGCCTTAGCCTTGTTTCCCCTTGCCGTGGCCGTGCCTTTGGTTACACTTGCCTTGCCTTGCTTTCCCTTGCCTTCCTTGCCTTCCGTTACTCTTTGCTTGCCTTCCGTTCATTGCCTAGCCTTGCGTTGTCTTGCATTAGCCTTGCCTCCCCAAACCGTGACTTGCCTTGCGTTACCCTTTCCTTGCCTTGCCCTGCATTGCCTAGCAGCGTGTTGTCGTGCCTTAGCCTTGTTTCCCCTTATCGTGCCGTTCCTTTCGTTACCCTTGCCTTCCCCTGCTTTCCTTTGCATTCCTTGCCTTCCGTTACTCTTTGCTTGCCTTCCGTGCATTGCCTAGCCTTGCGTTGTCGTGCCTTAGCCTTGTTTCCCCTTGCCGTGGCCGTGCCTTTGGTTACACTTGCCTTGCCATGCTTTGCCTTGCCTTCCTTTCCTTCCGTTACTCTTTCCTTGCCTAGCCGTGCACTGCCTAGCCTTGCGATGTCGTGCATTAGTTTTGCCTCGCCTGACAGTGCCTTGCCTTGCGTTACCCTTTCCTTGCCTTGCCGTGCACTGCCTAGCCTTGCCTTTTCGTTCATTAGCCTTGCCTTGCCTGACCGTGCCTTGCCTGGTGTTACCCTTGCCTTGCCTTGCCGTGCATTGCCTAGCCGTGCGTTGTCGTGCCTTAGCCTTGTTTCCCCTTGCCGTGCCGTTCCTTCCGTTACCCTTGCCTTGCCTTGCTTTCCCTTGCCTTCCTTGGTTTCCGTTACTCTTTGCTTGCCTTCCGTGCATTGCCTAGCCTTGCGCTGTCGTGCATTAGCCTTGCCTTGCCTCACAGTGCCTTGCCTTGCGTTACCTTTTCCTTGGCTGGCCGTGCATTGCCTAGCCTTGCGTTGTCGTGCCTGAGCCTTTTTTCACCTTGCCATAGCCTTGCTTGCGTTGCCTTGCTTTGCCTTGCCTTCCTTGCCTTCCGTTACTCTTTGCTTGCCTTGCCTTGCATTGCCTAGCCTTGCGTTGTCGTGCCTTAGCCTTGCCTTGCCTGACCGTGCCTTGCCTTGCGTTACCCTTTCCTTGCCTTGCCGTGCATTGCCTAGCCTTGCGTTGCCGTGCCTTAGCCTTGTTTCCCCTTGCCGTGCCTTGCCTTTTGTTACACTTGCCTTGCCTTGCTTTGCCTTGCCTTCCTTGCCTTCCGTTACTCTTTGCTTGCCTTCCGTGCATTGCCTAGCCTTGCGTTGTCGTGCATTAGCCTTGCCTCCCCAAACCGTGCCTTGCCTTGCGTTACCCTTTCCTTGCCTTGCCCTGCATTGCCTAGCCCTGTGTTGTCGTGCCTTAGCCTTGTTTCCCCTTATCGTGCCGTTCCTTTCGTTACCCTTGCCTTCCCCTGCTTTCCTTTGCATTCCTTGCCTTCCGTTACTCTTTGCTTGCCTTCCGTGCATTGCCTAGCCTTGCGTTGCCGTGCCTTAGCCTTGTTTCCCCTTGCCGTGCCGTTCCTTCCGTTACCCTTGCCTTGCCTTGCTTTCCCTTGCCTTCCTTGCCTTCCGTTACTCTTTGCTTGCCTTCCGTGCATTGCCTAGCCTTGCGTTGTCGTGCCTTATCCTTGCCTCGCCTGACCGTGCCTTCCCTTGCGTTACCCTTTCCTTGCCTTGCCGTGCATTGCCTAGCCGTGCGTTGTCGTGCATTAGCCTTGTCTTGCCTTACCGTGCCTTGCCTTGCGTTACCCTTTCCTTGCCTGGCCGTGCATTGCCTAGCCGTGCGTTGTCGTGCCTTAGCCTTGTTTCCCCTTGCCGTGCCGTGCCTTTTGTTACACTTGCCTTGCCTTGCTTTGCCTTGCCTTCCTTTCTTTCTGTTACTCTTTCCTTGCCTAGCCGTGCACTGCCTAGCCTTGCGTTGTCGTGCATTAGCCGTGCCTCCCCAAACCGTGCCTTGCCTTGCGTTACCATTTCCTTGCCTTGCCCTGCATTGCCTAGCCCTGTGTTGTCGTGCCTTAGTCTTGTTTGCCCTTACCGTGCCGTTCCTTCCGTTACCCTTGCCTTCCCCTGCTTTCCCTAGCCTTCCTTGCCTTCCGTTACTCTTTGCTTGCCTTCCGTGCATTGCCTAGCCTTGCGTTGTCGTGCCTTAGCCTTGCCTCGCCTGACCGTGCCTTGCCTTGCGTTACCCTTTCCTTGCCTTGCCGTGAATTGCCTAGCCTTGCGTTGTCGTGCATTAGCCTTGCCTCCCCAAACCGTGCCTTGCCTTGCGTTACCCTTTCCTTGCCTTGCCCTGCATTGCCTAGCCCTGTGTTGTCGTGCCTTAGCCTTGTTTCCCCTTGCCGTGCCGTTCCTTCCGTTACCCTTGCCTTGCCTTGCTTTCCCTTGCCTTCCTTGCCTTCCGTTACTCTTTCCTTGCCTTCCGTGCATTGCCTAGCCTTGCGTTGTCGTGCCTTAGCCTTGCCTCCCCAAACCGTGCCTTGCCTTGCGTTACCCTTTCCTTGCCTTGCCCTGCATTGCCTAGCCCTGTGTTGTCGTGCCTTAGCCTTGTTTCCCCTTACCGTGCCGTTCCTTCCGTTACCCTTGCCTTCCCCTGCTTTCCCTTGCCTTCCTTGCCTTCCGTTACTCTTTGCTTGCCTTCCGTGCATTGCCTAGCCTTGCGTTGTCGTGCATTAGCCTTGCCTCGCCTGACCGGGCCTTGCCTTGCGGTACCCTTTCCTTGCCTTGCCGTGCATTGCGTAGCCGTGCGTTGTGCATTTGCCTTGTCTTGCCTCACCGTGCCTTGCCTTGCGTTACCCTTTCCTTGCCTTGCCGTGCATTGCCTAGCCTTGCGATGTAGTGCATTAGCTTTGCCTCGAGTGACAGTGCCTTGCCTTGCGTTACCCTTTCCTTGCCTTGCCGTGCATTGCCTAGCCCTGCGTTGCCGTGCCTTAGGCTTGTTTCTCCTTGCCGAGCCATTCCGTCCGTTACCCTTCCCTTGCCTTGGTTTCCCTTGCCTTCCTTGCGTTCCGTTACTCTTTGCTTGCCTTCCGCGCATTGCCTAGCCTTGCGTTGTCGTGTCTTAGCCTTTTTTCACCTTGCCATAGCCTTCCTTGCGTTGCCTTGCTTTGCCTTGCCTTCCTTGCCTTCCGTTACTCTTTGCTTGCCTTCCCTGCATTGCCTAGCCTTGCGTGGTCGTGCCTTAGCCTTTTTTCACCTTGCCATAGCCTTGCTTGCGTTGCCTTGCTTTGCCTTGCATTCCTTGCCTTCCGTTACTCTTTGCTTGCCTTCCGTGCATTGCCTAGCCTTGCGTTGTCGTGCATTAGCCTTGCCTCCCCAAACCGTGCCTTGCCTTGCGTTACCCTTTCCTTGCCTTGCCCTGCATTGGCTAGCCTTGCCTTGTCGTGCATTAGCCTTGCCTTGCCTGACCGTGCCTTGCCTGGTGTTACCCTTGCCTTGCCTTGCCGTGCATTGCCTATCCGTGCGTTGTCGTGCCTTAGCCTTGTTTCCCCTTGCCGTGCCGTTCCTTCCGTTACCCTTGCCTTGCCTTGCTTTCCCTTGCTTTCCTTGCCTTCCGTTACTCTTTGCTTTCCTTCCGTGCATTGCCTAGCCTTGCGTTGTCGTGCCTTAGCCTTGCCTCGCCTGACAGTGCCTTGCCTTGCGTTACCCTTTCCTTGCCTTGCCGTGCACTGCCTAGCCTTGCCTTGTCGTGCATTAGCCTTGCCTTGCCTCACCGTGCCTTGCCTGGTGTTACCCTTGCCTTTCCTTGCCGTGCATTGCCTAGCCGTGCGTTGTCGTGCCTTAGCCGTGTTTCCCCTTGCCGTGCTGTTCCTTCCGTTACCCTTGCCTTGCCTTGCTTTCCCTTGCCTTCCTTGGTTTCCGTTACTCTTTGCTTGCCTTCCGTGCATTGCCTAGCCTTGCGCTGTCGTGCATTAGCCTTGCCTTGCCTCACTTTGCCTTGCCTTGCGTTACCTTTTCCTTGGCTGGCCGTGCATTGCCTAGACGTGCGTTGTGGTGCCTTAGCCTTGTTTCACCTTGCCATAGACTTGCTTGCTTTGCCTTGCTTTGCCTTGCCTTCCTTCCATTCCGTTAGTCTTTGCTTGCCTTCCGTGCATTGCCTAGCCTTGCGTTGTCGTGCCTGAGCCTTTTTTCACCTTGCCATAGCCTTGTTTGCGTTGCCTTGCTTTGTGTTGCATTCCTTGCCTTCCGTTACTCTTTGCTTGCCTTCCGTGCATTGCCTAGCCTTGCGTCGTCGAGCCTTAGCCAAGCTTCGCCTAACCATGCCTTGTCTTGCGTTACCCTTTCCTTGCCTTGCCGTGCATTGCCTAGCCTTGCGTTGCGGTGCCTTAGCCTTGTTTCCCCTTGCCTTGCCGTGCCTTTTGTTACACTTGCCTTGCCTTGCTTTGCCTTGCCTTCCTTTCCTTCCGTTACTCTTTCATTTCCTAGGCGTGCACTGCCTAGCCTTACGATTTCGTGGATTAGTTTTGCCTCGCCTGACGGTGCCTTGCCTTGCGTTACCCTTTCCTTGCCTTGCCGTGCATTGCCTAGCCCTGCGTTGCCGTGCCTTAGCCTTGTTTCCTCTTGCCGAGCCATTCCTTCCGTTACCCTTCCCTTGCCTTGGTTTCCCTTGCCTTCCTTGCCTTCCGTTACTCTTTGCTTGCCTTCTGTGCATTGCCTAGCCTTGCGTTGTCGTGCCTTAGCCTTGCCTCGCCTGACCGTGCCTTGCCTTGCGGTACCCTTTCCTTGCCTTGCCGTGCATTGCCTAGCCGTGCGTTGTCGTGCATTTGCCTTGTCTTGCGTCACCGTGCCGTGCATTGCGTTACCCTTTCCTTGCCTTTCCGTGCATTGCCTAGCCCTGCATTGTCGTGCCTTAGCTTTGTTTCCCCTTACCGTGCCGTTCCTTCCGTTACCCTTGCCTTGCCTTGCTTTCCCTTGCCTTCCTTGCCTTCCGTTACTCTTTGCTTGCCTTCCGTGCATTGCCTAGCCTTGCGTTGTCGTGTCTTAGCCTTTTTTCACCTTGCCATAGCCTTGCTTGCGTTGTCTTGCTTTGCCTTGCCTTCCTTGCCTTCCGTTACTCTTTGCTTGCCTTCCGTGCATTGCCTAGCCTTGCGTGGTCGTGCCTTAGCCTTTTTTCTCCTTGCCATATCCTTGCTTGCGTTGCCTTGCTTTCCCTTGCCTTCCTTGCCTTCCGTTACTCTTTGCTTGCCTTCCGTGCATTGCCTAGCCTTGCGTTGTCGTGCATTCGCCTTCCTCCCCAAACCGTGCCTTGCCTTGCCTTACCCTTTCCTTGCCTTGCCGTGTATTGCCTAGCCGTGCGTTGCCGTGCCTTAGCCTTGTTTCCCGTTGCCGTGGCCGTGCCTTTGGTTACACTTGCCTTGCCTTGCTTTCCCTTGCTTCCTTGCCTTCCGTTACTCTTTGCTTGCCTTCCGTGCATTGCCTAGCCTTGCGTTGTCGTGCATTAGCCTTGCCTCCCCAAACCGTGCCTTGCCTTGCGTTACCCTTTCCTTGCCTTGCCCTGCATTGCCTAGCCCTGTGTTGTCGTGCCTTAGCCTTGTTTCCCCTTACCGTGCCGTTCCTTTCGTTAACCTTGCCTTCCCCTGCTTTCCTTTGCATTCCTTGCCTTCCGTTACTCTTTGCTTGCCTTTCGTGCATTGCCTAGCCTTGCGTTGTCGTGCCTTAGCCTTGTTTCCCCTTGCCGTGCCGTGCCTGTTGTTACACTTGCCTTGCCATGCTTTGCCTTGCCTTCCTTTCCTTCCGTTACTCATTCCTTGCCTAGCCGTGCACTGCCTAGCCTTGCGATGTCGTGCATTAGCTTTGCCTCGCCTGACAGTGCCTTGCCTTGCGTTACCCTTTCCTTGCCTTGCCGTGCATTGCCTAGCCCTGCGTTGCCGTGCCTTAGCCTTGTTTCCCCTTGGCGAGCCGTTCCTTCCGTTACCCTTGCCTTGCCTTGGTTTCCCTTGCCTTCCTTGCCTGCCGTTACACTTTGCTTGCCTTCCGTGCATTGCCTAGCCTTGCGTTGTCGTGCCTTAGCCTTGCCTCGCCTGACCGTGCCTTGCCTTGCGTTACCCTTTCCTTGCCTTGCCGTGAATTGCCTAGCCATGCGTTGTCGTGCATCAGCCTTGCCTTGCCTCACCGTGCCTTGCCTTGCGTTACCCTTTCCTTGCCTTGCAGTGCATTGCCTAGCCGTGCGTTGTCGTGGCTTAGCCTTGTTTCCCCTTGCCGTGCCGTTCCTTCCGTTACCATTGCCTTGCCTTGCTTTCCCTTGCATTCCTTGCCTTCCGTTACTCTTTGCTTACCTTCCGTACATTGCCTAGCCTTGCGTTGTCGTTCCTTCGCCTTGCCTCGCCTGACCGTGCCTTGCCTTGCGGTACCCTTTCCTTGCCTTGCCGTGCATTGCCTAGCCGTGCGTTGTCGTGCATTTGCCTTGTCTTGCCTCACCGTGCCTTGCCTTGCGTTACCCTTTCCTTGCCTTGCCGTGCATTGCCTAGCAATGCATTGTCATGCGTTAGCTTTGTTTCCTCTTACCGTGCCGTTCCTTCCGTTACCTTTGCCTTGCCTTGCTTTCCCTTGCCTTCCTGGCCTTCCGTTACTCTTTGCTTGCCTTCCGTGCATTGCCTAGCCTTGCGTTGTCGTGCATTAGCCTTGAATCCCCAAACCGTGCCTTGCCTTGCGTTACCCTTTCCTTGCCTTGCCCTGCATTGCCTAGCCCTGTGTTGTCGTGCCTTAGCCTTGTTTACCCTTGCCGTGCCGTGCCTATTGTTACACTTGCCTTGCCATGCTTTGCCTTGCCTTCCTTTCCTTCCGTTACTCTTTCCTTGCCTAGCCGTGCACTGCCTAGCCTTGCGATGTCGTGCATTAGTTTTTCCTCGCCTGACAGTGCCTTGCCTTGCGTTACCCTTTCCTTGCCTTGCCGTGCATTGCCTAGCTCTGCGTTGCCGTGCCTTAGCCTTGTTTACCCTTGCCGAGCCATTCCGTCCGTTACCCTTCCCTTGCCTTGGTTTCCCTTGCCTTCCTTGCGTTCCGTTACTCTTTGCTTGCCTTCCGTGCATTGCCTAGCCTTGCGTTGTCGTGTCTTAGCCTTTTTTCACCTTGCCATAGCCTTCCTTGCGTTGCCTTGCTTTGCCTTGCCTTCCTTGCCTTCCGTTACTCTTTGCTTGCCTTCCGTGCATTGCCTAGCCTTGCTTGGTCGTGCCTTAGCCTTTTTTCACCTTGCCATAGCCTTGCTTGCGTTGCCTTGCTTTGCCTTGCATTCCTTGCCTTCCGTTACTCTTTGCTTGCCTTCCGTGAATTGCCTAGCCTTGCGTTGTCGTGCATTAGCCTTGCCTCCACAAACCGTGCCTTGCCTTGCGTTACCCTTTCCTTGCCTTGCCCTGCATTGCCTAGCCCTGTGTTGTCGTGCCTTAGCCTTGTTTCCCCTTGCCGTGCCGTTCCTTCCGTTACCCTTGCCTTGCCTTGCTTTCCCTTGCTTTCCTTGCCTTCCGTTACTCTTTGCTTTCCTTCCGTGCATTGCCTAGCCTTGCGTTGTCGTGCCTTAGCCTTGCCTCGCCTGACAGTGCCTTGCCTTGCGTTACCCTTTCCTTGCCTTGCCGTGCACTGCCTAGCCTTGCCTTGTCGTGCATTAGCCTTGCCTTGCCTGACCGTGCCTTGCCTGGTGTTACCCTTGCCTTGCCTTGCCGTGCATTGCCTATCCGTGCGTTGTCGTGCCTTAGCCTTGTTTCCCCTTGCCGTGCCGTTCCTTCCGTTACCCTTGCCTTGCCTTGCTTTCCCTTGCCTTCCTTGCCTTCCGTTACTCTTTGCTTACCTTCCGTGCATTGCCTAGCCTTGCGTTGTCGTGCCTTAGCCTTGCCTCGCTTGACAGTGCCTTGCCTTGCGTTACCCTTTCCTTGCCTTGCCGTGCATTGCCTAGCCTTGCGTTGTCGTGCATTAGCCTTGCCTTGCCTGACCGTGCCTTGCCTGGTGTTACCCTTGCCTTGCCTTGCCGTGCATTGCCTAGCCGTGCGTTGTCGTGCCTTAGCCGTGTTTCCCCTTGCCGTGCTGTTCCTTCCGTTACCCTTGCCTTGCCTTGCTTTCCCTTGCCTTCCTTGGTTTCCGTTACTCTTTGCTTGCCTTCCGTGCATTGCCAAGCCTTGCGCTGTCGTGCATTAGCCTTGCCTTGCCTCACAGTGCCTTGCCTTGCGTTACCTTTTCCTTGGCTGGCCGTGCATTGCCTAGACGTGCGTTGTGGTGCCTTAGCCTTGTTTCACCTTGCCATAGACTTGCTTGCTTTGCCTTGCTTTGCCTTGCCTTCCTTCCATTCCGTTACTCTTTGCTTGCCTTCCGTGCATTGCCTAGCCTTGCGCTGTCGTGCATTAGCCTTGCCTTGCCTCACAGTGCCTTGCCTTGCGTTACCTTTTCCTTGGCTGGCCGTGCATTGCCTAGCCTTGCGTTGTCGTGCCTGAGCCTTTATTCACCTTGCCATAGCCTTGTTTGCGTTGCCTTGCTTTGCCTTGCATTCCTTTCCTTCCGTTACTCTTTGCTTGCCTTCCGTGCATTGCCTAGCCTTGCGTTGTCGTGCCTTAGCCATGCCTCGCCTAACCGTGCCTTGCCTTGCGTTACCCTTTCCTTGCCTTGCCGTGCATTGCCTAGCCTTGCGTTGCCGTGCCTTTACCTTGTTTCCCCTTGCCGTGGCCGTGCCTTTGGTTACACTTGACTTGCCTTGCTTTCCCTTGCCTTCCTTGCCTTCCGTTACTCTTTGCTTGCCTTCCGTGCATTGCCTAGCCTTGCGTTGTCGTGCATTAGCCTTGCCTCCCCAAACCGTGCCTTGCCTTGCGTTACCCTTTCCTTGCCTTGCCCTGCATTGCCTAGCCCTGTGTTGTCGTGCCTTAGCCTTGTTTCCCCGAACCGTGCCGTTCCTTTCGTTACCCTTGCCTTCCCCTGCTTTCCTTTGCATTCCTTGCCTTCCGTTACTCTTTGCTTGCCTTCCGTGCATTGCCTAGCCTTGCGTTGTCGTGCCTTAGCCTTGTTTCCCCTTGCCGTGCCGTGCCTGTTGTTACACTTGCCTTGCCATGCTTTGCCTTGCCTTCCTTTCCTTCCGTTACTGTTTCCTTGCCTAGCCGTGCACTGCCTAGCCTTGCGATGTCGTGCATTAGCTTTGCCTCGCCTGACAGTGCCTTGCCTTGCGTTACCCTTTCCTTGCCTTGCCGTGCATTGCCTAGCCCTGCGTTGCCGTGCCTTAGCCTTGTTTCCCCTTGTCGAGCCGTTCCTTCCGTTACCATTGCCTTGCTTTGGTTTCCCTTGCCTTCCTTGCCTTCCGTTACTCTTTGCTTGCCTTCCGTGCATTGCCTAGCCTTGCGTTGTCGTGCCTTAGCCTTGCCTCGCCTGACAGTGCCTTGCCTTGCGTTACCCTTTCCTTGCCTTGCCGTGCACTGCCTAGCCTTGCCTTGTCGTGCATTAGCCTTGCCTTGCCTGACCGTGCCTTGCCTGGCGTTACCCTTGCCTTGCCTTGCCGTGCATTGCCTAGCCGTGCGTTGTCGTGCCTTAGCCTTGTTTCCCCTTGCCGTGCAGTTCCTTCCGTTACCCTTGCCTTGCCTTGCTTTCCCTTGCTTTCCTTGCCTTCCGTTACTCTTTGCTTGCCTTCCGTGCATTGCCTAGCCTTGCGCTGTCGTGCCTTAGCCTTGCCTCGCCTGACAGTGCCTTGCCTTGCGTTACCCTTTCCTTGCCTTGCCGTGCATTGCCTAGCCTTGCGTTGTCGTGCATTAGCCTTGCCTTGCCTGACCGTGCCTTGCCTGGCGTTACCCTTGCCTTGCCTTGCCGTGCATTGCCTAGCCGTGCGTTGTCGTGCCTTAGCCTTGTTTCCCCTTGCCGTGCTGTTCCTTCCGTTACCCTTGCCTTGCCTTGCTTTCCCTTGCCTTCCTTGGTTTCCGTTACTCTTTGCTTGCCTTCCGTGCATTGCCTAGCCTTGCGCTGTCGTGCATTAGCCTTGCCTTGCCTCACAGTGCCTTGCCTTGCGTTACCCTTTCCTTGCCTTGCCGTGCATTGCCTAGCCCTGCGTTGTCGTGCCTTAGCCTTGTTTCCCCTTGTCGAGCCGTTCCTTCCGTTACCCTTGCCTTGCTTTGGTTTCCCTTGCCTTCCTTGCCTTCCGTTACTCTTTGCTTGCCTTCCGTGCATTGCCTAGCCTTGCGTTGTCGTGCATTAGCCTTGCCTCGCCTGACAGTGCCTTGCCTTGCGTTACCCTTTCCTTGCCTTGCCTTGCATTGCCTAGCCGTGCGTTGTCGTGCATTAGCCTTGTCTTGCCTTACCGTGCCTTGCCTTGCGTTACCCTTTCCTTGCCTGGCCGTGCATTGCCTAGCCGTGCGTTGCCGTTCCTTAGCCTTGTTTCCCCTTGCCGTGCCTTGCCTTTTGTTACACTTGCCTTGCCTTGCTTTGCCTTGCCTTCCTTTCCTTCCGTTACTCTTTCCTTGCCTAGCCGTGCACTGCCTAGCCTTGCGTTGTCGTGCATTAGCCTTGCCTCCCCAAATCGTGCCTTGCCTTGCGTTACCCTTTCCTTGCCTTGCCCTGCATTGCCTAGCCGTGCGTTGTCGTGCCTTAGCCTTGTTTCCCCTTACCGTGCCGTTCCTTTCGTTACCCTTGCCTTCCCCTGCTTTCCATTGCATTCCTTGCCTTCCGTTACTCTTTGCTTGCCTTCCGTGCATTGCCTAGCCTTTCGTTGTCGTGCCTTAGCCTTGCCTCGCCTGACAGTGCCTTGCCTTGCGTTACCCTTTCCTTGCCTTGCCGTGAATTGCCTAGCCGTGCGTTGTCGTGCATTAGCCTTGTCTTGCCTTACCGTGCCTTGCCTTGCGTTACCCTTTCCTTGCCTGGCCGTGCATTGCCTAGCCGTGCGTTGCCGTTCCTTAGCCTTGTTTCCCCTTGCCGTGCCTTGCCTTTTGTTACACTTCCCTTGCCTTGCTTTGCCTTGCCTTCCTTTCCTTCCGTTACTCTTTCCTTGCCTAGCCGTGCACTGCCTAGCCTTGCGTTGTCGTGCCTTAGCCTTGCCTCGCCTGACCGTGCCTTGCCTTGCGTTACCCTTTCCTTGCCTTGCCGTGCATTGCCTAGTCGTGGGTTGCCGTGCCTTAGCCTTGTTTCCCCTTGCCGGGCCGTTCCTTCCGTTACCCTTGCCTTGCCTTGCTTTCCCTTGCCTTCCTTGCCTTCCGTTACTCTTTGCTTGCCTTCCGTGCATTGCCTAGCCTTGCGCTGTCGTGCATTAGCCTTCCCTTGCCTCACAGTGCCTTGCTTTGCGTTACCTTTTCCTTGACTGGCCGTGCATTGCCTAGCCGTGCGTTGCCGTGCCTTAGCCTTGTTTCACCTTGCCATAGCCTTGCTTGCTTTGCCTTGCTTTGCCTTGCCTTCCTTGCCTTCCGTTACTCTTTGCTTGCGTTCTGTGCATTGCCTAGCCTTGCGTGGTCGTGCCTTAGCAATTTTTCACCTTGCCATAGCCTTGCTTGCGTTGCCTTGCTTTGCCTTGCATTCCTTGCCTTCCGTTACTCTTTGCTTGCCTTCCGTGCATTGCCTAGCCTTGCGTTGTCGTGTCTTAGCCTTGCCTCGCCTAACCGTGCCTTGCCGTGCGTTACCCTTTCCTTGCCTTGCCGTGCATTGCCTAGCCGTGCGTTGTCGTGCCTTAGCCTTGCCTCGCCTGACCGTGCCTTGCCTTGCGTTACCCTTTCCTTGCCTAGCCGTGCGTTGCCGTGCCTTAGCCTTGTTTCCCCTTGCCGTGCCTTGCCTTTTGTTACACTTGCCTTGCCTTGCTTTGCCTTGCCTTCCTTTCCTTCCGTTACTCTTTCCTTGCCTAGCCGTGCACTGCCTAGCCTTGCGTTGTCGTGCATTAGCCTTGCCTCCCCAAACCGTGCCTTGCCTTGCGTTACCATTTCCTTGCCTTGCCCTGCATTGCCTAGCCCTGTGTTGTCGTGCCTTAGTCTTGTTTGCCCTTACCGTGCCGTTCCTTCCGTTACCATTGCCTTACCTTGCTTTCCCTAGCCTTCCTTGCCTTCCGTTACTCTTTGCTTGCCTTCCGTGCATTGCCTAGCCTTGCGTTGTCGTGCCTTAGCGTTGCCTCGCCTGACCGTGCCTTGCCTTGCGTTACCCTTTCCTTGACTTGCCGTGAATTGCCTAGCCTTGCGTTGTCGTGCATTAGCCTTGCCTCCCCAAACCGTGCCTTGCCTTGCGTTACCCTTTCCTTGCCTTGCCCTGCATTGCCTAGCCCTGTGTTGTCGTGCCTTAGCCTTGTTTCCCCTTGCCGTGCCGTTCCTTCCGTTACCCTTGCCTTGCCTTGCTTTCCCTGGCTTTCCTTGACTTCCGTTACTCTTTGCTCTCCTTCCGTGCATTGCCTAGCCTTGCGTTGTCGTGCCTTAGCCTTGCCTCGCCTGACAGTGCCTTGCCTTGCGTTACCCTTTCCTTGCCTTGCCGTGCATTGCCTAGCCGTGCGTTGTCGTGCATCAGCTTTGCCTTGCCTCACCGTGCCTTGCCTTGCGTTACCCTTTCCTTGCCTTGCCGTGCATTGCCTAGCCGTGCGTTGTCGTGCCTTAGCCTTGTTTCCCCTTGCCGTGCCGTTCCTTCCGTTACCCTTGCCTTGCCTTGCTTTCCCTTGCCTTCCCTGCCTTCCGTTACTCTTTGCTTGACTTCCGTGCATTGCCTAGCCTTGCGTTGTCGTGCATTAGCCTTGCCTCCCCAAACCGTGCCTTGCCTTGCGTTACCCTTTCCTTGCCTTGCCCTGCATTGCCTAGCCCTGTGTTGTCGTGCCTTAGCCTTGTTTCCCCTTACCGTGCCGTTCCTTTCGTTACCCTTGCCTTCCCCTGCTTTCCTTTGCATTCCTTGCTTTCCGTTACTCTTTGCTTGCCTTCCGTGCATTGCCTAGCCTTGCGTTGTCGTGCCTTAGCCTTGTTTCCCCTTGCCGTGCCGTGCCTGTTGTTACACTTGCCTTGCCATGCTTTGCCTTGCTTTCCTTTCCTTCCGCTACTCTTTCCTTGCCTAGCCGTGCACTGCCTAGCCTTGCGATGTCGTGGATTAGTTTTGCCTCGCCTGACCGTGCCTTGCCTTGCGTTACCCTTTCCTTGCCTTTCCGTGCATTGCCTAGCCCTGCGTTGCCGTGCCTTAGCCTTGTTTCCCCTTGCCGAGCCGTTCCTTCCGTTACCCTTGCCTTGCCTTGGTTTCCCTTGCCTTCCTTGCCTTCCGTTACTCTTTGCTTGCCTTCAGTGCATTGCCTAGCCTTGCGTTTTCGTGCCTTAGCCTTGCCTCGCCTGACCGTGCTTTGCCTTGCGTTACCCTTTCCTTGTCTTGCCGTGCATTGCCTAGCCGTGTGTTGTCGTGCCTTAGCCTTGCCTTGCCTGACCGTGCCTTGCCTTGCGTTACCCTTTCCTTGCCTTGCCGTGCATTGCCTAGCCGTGCATTATCGTGCTTTAGCCTTCTTTCCCCTTACCGTGCCGTTCCTTCCGTTACCTTTGCCTTGCCTTGATTTCCGTTGCTTTCCTTGCCTTCCGTTACTCTTTGCTTGCCTTCCGTGCATTGCCTAGCCTTGCGTTGTCGTGCCTTAGCCTTGTTTCACCTTGCCATAGCCTTGCTTGCGTTGCCTTGCTTTGCCTTGCCTTCCTTGCCTTCCGTTACTCTTTGCTTGCCTTCCGTGCATTGCCTAGCCTTGCGTTGTCGTGCATTCGCCTTGAATCCCCAAACCGTGCCTTGCATTGCGTTACCCTTTCCTTGCCTTGCCCTGCATTGCCTAGCCTTGCGTTGTCGTGCCTTAGCCTTGTTTCCCCTTGCCGTGCCGTGCCTGTTGTTACACTTGCCTTGCCATGCTTTGCCTTGCCTTCCTTTCCTTCCGTTACTTTTTCCTTGCCTAGCCGTGCACTGCCTAGCCTTGCGATGTCGTGCATTAGTTTTGCCTCGCCTGACAGTGCCTTGCCTTGCGTTACCCTTTCCTTGCCTTGCCGTGCATTGCCTAGCCCTGCGTTGCCGTGCCTTAGCCTTGTTTCCCCTTGCCGAGCCATTCCTTCCGTTACCCTTCCCTTGCCTTTGTTTCCCTTGCCTTCCTTGCGTTCCGTTACTCTTTGCTTGCCTTCCGTGCATTGCCTAGCCTTGCGTTGTCGTGTCTTAGCCTTTTTTCACCTTGCCATAGCCTTGCTTGCGTTGCCTTGCTTTGCCTTGCCTTCCTTGCCTTCCGTTACTCTTTGCTTGCCTTCCGTGCATTGCCTATCCTTGCGTGGTCGTGCCTTAGCCTTTTTTCACCTTGCCATAGCCTTGCTTGCGTTGCCTTGCTTTGCCTTGCATTCCTTGCCTTCCGTTACTCTTTGCTTGCCTTCCGTGCATTGCCTAGCCTTGCGTTGTCGTGCATTAGCCTTGCCTCCCCAAACCGTGCCTTGCCTTGCGTTACCCTTTCCTTGCCTTGCCCTGCATTGCCTAGCCCTGTGTTGTCGTGCCTTAGCCTTGTTTCCCCTTGCCGTGCCGTTCCTTCCGTTACCCTTGCCTTGCCTTGCTTTCCCTTGCCTTCCTTGCCTTCCGTTACTCTTTGCTTGCCTTCCGTGCATTGCCTAGCCTTGCGTTGTCGTGTCTTAGCCTTTTTTCACCTTGCCATAGCCTTGCTTGCGTTGCCTTGCTTTGCCTTGCCTTCCTTGCCTTCCGTTACTCTTTGCTTGCCTTCCGTGCATTGCCTAGCCTTGCGTTGTCGTGCATTAGCCTTGCCTCCCCAAACCGTGCCTTGCCTTGCGTTACCCTTTCCTTGCCTTGCCCTGCATTGCCTAGCAGCGTGTTGTCGTGCCTTAGCCTTGTTTCCCCTTATCGTGCCGTTCCTTTCGTTACCCTTGCCTTCCCCTGCTTTCCTTTGCATTCCTTGCCTTCCGTTACTCTTTGCTTGCATTCCGTGCATTGCCTAGCGTTGAGTTGTCGTGCCTTAGCCTTGTTTCCCCTTGCCGTGCCGTGCCTATTGTTACACTTGCCTGCCATGCTTTGCCTTGCCTTCCTTTCCTTCCGTTACTTTTTCCTTGCCTAGCCGTGCACTGCCTAGCCTTGCGATGTCGTGCATTAGTTTTGCCTCGCCTGACAGTGCCTTGCCTTGCGTTACCCTTTCCTTGCCTTGCCGTGCATTGCCTAGCCCTGCGTTGCCGTGCCTTAGCCTTGTTTCCCCTTGCCGAGCCATTCCTTCCGTTACCCTTCCCTTGCCTTGCTTTCCCTTGCCTTCCTTGCCTTCCGTTACTCTTTGCTTGCCTTCCGTGCATTGCCTAGCCTTGCGTTGTCGTGTCTTAGCCTTTTTTCACCTTGCCATAGCCTTGCTTGCGTTGCCTTGCTTTGCCTTGCCTTCCTTGCCTTCCGTTACTCTTTGCTTGCCTTCCGTGCATTGCCTATCCTTGCGTGGTCGTGCCTTAGCCTTTTTTCACCTTGCCATAGCCTTGCTTGCGTTGCATTGCTTTGCCTTGCATTCCTTTCCTTCCGTTACTCTTTCCTTGCCTTGCCGTGCACTGCCTAGCCTTGCGTTGTCGTGCATTAGCCTTGCCTCCCCAAACCGTGCCTTGCCTTACGTTACCCTTTCCTTGCCTTGCCCTGCATTGCCTAGCCCTGTGTTGTCGTGCCTTAGCCTTGTTTCCCCTTGCCGTGCCGTTCCTTCCGTTACCCTTGCCTTGCCTTGCTTTCCCTTGCTTTCCTTGCCTTCCGTTACTCTTTGCTTTCCTTCCGTGCATTGCCTAGCCTTGCGTTGTCGTGCCTTAGCCTTGCCTCGCCTGACAGTGCCTTCCCTTGCGTTACCCTTTCCTTGCCTTGCCGTGCACTGCCTAGCCTTGCCTTGTCGTGCATTAGCCTTGCCTTGCCTGACCGTGCCTTGCCTGGTGTTACCCTTGCCTTGCCTTGCCGTGCATTGCCTATCCGTGTGTTGCCGTGCCTTAGCCTTGTTTCCCCTTGTCGAGCCGTTCCTTCCGTTACCCTTGCCTTGCCTTGGTTTCCCTTGCCTTCCTTGCCTTCCGTTACTCTTTGCTTGCCTTCCGTGCATTGCCTAGCCTTGCGTTGTCGTGCATTAGCCTTGCCTCGCCTGACCGTGCCTTGCCTTGCGTTACCCTTTCCTTGCCTTGCCTTGCATTGCCTAGCCGTGCGTTGTCGTGCATTAGCCTTGTCTTGCCTTACCGTGCCTTGCCTTGCGTTACCCTTTCCTTGCCTAGCCGTGCATTGCCTAGCCGTGCGTTGCCGTTCCTTAGCCTTGTTTCCCCTTGCCGTGCCGTGCCTTTTGTTACACTTGCCTTGCCTTGCTTTGCCTTGCCTTCCTTTCCTTCCGTTACTCTTTCCTTGCCTAGCCGTGCACTGCCTAGCCGTGCGTTGTCGTGCATTAGCCTTGCCTCCCCAAACCGTGCCTTGCCTTGCGTTACCCTTTCCTTGCCTTGCCGTGCATCGCCTAGCCGTGCGTTGTCGTGCCTTAGCCTTGTTTCCCCTTGCCGTGCCGTTCCTTCCGTTAACCTTGCCTTGCCTTGCTTTCCCTTGCCTTCCTTGCGTTCCGTTACTCTTTTCTTGCCTTCCCTGCATTGCCTAGCCTTGCGTTGTCGTGCCTTAGCCTTGCCTCGCCTGACCGTGCCTTGCCTTGCGTTACCCTTACCTTGCCTTGCCCTGCATTGCCTAGCCCTGTGTTGTCGTGCCTTAGCCTTGTTTCCCCTTACCGTGCCGTTCCTTTCGTTACCCTTGCCTTCCCCTTCTTTCCGTTGCATTATTTGCCTTCCGTTACTCTTTGCTTGCCTTCCGTGCATTGCCTAGCCTTGCGTTGTCGTGCCTTAGCCTTGCCTCGCCTGACCGTGCCTTGCCTTGCGTTACCCTTTCCTTGCCTTGCCGTGAATTGCCTAGCCGTGCGTTGTCGTGCATCAGCCTTGACTTGCCTCACCGTGCCTTGCCTTGCGTTACCCTTTCCTTGCCTTGCAGTGCATTAACTAGCCGTGCGTTGTCGTGCCTTAGCCTTGTTTCCCCTTGCCGTGCCGTTCCTTCCGTTACCATTGCCTTGCCTTGCTTTCCCTTGCCTTCCTTGCCTTCCGTTACTCTTTGCTTGCCTTCCGTGCATTGCCTAGCCTTGCGTTGTCGTTCCTACGCCTTGCCTCGCCTGACCGTGCCTTGCCTTGCGGTACCCTTTCCTTGCCTTGCCGTGCATTGCCTAGCCGTGCGTTGTCGTGCATTTGCCTTGTCTTGCGTCACCGTGCCTTGCCTTGCGTTACCCTTTCCTTGCCTTGCCGTGCATTGCCTAGCCCTGCATTGTCGTGCCTTAGCTTTGTTTCCCCTTACCGTTCCGTTCCTTCCGTTACCCTTGCCTTGCCTTGCTTTCCCTTGCCTTCCTTGCCTTCCGTTACTCTTTGCTTGCCTTCCGTGCATTGCCTAGCCTTGCGTTGTCGTGTCTTAGCCTTTTTTCACCTTGCCATAGCCTTGCTTGCGTTGCCTTGCTTTGCCTTGCCTTCCTTTCATTCCGTTACTCTTTCCTTGCCTAGCCGTGCACTGCCTAGCCTTGCGTTGTCGTGCATTAGCCTTGCCTCCCCAAATCGTGCCTTGCCTTGCGTTACCATTTCCTTGCCTTGCCCTGCATTGCCTAGCCGTGCGTTGCCGTGCCTTAGCCTTGTTTCCCCTTGCCGTGCCGTTCCTTCTGTTAACCTTGCCTTGCCTTGCTTTCCCTTGCCTTCCTTGCGTTTCGTTACTCTTTTCTTGCCTTCCGTGCATTGCCTAGCCTTGCGTTGTCGTGCCTTAGCCTTGCCTCGCCTGACCGTGCTTTCCCATGCGTTACCCTTTCCTTGCCTTGCCGTTCATTGCCTAGCGTTCGGTGTCGTGCCTTAGACTTGTTTCCCCTCACCATGACGTTCCTTCCGTTACCCTTGCTTTTCCTTGCTTTGCCTTGCCTTCCTTGCCTTCCGTTACTCTTTGCTTGCCTTCCGTGCATTGCCTAGCCTTGCGTTGTCGTGCATTAGCCTTGCCTCCCCAAACCGTGCCTTGCCTTGCGTTACCCTTTCCTTGCCTTGCCCTGCATTGCCTAGCAGCGTGTTGTCGTGCCTTAGCCTTGTTTCCCCTTATCGTGCCGTTCCTTTCGTTACCCTTGCCTTCCACTGCTTTCCTTTGCATTCCTTGCCTTCCGTTACTCTTTGCTTGCCTTCCGTGCATTGCCTAGCGTTGAGTTGTCGTGCCTTAGCCTTGTTTCCCCTTGCCGTGCCGTGCCTATTGTTACACTTGCCTTGCCTTGCTTTGCCTTGCCTTCCTTTCCTTCCATTACTCTTTCCTTGCCTATCCGTGCACTGCGTAGCCTTTCGTTGTCGTGCATTACCCTTGCCTCGCCTGACCGTTCCTTGCCTTGAATTACCCTTTCCTTGCCTTGCCGTGCATTGCCTAGCCCTGCGTTGTCGTGCCTTAGCCTTGTTTCCCCTTGCCGTGCCGTTCCTTCCGTTACCCTTGCCTTGCCTTGCTTTCCCTTGCCTTCCTTGCCTTCCGTTACTCTTTGCTTGACTTCCGTGCATTGCCTAGCCTTGCGTTGTCGTGCATTAGCCTTGCCTCCCCAAACCGTGACTTGCCTTGCGTTACCCTTTCCTTGCCTTGCCCTGCATTACCTAGCCCTGTGTTGTCGTGCCTTAGCCTTGTTTCCCCTTACCGTGCCGTTCCTTTCGTTACCCTTGCTTTCCCCTGCTTTCCTTTGCATTCCTTGCCTTCCGTTACTCTTTGCTTGCCTTCCGTGCATTGCCTAGCCTTGCGTTGTCGTGCCTTAGCCTTGTTTGCCCTTGCCGTGCCGTGCCTGTTGTTACACATGCCTTGCCATGCTTTGCCTTGCCTTCCTTTCCTTCCGTTACTCTTTCCTTTCCTAGCCGTGCACTGCCTAGCCTTGCGATGTAGTGCATTAGCTTTGCCTCGCCTGACAGTGCCTTGCCTTGCGTTACCCTTTCCTTGCCTTGCCGTGCATTGCATAGCCCTGCGTTGCCGTGCCTTAGCCTTGTTTCCCCTTGCCGAGCCGTTCTTTCCGTTACCCTTGCCTTGTCTTGGTTTCCCTTGCCTTCCATGCCTTCCGTTACTCTTTGCTTGCCTTCCGTGCATTGCTAGCCTTGCGTTGTCGTGCATTTGCCTTGCCTCGCCTGACCGTGCCTTGCCTTGCGTTACCCTTTCCTTGCCTTGCCGTGCATTGCCTACCCGTGCGTTGTCGTGCATTAGCCTTGTCTTGCCTTACCGTGCCTTCCCTTGCGTTACCCTTTCCTTGCCTGGCCGTGCATTGCCTAGCCGTGCGTTGCCGTTCCTTAGCCTTGTTTCCCCTTGCCGTGCCTTGCCTTTTGTTACACTTGCCTTGCCTTGCTTTGCCTTGCCTTCCTTTCCTTCCGTTACTCTTTCCTTGCCTAGCCGTGCACTGCCTAGCCTTGCGTTGTCGTGCATTAGCCTTGCCTCCCCAAACCGTGCCTTGCCTTGCGTTACCATTTCCTTGCCTTGCCGTGCATTGCCTAGCCGTGCGTTGCCGTGCCTTAGCCTTGATTCCCCTTGCTGTGCCGTTCCTTCCGTTACCCTTGCCTTGCCTTGCTTTCCCTTGCCTTCCTTTCCTTCCGTTACTCTTTGCTTGCCTTCCGTGCATTGCCTAGCCGTGCGTTGTCGTGCATTTGCCTTGTCTTGCCTCACCGTGCCTTGCCTTGCGTTACCCTTTCCTTGCCTTGCCGTGCATTGCCTAGCCCTGCATTGTCATGCGTTAGCTTTCTTTCCCCTTACCGTGCCGTTCCTTCCGTTACCTTTGCCTTGCCTTGCTTTCCCTTGCCTTCCTGGCCTTCCGTTACTCTTTGCTTGCCTTCCGTGCATTGCCTAGCCTTGCGTTGTCGTGTCTTAGCCTTTTTTCACCTTGCCATAGCCTTGCTTGCGTTGCCTTGCTTTGCCTTGCCTTCCTTGCCTTCCGTTACTCTTTGCTTGCCTTCCGTGCATTGCCCAGCCTTGCGTTGTCGTGCATTCGCCTTGAATCCCCAAACCGTGCCTTGCATTGCGTTACCCTTTCCTTGCCTTGCCCTGCATTGCCTAGCCTTGCGTTGTCGTGCCTTAGCCTTGTTTCCCCTTGCCGTGCCGTGCCTGTTGTTACACTTGCCTTGCCATGCTTTGCCTTGCCTTCCTTTCCTTCCGTTACTTTTTCCTTGCCTAGCCGTGCTCTGCCTAGCCTTGCGATGTCGTGCATTAATTTTGCCTCGCCTGACAGTGCCTTGCCTTGCGTTACCCTTTCCTTGCCTTGCCGTGCATTGCCTAGCCCTGCGTTGCCGTGCCTTAGCCTTGTTTCCCCTTGCCGAGCCATTCCTTCCGTTACCCTTCCCTTGCCTTTGTTTCCCTTGCCTTCCTTGCGTTCCGTTACTCTTTGCTTGCCTTCCGTGCATTGCCAAGCCTTGCGTTGTCGTGTCTTAGCCTTTTTTCACCTTGCCATAGCCTTGCTTGCGTTGCCTTGCTTTGCCTTGCCTTCCTTGCCTTCCGTTACTCTTTGCTTGCCTTCCGTGCATTGCCTATCCTTGCGTGGTCGTGGCTTAGCCTTTTTTCACCTTGCCATAGCCTTGCTTGCGTTGCCTTGCTTTGCCTTGCATTCCTTGCCTTCCGTTACTCTTTGCTTGCCTTCCGTGCATTGCCTAGCCTTGCGTTGTCGTGCATTAGCCTTGCCTCCCCAAACCGTGCCTTGCCTTGCGTTACCCTTTCCTTGCCTTGCCCTGCATTGCCTAGCCCTGTGTTGTCGTGCCTTAGCCTTGTTTCCCCTTGCCGTGCCGTTCCTTCCGTTACCCTTGCCTTGCCTTGCTTTCCCTTGCTTTCCTTGCCTTCCGTTACTCTTTGCTTTCCTTCCGTGCATTGCCTAGCCTTGCGTTGTCGTGCCTTAGCCTTGCCTCGCCTGACAGTGCCTTCCCTTGCGTTACCCTTTCCTTGCCTTGCCGTGCACTGCCTAGCCTTGCCTTGTCGTGCATTAGCCTTGTCTTGCCTTACCGTGCCTTGCCTTGCGTTACCCTTTCCTTGCCTGGCCGTGCATTGCCTAGCCGTGCGTTGCCGTTCCTTAGCCTTGTTTCCCCTTGTCGTGCCGTTCCTTCCGTTACCCTTGCCTTGCCTTGGTTTCCCTTGCCTTCCTTGCCTTCCGTTACTCTTTGCTTGCCTTCCGTGCATTGCCTAGCCTTGCGTTGTCGTGCCTTAGCCTTGCCTCGCCTGACCGTGCCTTGCCTTGCGTTACCCTTTCCTTGCCTTGCCTGCATTGCTTAGCCTTGCGTTGTCGTGCATTAGCCTTGTCTTGCCTTACCGTGCCTTGCCTTGCGTTACCCTTTCCTTGCCTAGCCGTGCATTGCCTAGCCGTGCGTTGCCGTTCCTTAGCCTTGTTTCCCCTTGCCGTGCCTTGCCTTTTGTTACACTTGCCTTGCCTTGCTTTGCCTTGCCTTCCTTTCATTCCGTTACTCTTTCCTTGCCTAGCCGTGCACTGCCTAGCCTTGTGGTGTCGTGCATTAGCCTTGCCTCCCCAAATCGTGCCTTGCCTTGCGTTACCATTTCCTTGCCTTGCCCTGCATTGCCTAGCCGTGCGTTGCCGTGCCTTAGCCTTGTTTCCCCTTGCCGTGCCGTTCCTTCCGTTAACCTTGCCTTGCCTTGCTTTCCCTTGCCTTCCTTGCGTTCCGTTACTCTTTTCTTGCCTTCCGTGCATTGCCTAGCCTTGCGTTGTCGTGCCTTAGCCTCGCCTCGCCTGACCGTGCCTTGCCTTGCGTTACCCTTACCTTGCCTTGCCCTGCATTGCCTAGCCCTGTGTTGTCGTGCCTTAGCCTTGTTTCCCCTTACCGTGCCGTTCCTTTCGTTACCCTTGCCTTCCCCTTCTTTCCGTTGCATTATTTGCCTTCCGTTACTCTTTGCTTGCCTTCCGTGCATTGCCTAGCCTTGCGTTGTCGTGCCTTAGCCTTGCCTCGCCTGACCGTGCCTTGCCTTGCGTTACCCTTTCCTTGCCTTGCCGTGAATTGCCTAGCCGTGCGTTGTCGTGCATCAGCCTTGACTTGCCTCACCGTGCCTTGCCTTGCGTTACCCTTTCCTTGCCTTGCAGTGCATTAACTAGCCGTGCGTTGTCGTGCCTTAGCCTTGTTTCCCCTTGCCGTGCCGTTCCTTCCGTTACCATTGCCTTGCCTTGCTTTCCCTTGCCTTCCTTGCCTTCCGTTACTCTTTGCTTGCCTTCCGTGCATTGCCTAGCCTTGCGTTGTCGTTCCTACGCCTTGCCTCGCCTGACCGTGCCTTGCCTTGCGGTACCCTTTCCTTGCCTTGCCGTGCATTGCCTAGCCGTGCGTTGTCGTGCATTTGCCTTGTCTTGCGTCACCGTGCCTTGCCTTGCGTTACCCTTTCCTTGCCTTGCCGTGCATTGCCTAGCCCTGCATTGTCGTGCCTTAGCTTTGTTTCCCCTTACCGTTCCGTTCCTTCCGTTACCCTTGCCTTGCCTTGCTTTCCCTTGCCTTCCTTGCCTTCCGTTACTCTTTGCTTGCCTTCCGTGCATTGCCTAGCCTTGCGTTGTCGTGTCTTAGCCTTTTTTCACCTTGCCATAGCCTTGCTTGCGTTGCCTTGCTTTGCCTTGCCTTCCTTTCATTCCGTTACTCTTTCCTTGCCTAGCCGTGCACTGCCTAGCCTTGCGTTGTCGTGCATTAGCCTTGCCTCCCCAAATCGTGCCTTGCCTTGCGTTACCATTTCCTTGCCTTGCCCTGCATTGCCTAGCCGTGCGTTGCCGTGCCTTAGCCTTGTTTCCCCTTGCCGTGCCGTTCCTTCTGTTAACCTTGCCTTGCCTTGCTTTCCCTTGCCTTCCTTGCGTTCCGTTACTCTTTTCTTGCCTTCCGTGCATTGCCTAGCCTTGCGTTGTCGTGCCTTAGCCTTGCCTCGCCTGACCGTGCGTTCCCATGCGTTACCCTTTCCTTGCCTTGCCGTTCATTGCCTAGCGTTCGGTGTCGTGCCTTAGACTTGTTTCCCCTCACCATGACGTTCCTTCCGTTACCCTTGCTTTTCCTTGCTTTGCCTTGCCTTCCTTGCCTTCCGTTACTCTTTGCTTGCCTTCCGTGCATTGCCTAGCCTTGCGTTGTCGTGCATTAGCCTTGCCTCCCCAAACCGTGCCTTGCCTTGCGTTACCCTTTCCTTGCCTTGCCCTGCATTGCCTAGCAGCGTGTTGTCGTGCCTTAGCCTTGTTTCCCCTTATCGTGCCGTTCCTTTCGTTACCCTTGCCTTCCACTGCTTTCCTTTGCATTCCTTGCCTTCCGTTACTCTTTGCTTGCATTCCGTGCATTGCCTAGCGTTGAGTTGTCGTGCCTTAGCCTTGTTTCCCCTTGCCGTGCCGTGCCTATTGTTACACTTGCCTTGCCTTGCTTTGCCTTGCCTTCCTTTCCTTCCGTTACTCTTTCGTTGCCTATCCGTGCACTGCGTAGCCTTTCGTTGTCGTGCATTACCCTTGCCTCGCCTGACCGTTCCTTGCCTTGAATTACCCTTTCCTTGCCTTGCCGTGCATTGCCTAGCCCTGCGTTGTCGTGCCTTAGCCTTGTTTCCCCTTGCCGTGCCGTTCCTTCCGTTACCCTTGCCTTGCCTTGCTTTCCCTTGCCTTCCTTGCCTTCCGTTACTCTTTGCTTGACTTCCGTGCATTGCCTAGCCTTGCGTTGTCGTGCATTAGCCTTGCCTCCCCAAACCGTGACTTGCCTTGCGTTACCCTTTCCTTGCCTTGCCCTGCATTACCTAGCCCTGTGTTGTCGTGCCTTAGCCTTGTTTCCCCTTACCGTGCCGTTCCTTTCGTTACCCTTGCTTTCCCCTGCTTTCCTTTGCATTCCTTGCCTTCCGTTACTCTTTGCTTGCCTTCCGTGCATTGCCTAGCCTTGCGTTGTCGTGCCTTAGCCTTGTTTGCCCTTGCCGTGCCGTGCCTGTTGTTACACATGCCTTGCCATGCTTTGCCTTGCCTTCCTTTCCTTCCGTTACTCTTTCCTTTCCTAGCCGTGCACTGCCTAGCCTTGCGATGTAGTGCATTAGCTTTGCCTCGCCTGACAGTGCCTTGCCTTGCGTTACCCTTTCCTTGCCTTGCCGTGCATTGCATAGCCCTGCGTTGCCGTGCCTTAGCCTTGTTTCCCCTTGCCGAGCCGTTCTTTCCGTTACCCTTGCCTTGTCTTGGTTTCCCTTGCCTTCCATGCCTTCCGTTACTCTTTGCTTGCCTTCCGTGCATTGCTAGCCTTGCGTTGTCGTGCATTTGCCTTGCCTCGCCTGACCGTGCCTTGCCTTGCGTTACCCTTTCCTTGCCTTGCCGTGCATTGCCTACCCGTGCGTTGTCGTGCATTAGCCTTGTCTTGCCTTACCGTGCCTTCCCTTGCGTTACCCTTTCCTTGCCTGGCCGTGCATTGCCTAGCCGTGCGTTGCCGTTCCTTAGCCTTGTTTCCCCTTGCCGTGCCTTGCCTTTTGTTACACTTGCCTTGCCTTGCTTTGCCTTGCCTTCCTTTCCTTCCGTTACTCTTTCCTTGCCTAGCCGTGCACTGCCTAGCCTTGCGTTGTCGTGCATTAGCCTTGCCTCCCCAAACCGTGCCTTGCCTTGCGTTACCATTTCCTTGCCTTGCCGTGCATTGCCTAGCCGTGCGTTGCCGTGCCTTAGCCTTGATTCCCCTTGCTGTGCCGTTCCTTCCGTTACCCTTGCCTTGCCTTGCTTTCCCTTGCCTTCCTTTCCTTCCGTTACTCTTTGCTTGCCTTCCGTGCATTGCCTAGCCGTGCGTTGTCGTGCATTTGCCTTGTCTTGCCTCACCGTGCCTTGCCTTGCGTTACCCTTTCCTTGCCTTGCCGTGCATTGCCTAGCCCTGCATTGTCATGCGTTAGCTTTCTTTCCCCTTACCGTGCCGTTCCTTCCGTTACCTTTGCCTTGCCTTGCTTTCCCTTGCCTTCCTGGCCTTCCGTTACTCTTTGCTTGCCTTCCGTGCATTGCCTAGCCTTGCGTTGTCGTGTCTTAGCCTTTTTTCACCTTGCCATAGCCTTGCTTGCGTTGCCTTGCTTTGCCTTGCCTTCCTTGCCTTCCGTTACTCTTTGCTTGCCTTCCGTGCATTGCCCAGCCTTGCGTTGTCGTGCATTCGCCTTGAATCCCCAAACCGTGCCTTGCATTGCGTTACCCTTTCCTTGCCTTGCCCTGCATTGCCTAGCCTTGCGTTGTCGTGCCTTAGCCTTGTTTCCCCTTGCCGTGCCGTGCCTGTTGTTACACTTGCCTTGCCATGCTTTGCCTTGCCTTCCTTTCCTTCCGTTACTTTTTCCTTGCCTAGCCGTGCTCTGCCTAGCCTTGCGATGTCGTGCATTAATTTTGCCTCGCCTGACAGTGCCTTGCCTTGCGTTACCCTTTCCTTGCCTTGCCGTGCATTGCCTAGCCCTGCGTTGCCGTGCCTTAGCCTTGTTTCCCCTTGCCGAGCCATTCCTTCCGTTACCCTTCCCTTGCCTTTGTTTCCCTTGCCTTCCTTGCGTTCCGTTACTCTTTGCTTGCCTTCCGTGCATTGCCAAGCCTTGCGTTGTCGTGTCTTAGCCTTTTTTCACCTTGCCATAGCCTTGCTTGCGTTGCCTTGCTTTGCCTTGCCTTCCTTGCCTTCCGTTACTCTTTGCTTGCCTTCCGTGCATTGCCTATCCTTGCGTGGTCGTGGCTTAGCCTTTTTTCACCTTGCCATAGCCTTGCTTGCGTTGCCTTGCTTTGCCTTGCATTCCTTGCCTTCCGTTACTCTTTGCTTGCCTTCCGTGCATTGCCTAGCCTTGCGTTGTCGTGCATTAGCCTTGCCTCCCCAAACCGTGCCTTGCCTTGCGTTACCCTTTCCTTGCCTTGCCCTGCATTGCCTAGCCCTGTGTTGTCGTGCCTTAGCCTTGTTTCCCCTTGCCGTGCCGTTCCTTCCGTTACCCTTGCCTTGCCTTGCTTTCCCTTGCTTTCCTTGCCTTCCGTTACTCTTTGCTTTCCTTCCGTGCATTGCCTAGCCTTGCGTTGTCGTGCCTTAGCCTTGCCTCGCCTGACAGTGCCTTCCCTTGCGTTACCCTTTCCTTGCCTTGCCGTGCACTGCCTAGCCTTGCCTTGTCGTGCATTAGCCTTGCCTTGCCTGACCGTGCCTTGCCTGGTGTTACCCTTGCCTTGCCTTGCCGTGCATTGCCTATCCGTGTGTTGCCGTGCCTTAGCCTTGTTTCCCCTTGTCGAGCCGTTCCTTCCGTTACCCTTGCCTTGCCTTGGTTTCCCTTGCCTTCCTTGCCTTCCGTTACTCTTTGCTTGCCTTCCGTGCATTGCCTAGCCTTGCGTTGTCGTGCATTAGCCTTGCCTCCCAAACCGTGCCTTGCCTTGCGTTACCCTTTCCTTGCCTTGCCTTGCATTGCCTAGCCGTGCGTTGTCGTGCATTAGCCTTGCCTTGCCTCACCGTGCCTTGCCTTGCGTTACCCTTTCCTTGCCTAGCCGTGCATTGCCTAGCCGTGCGTTGTCGTGCCTTAGCCTTGTTTCCCCTTGCCGTGCCTTGCCTTTTGTTACACTTGCCTTGCCTTGCTTTGCCTTGCCTTCCTTTCCTTCCGTTACTCTTTCCTTGCCTAGCCGTGCACTGCCTAGCCTTGCGGTGTCGTGCATTAGCCTTGCCTCCCCAAACCGTGCCTTGCCTTGCGTTACCATTTCCTTGCCTTGCCCTGCATTGCCTAGCCGTGCGTTGTCGTGCCTTAGCCTTGTTTCCCGTTGCCGTGCCGTTCCTTCCGTTACCCTTGCCTTGCCTTGCTTTCCCTTGCCTTCCTTGCCTTCCGTTACTCTTTTCTTGCCTTCCGTGCATTGCCTAGCCTTGCGTTGTCGTGCCTTAGCCTTGCCTCGCCTGACCGTGCCTTGCCTTGCGTTACCCTTACCTTGCCTTGCCCTGCATTGCCTAGCCCTGTGTTGTCGTGCCTTAGCCTTGTTTCCCCTTACCGTGCCGTTCCTTTCGTTACCCTTGCCTTCCCCTTCTTTCCGTTGCATTATTTGCCTTCCGTTACTCTTTGCTTGCCTTCCGTGCATTGCCTAGCCTTGCGTTGTCGTGCCTTAGCCTTGCCTCGCCTGACCGTGCCTTGCCTTGCGTTACCCTTTCCTTGCCTTGCCGTGAATTGCCTAGCCGTGCGTTGTCGTGCATCAGCCTTGACTTGCCTCACCGTGCCTTGCCTTGCGTTACCCTTTCCTTGCCTTGCAGTGCATTAACTAGCCGTGCGTTGTCGTGCCTTAGCCTTGTTTCCCCTTGCCGTGCCGTTCCTTCCGTTACCATTGCCTTGCCTTGCTTTCCCTTGCCTTCCTTGCCTTCCGTTACTCTTTGCTTGCCTTCCGTGCATTGCCTAGCCTTGCGTTGTCGTTCCTACGCCTTGCCTCGCCTGACCGTGCCTTGCCTTGCGGTACCCTTTCCTTGCCTTGCCGTGCATTGCCTAGCCGTGCGTTGTCGTGCATTTGCCTTGTCTTGCGTCACCGTGCCTTGCCTTGCGTTACCCTTTCCTTGCCTTGCCGTGCATTGCCTAGCCCTGCATTGTCGTGCCTTAGCTTTGTTTCCCCTTACCGTTCCGTTCCTTCCGTTACCCTTGCCTTGCCTTGCTTTCCCTTGCCTTCCTTGCCTTCCGTTACTCTTTGCTTGCCTTCCGTGCATTGCCTAGCCTTGCGTTGTCGTGTCTTAGCCTTTTTTCACCTTGCCATAGCCTTGCTTGCGTTGCCTTGCTTTGCCTTGCCTTCCTTGCCTTCCGTTACTCTTTGCTTGCCTTCCGTGCATTGCCTAACCTTGCGTTGTCGTGCATTAGCCTTGCCTCCCCAAACCGTGCCTTGCCTTGCGTTACCCTTTCCTTGCCTTGCCGTGCATTGCCTAGCCGTGTGTTGTCGTGCCTTAGCCTTGTTTCCCCTTATCGTGCCGTTCCTTTCGTTACCCTTGCCTTCCCCTGCTTTCCTTTGCATTCCTTGCCTTCCGTTACTCTTTGCTTGCATTCCGTGCATTGCCTAGCGTTGAGTTGTCGTGCCTTAGCCTTGTTTGCCCTTGCCGTGCCGTGCCTATTGGTACACTTGCCTTGCCTTGCTTTGCCTTGCCTTCCTTTCCTTCCGTTACTCTTTCCTTGCCTAGCCGTGCACTGCCTAGCCTTGCGTTGTCGTGCATTAGCCTTGCCTCGCCTGACCGTTCCTTGCCTTGCATTACCCTTTCCTTGCCTTGCCGTGCATTGCCTAGCCCTGCGTTGTCGTGCCTTAGCCTTGTTTCCCCTTGCCGTGCCGTTCCTTCCGTTACCCTTGCCTTGCCTTGCTTTCCCTTGCCTTCCTTGCCTTCCGTTACTCTTTGCTTGACTTCCGTGCATTGCCTAGCCTTGCGTTGTCGTGCATTAGCCTTGCCTCCCCAAACCGTGACTTGCCTTGCGTTACCCTTTCCTTGCCTTGCCCTGCATTGCCTAGCCGTGCGTTGCCGTGCCTTAGCCTTGTTTCCCCTTGCCGTGCCGTTCCTTCCGTTAACCTTGCCTTGCCTTGCTTTCCCTTGCCTTCCTTGCGTTCCGTTACTCTTTTCTTGCCTTCCGTGCATTGCCTAGCCTTGCGTTGTCGTGCCTTAGCCTTGCCTCGCCTGACCGTGCCTTGCCTTGCGTTACCCTTACCTTGCCTTGCCCTGCATTGCCTAGCCCTGTGTTGTCGTGCCTTAGCCTTGTTTCCCCTTACCGTGCCGTTCCTTTCGTTACCCTTGCCTTCCCCTTCTTTCCCTTGCATTATTTGCCTTCCGTTACTCTTTGCTTGCCTTCCGTGCATTGCCTAGCCTTGCGTTGTCGTGCCTTAGCCTTGCCTCGCCTGACCGTGCCTTGCCTTGCGTTACCCTTTCCTTGCCTTGCCGTGAATTGCCTAGCCGTGCGTTGTCGTGCATCAGCCTTGACTTGCCTCACCGTGCCTTGCCTTGCGTTACCCTTTCCTTGCCTTGCAGTGCATTGCCTAGCCGTGCGTTGTCGTGCCTTAGCCTTGTTTCCCCTTGCCGTGCCGTTCCTTCCGTTACCATTGCCTTGCCTTGCTTTCCCTTGCCTTCCTTGCCTTCCGTTACTCTTTGCTTGCCTTCCGTGCATTGCCTAGCCTTGCGTTGTCGTTCCTACGCCTTGCCTCGCCTGACCGTGCCTTGCCTTGCGGTACCCTTTCCTTGCCTTGCCGTGCATTGCCTAGCCGTGCGTTGTCGTGCATTTGCCTTGTCTTGCGTCACCGTGCCTTGCCTTGCGTTACCCTTTCCTTGCCTTGCCGTGCATTGCCTAGCCCTGCATTGTCGTGCCTTAGCTTTGTTTCCCCTTACCGTGCCGTTCCTTCCGTTACCCTTGCCTTGCCTTGCTTTCCCTTGCCTTCCTTGCCTTCCGTTACTCTTTGCTTGCCTTCCGTGCATTGCCTAGCCTTGCGCTGTCGTGTCTTAGCCTTTTTTCACCTTGCCATAGCCTTGCTTGCGTTGCCTTGCTTTGCCTTGCCTTCCTTGCCTTCCGTTACTCTTTGCTTGCCTTCCGTGCATTGCCTAGCCTTGCGTTGTCGTGCATTAGCCTTGCCTCCCCAAACCGTGCCTTGCCTTGCGTTACCCTTTCCTTGCCTTGCCCTGCATTGCCTAGCAGCGTGTTGTCGTGCCTTAGCCTTGTTTCCCCTTATCGTGCCGTTCCTTTCGTTACCCTTGCCTTCCCCTGCTTTCCTTTGCATTCCTTGCCTTCCGTTACTCTTTGCTTGCCTTCCGTGCATTGCCTAGCCTTGCGTTGTCGTGCCTTAGCCTTGTTTCCCCTTGCCGTGCCGTGCCTATTGTTGCACTTGCCTTGCCTTGCTTTGCCTTGCCTTCCTTTCCTTCCATTACTCTTTCCTTGCCTAGCCGTGCACTGCCTAGCCTTGCGTTGTCGTGCCTTAGCCTTGCCTCGCCTGACCGTGCCTTGCCTTGCATTACCCTTTCCTTGCCTTGCCGTGCATTGCCTAGCCCTGCGTTGTCGTGCCTTAGCCTTGTTTCCCCTTGCCGTGCCGTTCCTTCCGTTACCCTTGCCTTGCCTTGCTTTCCCTTGCCTTCCTTGCCTTCCGTTACTCTTTGCTTGACTTCCGTGCATTGCCTAGCCTTCCGTTGTCGTGCATTAGCCTTGCCTCCCCAAACCGTGACTTGCCTTGCGTTACCCTTTCCTTGCCTTGCCCTGCATTACCTAGCCCTGTGTTGTCGTGCCTTAGCCTTGTTTCCCCTTACCGTGCCGTTCCTTTCGTTACCCTTGCCTTCCCCTGCTTTCCTTTGCATTCCTTGCCTTCCGTTACTCTTTGCTTGCCTTCCGTGCATTGCCTAGCCTTGCGTTGTCGTGCCTTAGCCTTGTTTGCCCTTGCCGTGCCGTGCCTGTTTTTACACATGCCTTGCCATGCTTTGCCTTGCCTTCCTTTCCTTCCGTTACTCTTTCCTTTCCTAGCCGTGCACTGCCTAGCCTTGCGATGTAGTGCATTAGCTTTGCCTCGCCTGACAGTGCCTTGCCTTGCGTTACCCTTTCCTTGCCTTGCCGTGCATTGCCTAGCCGTGCGTTGTCGTGCATTAGCCTTGTCTTGCCTTACCGTGCCTTCCCTTGCGTTACCCTTTCCTTGCCTGGCCGTGCATTGCCTAGCCGTGCGTTGCCGTTCCTTAGCCTTGTTTCCCCTTGCCGTGCCTTGCCTTTTGTTACACTTGCCTTGCCTTGCTTTGCCTTGCCTTCCTTTCCTTCCGTTACTCTTTCCTTGCCTAGCCGTGCACTGCCTAGCCTTGCGTTGTCGTGCATTAGCCTTGCCTCCCCAAACCGTGCCTTGCCTTGCGTTACCATTTCCTTGCCTTGCCGTGCATTGCCTAGCCGTGCGTTGTCGTGCCTTAGCCTTGATTCCCCTTGCCGTGCCGTTCCTTCCGTTACCCTTGCCTTGCCTTGCTTTCCCTTGCCTTCCTTTCCTTCCGTTACTCTTTGCTTGCCTTCCGTGCATTGCCTAGCCGTGCGTTGTCGTGCATTAGCCTTGTCTTGCCTCACCGTGCCTTGCCTTGCGTTACCCTTTCCTTGCCTTGCCGTGCATTGCCTAGCCCTGCATTGTCATGCGTTAGCTTTCTTTCCCCTTACCGTGCCGTTCCTTCCGTTACCTTTGCCTTGCCTTGCTTTCCCTTGCCTTCCTGGCCTTCCGTTACTCTTTGCTTGCCTTCCGTGCATTGCCTAGCCTTGCGTTGTCGTGTCTTAGCCTTTTTTCACCTTGCCATAGTCTTGCTTGCGTTGCCTTGCTTTGCCTTGCCTTCCTTGCCTTCCGTTACTCTTTGCTTGCCTTCCGTGCATTGCCCAGCCTTGCGTTGTCGTGCATTCGCCTTGAATCCCCAAACCGTGCCTTGCATTGCGTTACCCTTTCCTTGCCTTGCCCTGCATTGCCTAGCCTTGCGTTGTCGTGCCTTAGCCTTGTTTCCCCTTGCCGTGCCGTGCCTGTTGTTACACTTGCCTTGCCATGCTATGCCTTGCCTTCCTTTCCTTCCGTTACTTTTTCCTTGCCTAGCCGTGTACTGCCTAGCCTTGCGATGTCGTGCATTAGTTTTGCCTCGCCTGACAGTGCCTTGCCTTGCGTTACCCTTTCCTTGCCTTGCCGTGCATTGCCTAGCCCTGCGTTGCCGTGCCTTAGCCTTGTTTCCCCTTGCCGAGCCATTCCTTCCGTTACCCTTCCCTTGCCTTTGTTTCCCTTGCCTTCCTTGCGTTCCGTTACTCTTTGCTTGCCTTCCGTGCATTGCCTAGCCTTGCGTTGTCGTGTCTTAGCCTTTTTTCACCTTGCCATAGCCTTTCTTGGGTTGCCTTGCTTTGCCTTGCCTTCCTTGCTTCCCTTACTCTTTCCTTGCCTTCCGTGCATTGCCTATCCTTGCGTGGTCGTGCCTTAGCCTTTTTTCACCTTGCCATAGCCTTGCTTGCGTTGCCTTGCTTTGCCTTGCATTCCTTGCCTTCCGTTACTCTTTGCTTGCCTTCCGTGCATTGCCTAGCCTTGCGTTGTCGTGCATTAGCCTTGCCTCCCCAAACCGTGCCTTGCCTTGCGTTACCCTTTCCTTGCCTTGCCCTGCATTGCCTAGCCCTGTGTTGTCGTGCCTTAGCCTTGTTTCCCCTTGCCGTGCCGTTCCTTCCGTTACCCTTGCCTTGCCTTGCTTTCCCTTGCTTTCCTTGCCTTCCGTTACTCTTTGCTTTCCTTCCGTGCATTGCCTAGCCTTGCGTTGTCGTGCCTTAGCCTTGCCTCGCCTGACAGTGCCTTCCCTTGCGTTACCCTTTCCTTGCCTTGCCGTGCACTGCCTAGCCTTGCCTTGTCGTGCATTAGCCTTGCCTTGCCTGACCGTGCCTTGCCTGGTGTTACCCTTGCCTTGCCTTGCCGTGCATTGCCTATCCGTGCGTTGCCGTGCCTTAGCCTTGTTTCCCCTTGCCGTGCCGTTCCTTCCGTTACCCTTGCCTTGCCTTGCTTTCCCTTGCCTTCCTTGCCTTCCGTTACTCTTTGCTTGCCTTCCGTGCATTGCCTAGCCTTGGGTTGTCGTGCATTTGCCTTGCCTCGCCTGACCGTGCCTTGCCTTGCGTTACCCTTTCCTTGCCTTGCCTAACATTGCCTAGCCGTGCGTTGTCGTGCATTAGCCTTGTCTTGCCTTACCGTGCCTTGCCTTGCGTTACCCTTTCCTTGCCTGGCCGTGCATTGCCTAGCCGTGCGTTGCCGTTCCTTAGCCTTGTTTCCCCTTGCCGTGCCTTGCCTTTTGTTACACTTGCCTTGCCTTGCTTTGCCTTGCCTTCCTTTCCTTCCGTTAATCTTTTCTTGCCTAGCCGTGCACTGCCTAGCCTTGCGTTGTCGTGCATTAGCCTTGCCTCCCCAAACCGTGCCTTGCCTTGCGTTACCATTTCCTTGCCTTGCCCTGCATTGCCTAGCCGTGCGTTGCCGTGCCTTAGCCTTGTTTCCCCTTGCCGTGCCTTTCCTTCCGTTACCCTTGCCTTCCCTTGCTTTCCCTTGCCTTCCTTGCATTCCGTTACTCTTTTCTTGCCTTCCGTGCATTACCTAGCCTTGCGTTGTCGTGCCTTAGCCTTGCCTCGCCTGACCGTGCCTTGCCTTGCGTTACCCTTTCCTTGCCTTGCCCTGCATTGCCTAGCCCTGTGTTGTCGTGCCTTAGTCTTGTTTGCCCTTACCGTGCCGTTCCTTCCGTTACCCTTGCCTTCCCCTTCTTTCCCTAGCCTTCCTTGCCTTCCGTTACTCTTTGCTTGCCTTCCGTGCATTGCCTAGCCTTGCGTTGTCGTGCCTTAGCCTTGCCTCGCCTGACCGTGCCTTGCCTTGCGTTACCCTTTCCTTGCCTTGCCGTGCATTGCCTAGCCGTGCATTGCCTAGCCTTGCGTTGTCGTGCATTAGCCTTGCCTTGCCTCACCGTGCCTTGCCTTGCGTTACCCTTTCCTTGCCTTGCCGTGCATTGCCTAGCCGTGCGTTGTCGTGCCTTAGCCTTGTTTCCCCTTGCCGTGCCGTTCCTTCCGTTACCCTTGCCTTGCCTTGCTTTCCCTTGCCTTCCGTTACTCTTTGCTTGCCTTCCGTGCATTGCCTAGCCTTGCGTTGTCGTGTCTTAGCCTTTTTTCACCTTGCCATAGCCTTGCTTGCGTTGCCTTGCTTTGCCTTGCCTTCCTTGCCTTCCGTTACTCTTTGCTTGCCTTCCGTGCATTGCCTAGCCTTGCGTTGTCGTGCATTAGCCTTGCCTCCCCAAACCGTGCCTTGCCTTGCGTTACCCTTTCCTTGCCTTGCCCTGCATTGCCTAGCAGCGTGTTGTCGTGCCTTAGCCTTGTTTCCCCTTATCGTGCCGTTCCTTTCGTTACCCTTGCCTTCCCCTGCTTTCCTTTGCATTCCTTGCCTTCCGTTACTCTTTGCTTGCATTCCGTGCATTGCCTAGCGTTGAGTTGTCGTGCCTTAGCCTTGTTTCCCCTTGCCGTGCCGTGCCTATTGTTACACTTGCCTTGCCTTGCTTTGCCTTGCCTTCCTTTCCTTCCATTACTCTTTCCTGGCCTATCCGTGCACTGCGTAGCCTTGCGTTGTCGTGCATTACCCTTGCCTCGCCTGACCGTTCCTTGCCTTGCATTACCCTTTCCTTGCCTTGCCGTGCATTGCCTAGCCCTGCGTTGTCGTGCCTTAGCCTTGTTTCCCCTTGCCGTGCCGTTCCTTCCGTTACTCTAGCCTTGCCTTGCTTTCCCTTGCCTTCCTTGCCTTCCGTTACTCTTTGCTTGACTTCCGTGCATTGGCTAGCCTTGCGTTGTCGTGCATTAGCCTTGCCTCCCCAAACCGTGACTTGCCTTGCGTTACCCTTTCCTTGCCTTGCCCTGCATTGCCTAGCCCTGTGTTGTCGTGCCTTAGCCTTGTTTCCCCTTACCGTGCCATTCCTTTCGTTACCCTTGCCTTCCCCTGCTTTCCTTTGCATTCCTTGCCTTCCGTTACTCTTTGCTTGCCTTCCGTGCATTGCCTAGCCTTGCGTTGTCGTGCCTTAGCCTTGTTTGCCCTTGCCGTGCCGTGCCTGTTGTTACACATGCCTTGCCATGCTTTGCCTTGCCTTCCTCTCCTTCCGTTACTCTTTCCTTTCCTAGCCGTGCACTGCCTAGCCTTGCGATGTAGTGCATTAGCTTTGCCTCGCCTGACAGTGCCTTGCCTTGCGTTACCCTTTCCTTGCCTTGCCGTGCATTGCCTAGCCGTGCGTTGCCGTTCCTTAGCCTTGTTTCCCCTTGCCGTGCCTTGCCTTTTGTTACACTTGCCTTGCCTTGCTTTGCCTTGCCTTCCTTTCCTTCCGTTACTCTTTCCTTGCCTAGCCGTGCACTGCCTAGCCTTGCGATGTCGTGCATTAGCCTTGCCTCGCCTGACCGTGCCTTGCCTTGCGTTACCCTTTCCTTGCCTTGCCGTGCATTGCCTAGCCGTGCGTTGTCGTGCATTAGCCTTGTCTTGCCTTACCGTGCCTTCCCTTGCGTTACCCTTTCCTTGCCTGGCCGTGCATTGCCTAGCCGTGCGTTGCCGTTCCTTAGCCTTGTTTCCCCTTGCCGTGCCTTGCCTTTTGTTACACTTGCCTTGCCTTGCTTTGCCTTGCCTTCCTTTCCTAACGTTACTCTTTCCTTGCCTAGCCGTGCACTGCCTAGCCTTGCGTTGTCGTGCATTAGCCTTGCCTCCACAAACCGTGCCTTGCCTTGCGTTACCATTTCCTTGCCTTGCCGTGCAGTGCCTAGCCGTGCGTTGCCGTGCCTTAGCCTTGATTCCCCTTGCTGTGCCGTTCCTTCCGTTACCCTTGCCTTGCTTTGCTTTCCCTTGCCTTCCTTTCCTTCCGTTACTCTTTGCTTGCCTTCCGTGCATTGCCTAGCCTTGCGTTGTCGTGCATTACCCTTGCCTCCCCAAACCGTGTATTGCCTTGCGTTACCCTTTCCTTGCCTTGGCCTGCATTGCCTAGCCCTGAGTTGTCGTGCCTTAGCCTTGTTTCCCCTTACTGTGCCGTTCCTTTCGTTACCCTTGCGTTCCCCTGCTTTCCTTTGCATTCCTTGCCTTCCGTTACTCTTTGCTTGCCTACCGTGCATTGCCTAGCCGTGCGTTGTCGTCCATCAGCCTTGCCTTGCCTTGCCGTGCCTTGCCTTGCGTTACCCTTTCCTTGCCTGGCCGTGCATTGCCTAGCCGTGCGTTGCCGTTCCTTAGCCTTGTTTCCCCTTGCCGTGCCTTGCCTTTTGTTACACTTGCCTTGCCTTGCTTTGCCTTGCCTTCCTTTCCTTCCGTTACTCTTTCCTTGCCTAGCCGTGCACTGCCTAGCCTTGCGTTGTCGTGCATTAGCCTTGCCTCCCCAAACCGTGCCTTGACTTGCGTTACCATTTCCTTGCCTTGCCCTGCATTGCCTAGCCGTGCGTTGCCGTGCCTTAGCCTTGTTTCCCCTTGCCGTGCCGTTCCTTCCGTTAACCTTGCCTTGCCTTGGTTTCCCTTGCCTTCCTTGCGTTCCGTTACTCTTTGCTTGCCTTCCGTGCATTGCCTAGCCTTGCTTTGTCGTGCCTTAGCCTTGCCTCGCCTGACCGTGCCTTGCCTTGCGTTACCCTTTCCTTGCCTTGCCCTGCATTGCCTAGCCCTGTGTTGTCGTGCCTTAGCCTTGTTTCCCCTTACCGTGCCGTTCCTTTCGTTACCCTTGCCTTCCCCTGCTTTCCTTTGCATTCCTTGCCTTCCGTTACTCCTTGCTTGCCTTCTGAGCATTGCCTAGCCTTGCGTTGTCGTGCCTTAGCCTTGTTTCCCCTTGCCGTGCCGTGCCTGTTGTTACACTAGCCTTGCCATGCTTTGCCTTGCCTTCCTTTCCTTCCGTTACTCTTTCCTTGCCTAGCCGTGCACTGCCTAGCCTTGCGATGTCGTGCATTAGCTTTGCCTCGCCTGACAGTGCCTTGCCTTGCGTTACCCTTTCCTTGCCTTGCCGTGCATTGCCTAGCCCTGCGTTGCCGTGCCTTAGCCTTTTTTTCCCTTGCCGAGCCGTTCCTTCCGTTAGCTTTCCCTTGCCTTTGTTTCCCTTGACTTCCTTGCCTTCCGTTACTCTTTGCTTGCCTTCCGTGCATTGTCTAGCCTTGCGTTGTCGTGCATTAGCCTTGCCTCGCCTGACCGTGCCTTGCCTTGCGTTACCCTTTCCTTGCCTTGCCGTGCATTGCCTAGCCGTGCGTTGTCGTGCATTAGCCTTGTCTTGCCTTACCGTGCCTTGCCTTGCGTTACCCTTTCCTTGCCTTGCCGTGCATTGCCTAGCCGTGCGTTGCCGTGCCTTAGCCTTGTTTCCCCTTGCTGTGCCGTTCCCTCCGTTACCCTTGCCTTGCCTTGCTTTCCCTTGCCTGTCTTTCCTTCCGTTACTCTTTGCTTGCCTTCCGTGCATTGCCTAGCCCTGTGTTGTCGTGCCTTACCCTTGTTTCCCCTTACCGTGCCGTTCCTTTCGTTACCCTTGCCTTCCCCTGCTTTCCCTTGCATTCCTTGCCTTCCGTTACTCTTTGCTTGCCTTCCGTGCATTGCCTAGCCTTGCGTTGTCGTGCCTTAGCCTTGCCTCGCCTGACCGTGCCTTGCCTTGCGTTACCCTTTCCTTGCCTTGCCGTGAATTGCCGAGCCGTGCGTTGTCGTGCATCAGCCTTGCCTTGCCTGACCGTGCCTTGCCTTGCGTTACCCTTTCCTTGCCTGGCCGTGCATTGCCTAGCCGTGCGTTGCCGTTCCTTAGCCTTGTTTCCCCTTGCCGTGCCTTGCCTTTTGTTACACTAGCCTTGCCTTGCTTTGCCTTGCCTTCCTTTCCTTCCGTTACTCTTTCCTTGCCTAGCCGTGCACTGCCTAGCCTTGCGATGTCGTGCCTTAGCCTTGCATCGCCTGACCGTGCCTTGCCTTGCGTTACCCTTTCCTTGCCTTGCCGTGCATTGCCTAGCCGTGCGTTGCCGTGCCTTAGCCTTGTTTCCCCTTGCCGGGCCGTTCCTTCCGTTACCCTTGCCTTGCCTTGCTTTCCCTTGCCTTCCTTGCCTTCCGTTACTCTTTGCTTGCCTTCCGTGCATTGCCTAGCCTTGCGCTGTTGTGCATTAGCCTTCCCTTGCCTCACAGTGCCTTGCCTTGCCTTTCCTTTTCCTTGGCTGGCCGTGCATTGTCTAGCCGTGCGTTGTGGTGCCTTAGCCTTGTTTCACCTTGCCATAACCTTGCTTGCTTTGCCTTGCTTTGCCTTGCCTACCTTCCATTCCGTTACTCTTTGCTTGCCTTCCGTGCATTGCCTAGCCTTGCGTTGTCGTGCCTTAGCCTTGACTCGCCTGACCGTGCCTTGCCTTGCGTTACCCTTTCCTTGCCTTGCCGTGCATTGCCTAGCCTTGCGTTGTCGTGCCTTAGCCTTGTCTTGCCTTACCGTGCCTTGCCTTGCGTTACCCTTTCCTTGCCTGGCCGTGCATTGCCTAGCCGTGCGTTGCCGTTCCTTAGCCTTGTTTCCCCTTGCCGTGCCTTGCCTTTTGTTACACTTGCCTTGCCTTGCTTTGCCTTGCCTTCCTTTCCTTCCGTTACTCTTTCCTTGCCTAGCCGTGCACTGCCTAGCCTTGCGTTGTCGTGCATTAGCCTTGCCTCCCCAAACCGTGCCTTGCCTTGCGTTACCATTTCCGTGCCTTGCCCTGCATTGCCTAGCCCTGTGTTGTCGTGCCTTAGTCTTGTTTGCCCTTACCGTGCCGTTCCTTCCGTTACCATTGCCTTCCCCTGCTTTCCCTAGACTTCCTTGCCTTCCGTTACTCTTTGCTTGCCTTCCGTGCATTGCCTAGCCTTGCGTTGTCGTGCCTTAGCCTTGCCTCGCCTGACCGTGCCTTGCCTTGCGTTACCCTTTCCTTGCCTTGCCGTGAATTGCCTAGCCTTGCGTTGTCGTGCATTAGCCTTGCCTCCCCAAACCGTGCCTTGCCTTGCGTTACCCTTTCCTTGCCTTGCCCTGCATTGCCTAGCCCTGCGTTGTCGTGCCTTAGCCTTGTTTCACCTTGCCATAGCCTTGCTTGCTTTGCCTTGCTTTGCCTTGCCTACCTTCCATTCCGTTACTCTTTGCTTGCCTTCCGTGCATTGCCTATCCTTGCGTTGTCGTGCCTTAGCCTTGCCTCGCCTGACCGTGCCTTGCCTTGGGTTACCCTTTCCTTGCCTTGCCGTGCATTGCCTAGCCGTGCGTTGTCGTGCATCAGCTTTGCCTTGCCTCACCGTGCCTTGCCTTGCGTTACACTTTCCTTGCCTTGCCCTGCATTGCCTAGCCCTGTGTTGTCGTGCCTTAGCCTTGTTTCCCCTTACCGTGCCGTTCCTTTCGTTACCCTTGCCTTCCCCTGCTTTCCTTTGCATTCCTTGCCTTCCGTTACTCTTTGCTTGCCTTCCGTGCATTGCCTAGCCTTGCGTTGTCGTGCCTTAGCCTTGTTTCCCCTTGCCGTGCCGTGCCTGTTGTTACACTTGCCTTGCCATGCTTTGCCTTGCCTTCCTTTCCTTCCGTTACTTTTTCCTTGCCTAGCCGTGCACTGCCTAGCCTTGCGATGTCGTGCATTAGCATTGACTCGCCTGACAGTGCCTTGCCTTGCGTTACCCTTTCCTTGCCTTGCCGTGCATTGCCTAGCCCTGCGTTGCCGTGCCTTAGCCTTGTTTCCCCTTGCCGAGCCGTTCCTTCCGTTACCCTTGCCTTGGTTTCCCTTGCCTTCCTTGCCTTCCGTTACTCTTTGCTTGCCTTCCGTGCATTGCCTAGCCTTGCGTTGTCGTGCCTTAGCCTTGCCTCGCCTGACCGTGCCTTGCCTTGCGTTACCCTTTCCTTGCCTTTCCGTGAATTGCTTAGCCATGCGTTGTCGTGCATCAGCCTTGCCTTGCCTCACCGTGCCTTGCCTTGCGTTACCCTTTCCTTGCCTTCAAGTTCATTGCCTAGCCTTGCGTTGTCGTTCCTTCGCCTTGCCTCGCCTGACCGTGCCTTGCCTTGCGGTACCCTTTCCTTGCCTTGCCGTGCATTGCCTAGCCGTGCGTTGTCGTGCATTTGCCTTGTCTTGTCTCACCGTGCCTTGCCTTGCGTTACCCTTTCCTTGCCTTGCCCTGCATTCCCTAGCAGCGTGTTGTCGTGCCTTAGCCTTGTTTCCCCTTATCGTGCCGTTCCTTTCGTTAACCTTGCCTTCCCCTGCTTTCCTTTGCATTCCTTGCCTTCCGTTACTCTTTGCTTGCCTTCCGTGCATTGCCTAGCCTTGCGTTGTCGTGCCTTAGCCTTGTTTCCCCTTGCCGTGCCGTGCCTATTGTTACACTTGCCTTGCCATGCTTTGCCTTGCCTTCCTTTCCTTCTGTTACTCTTTCCTTGCCTAGCCGTGCACTGCCTAGCCTTGCGATGTCGTGCATTAGTTTTGTCTCGCCTGACAGTGCCTTGCCTTGCGTTACCCTTTCCTTGCCTGGTCGTGCATTGCCTAGCCGTGCGTTTCCGTTCCTTAGCCTTGTTTCCCCTTGCCGTGCCTTGCCTTTTGATACACTTGCCTTGCCTTGCTTTGCCTTGCCTTCCTTTCCTTCCGTTACTCTTTCCTTACCTAGCCGTGCACTGCCTAGCCTTGAGTTGTTGTGCATTAGCCTTGCCTCCCCAAACCGTGCCTTGCCTTGCGTTACCATTTCCTTGCCTTGCCCTGCATTGCCTAGCCGTACGTTGCCGTGCCTTAGCCTTGTTTCCCCTTGCCGTGCCGTTCCTTCCGTTAACCTTGCCTTGCCTTGCTTTCCCTTGCCTTCCTTGCTTTCCGTTATTCTTTGCTTGCCTTCCGTGCATTGCCTACCCTTGCGTTGTCGTGCCTTAGCCTTGCCTCGCCTGACCGTGCCTTGCCTTGCGTTACCCTTACCTTGCCTTGCCCTGCATTGCCTAGCCCTGTGTTGTCGTGCCTTAGCCTTGTTTCCCCTTACCGTGCCGTTCCTTTCGTTACCCTTGCCTTCCCCTGTTTTCCCTTGCATTCCTTGCCTTCCCTTACTCTTTGCTTGCCTTCCGTGCATTGCCTAGCCTTGCGTTGTCGTGCCTTAGCCTTGCCTCTTCTGACCGTGCCTTGCCTTGCGTTACCCTTTCCTTGCCTTGCCGTGAATTGCCTAGCCGTGCGTTGTCGTGCATCAGCCTTGCCTTGCCTCAACGTGCCTTGCCTTGCGTTACCCTTTCCTTGCCTTGCAGTGCATTGCCTAGCCGTGCGTTGTCGTGCCATAGCCTTGTTTCCCCTTGCCGTGCCGTTCCTTCCGTTACCATTGCCTTGCCTTGCTTTCCATTGCCTTCCTTGCCTTCCGTTACTCTTTGCTTGCCTTCCGTGCATTGCCTAGCCTTGCGTTGTCGTTCCTTAGCCTTGCCTCGCCTGACCGTGCCTTGCCTTGCGGTACCCTTTCCTTGCCTTGCCGTGCATTGCCTGCCGTGCGTTGTCGTGCATTTGCCTTGTCTTGCCTCACCGTGCCTTGCCTTGCGTTACCCTTTCCTTGAATTGCCGTGCATTGCCTAGCCCTGCATTGTCGTGCCTTAGCTTTGTTTCCCCTTACCGTTCCGTTCCTTCCGTTACCCTTGCCTTGCCTTGCTTTCCCTTGCCTTCCTTGCCTTCCGTTACTCGTTGCTTGCCTTCCGTGCATTGCCTAGCCTTGCGTTGTCGTGTCTTAGCCTTTTTTCACCTTGCCATAGCCTTGCTTGCGTTGCCTTGCTTTGCCTTGCCTTCCTTGCCTTCCGTTACTCTTTGCTTGCCTTCCGTGCATTGCCTAGCCTTGCGTTGTCCTGCATTAGCCTTGCCTCCCCTAACCGTGCCTTGCCTTGCGTTACCCTTTCCTTGCCTTGCCGTGCACTGCCTAGCCTTGCCTTGTCGTGCATTAGCCTTGCCTTGCCTGACCGTGCCTTGCCTGGTGTTACCCTTGGCTTGCCTTGCCGTGCATTGCCTAGCCGTGCGTTGTCGTGCCTTAGCCGTGTTTCCCCTTGCCGTGCTGTTCCTTCCGTTACATTTGCCTTGCCTTGCTTTCCCTTGCCTTCCTTGGTTTCCGTTACTCTTTGCTTGCCTTCCGTGCATTGCCTAGCCTTGCGCTGTCGTGCATTAGCCTTGCCTTGCCTCACAGTGCCTTGCCTTGCGTTACCTTTTCCTTGGCTGGCCGTGCATTGCCTAGACGTGTGTTGTGGTGCCTTAGCCTTGTTTCACCTTGCCATAGCCTTGCTTGCTTTGCCTTGCTTTGCCTTGCCTTCCTTCCATTCCGTTACTCTTTGCTTGCCTTCCGTGCATTGCCTAGCCTTGCGTTGTCGTGCCTGAGCCTTTTTTCACCTTGCCATAGCCTTGTTTGCGTTGCCTTGCTTTGCGTTGCATTCCTTGCCTTCCGTTACTCTTTGCTTCCCTTCCGTGCATTGCCTAGCCTTGCGTTGTCGAGCCTTAGCCCAGCCTCGCCTAACCGTGCCTTGCCTTGCGTTACCCTTTCCTTGCCTTCCCGTGCATTGCCTAGCCTTGCGTTGCTGTGCCTTAGCCTTGTTTCCCCTTGCCGTGGCCGTGCCTTTGGTTACACTTGCCTTGCCTTGCTTTCCCTTGCCTTCCTTGCCTTCCGTTACTCTTTGCTTGCCTTCCGTTCATTGCCTAGCCTTGCGTTGTCGTGCATTAGCCTTGCCTCCCCAAACCGTGCCTTGCCTTGCGTTACCCTTTCCTTGCCTTGCCCTGCATTGCCTAGCAGCGTGTTGTCGTGCCTTAGCCTTGTTTCCCCTTATCATGCCGTTCCTTTCGTTACCCTTACCTTCCCCTGCTTTCCTTTGCATTCCTTGTCTTCCGTTACTCTTTGCTTGCATTCCGTGCATTGCCTAGCCTTGCGTTGTCGTGCCTTAGCCTTGTTTCCCCTTGCCGTGGCCGTGCCTTTGGTTACACTTGCCTTGCCATGCTTTGCCTTGCCTTCCTTTCCTTCCGTTACTCTTTCCTTGCATAGCCGTGCACTGCCTAGCCTTGCGATGTCGTGCATTAGCCTTGCCTCGCCTGACAGTGCCTTGCCTTGCGTTACCCTTTCCTTGCCTTGCCGTGCACTGCCTAGCCTTGCCTTTTCGTGCATTAGCCTTGCCTTGCCTGACCGTGCCTTGCCTGGTGTTACCCTTTCCTTGCCTTGCCGTGCATTGCCTAGCCGTGCGTTGCCGTTCCTTAGCCTTGTTTCCCCTTGCCGTGCCTTGCCTTTTGTTACACTTGCCTTGCCTTGCTTTGCCTTGCCTTCCTTTCCTTCCGTTACTCTTTCCTTGCCTAGCCGTGCACTGCCTAGCCTTGCGATGTCGTGCATTAGCCTTGCCTCGCCTGACCGTGCCTTGCCTTGCGTTACCCTTTCCTTGCCTTGCCGTGCATTGCCTAGCCGTGCGTTGTCGTGCATTAGCCTTGTCTTGCCTTACCGTGCCTTCCCTTGCGTTACCCTTTCCTTGCCTGGCCGTGCATTGCCTAGCCGTGCGTTGCCGTTCCTTAGCCTTGTTTCCCCTTGCCGTGCCTTGCCTTTTGTTACACTTGCCTTGCCTTGCTTTGCCTTGCCTTCCTTTCCTAACGTTACTCTTTCCTTGCCTAGCCGTGCACTGCCTAGCCTTGCGTTGTCGTGCATTAGCCTTGCCTCCACAAACCGTGCCTTGCCTTGCGTTACCATTTCCTTGCCTTGCCGTGCATTGCCTAGCCGTGCGTTGCCGTGCCTTAGCCTTGTTTCCCCTTGCCGTGCCGTGCCTTTTGTTACACTTGCCTTGCCTGGCTTTCCCTTGCCTTCCTTTCCTTCCGTTACTCTTTGCTTGCCTTCCGTGCATTGCCTAGCCTTGCGTTGTCGTGCATTACCCTTGCCTCCCCAAACCGTGTATTGCCTTGCGTTACCCTTTCCTTGCCTTGGCCTGCATTGCCTAGCCCTGAGTTGTCGTGCCTTAGCCTTGTTTCCCCTTACTGTGCCGTTCCTTTCGTTACCCTTGCGTTCCCCTGATTTCCTTTGCATTCCTTGCCTTCCGTTACTCTTTGCTTGCCTTCCGTGCATTAGCCTGGCGTTGCCTTACAGTGCCTTGCCTTGCGTTACCCTTTCCTTGCCTGGCCGTGCATTGCCTAGCCGTGCGTTGCCGTTCCTTAGCCTTGTTTCCCCTTGCCGTGCCTTGCCTTTTGTTACACTTGCCTTGCCTTGCTTTGCCTTGCCTTCCTTTCCTTCCGTTACTCTTTCCTTGCCTAGCCGTGCACTGCCTAGCCTTGCGTTGTCGTGCATTAGCCTTGCCTCCCCAAACCGTGCCTTGACTTGCGTTACCATTTCCTTGCCTTGCCCTGCATTGCCTAGCCGTGCGTTGCCGTGCCTTAGCCTTGTTTCCCCTTGCCGTGCCGTTCCTTCCGTTAACCTTGCCTTGCCTTGGTTTCCCTTGCCTTCCTTGCGTTCCGTTACTCTTTGCTTGCCTTCCGTGCATTGCCTAGCCTTGCTTTGTCGTGCCTTAGCCTTGCCTCGCCTGACCGTGCCTTGCCTTGCGTTACCCTTTCCTTGCCTTGCCCTGCATTGCCTAGCCCTGTGTTGTCGTGCCTTAGCCTTGTTTCCCCTTACCGTGCCGTTCCTTTCGTTACCCTTGCCTTCCCCTGCTTTCCTTTGCATTCCTTGCCTTCCGTTACTCCTTGCTTGCCTTCTGAGCATTGCCTAGCCTTGCGTTGTCGTGCCTTAGCCTTGTTTCCCCTTGCCGTGCCGTGCCTGTTGTTACACTAGCCTTGCCATGCTTTGCCTTGCCTTCCTTTCCTTCCGTTACTCTTTCCTTGCCTAGCCGTGCACTGCCTAGCCTTGCGATGTCGTGCATTAGCTTTGCCTCGCCTGACAGTGCCTTGCCTTGCGTTACCCTTTCCTTGCCTTGCCGTGCATTGCCTAGCCCTGCGTTGCCGTGCCTTAGCCTTTTTTTCCCTTGCCGAGCCGTTCCTTCCGTTAGCTTTCCCTTGCCTTTGTTTCCCTTGACTTCCTTGCCTTCCGTTACTCTTTGCTTGCCTTCCGTGCATTGTCTAGCCTTGCGTTGTCGTGCATTAGCCTTGCCTCGCCTGACCGTGCCTTGCCTTGCGTTACCCTTTCCTTGCCTTGCCGTGCATTGCCTAGCCGTGCGTTGTCGTGCATTAGCCTTGTCTTGCCTTACCGTGCCTTGCCTTGCGTTACCCTTTCCTTGCCTTGCCGTGCATTGCCTAGCCGTGCGTTGCCGTGCCTTAGCCTTGTTTCCCCTTGCTGTGCCGTTCCCTCCGTTACCCTTGCCTTGCCTTGCTTTCCCTTGCCTGTCTTTCCTTCCGTTACTCTTTGCTTGCCTTCCGTGCATTGCCTAGCCCTGTGTTGTCGTGCCTTACCCTTGTTTCCCCTTACCGTGCCGTTCCTTTCGTTACCCTTGCCTTCCCCTGCTTTCCCTTGCATTCCTTGCCTTCCGTTACTCTTTGCTTGCCTTCCGTGCATTGCCTAGCCTTGCGTTGTCGTGCCTTAGCCTTGCCTCGCCTGACCGTGCCTTGCCTTGCGTTACCCTTTCCTTGCCTTGCCGTGAATTGCCGAGCCGTGCGTTGTCGTGCATCAGCCTTGCCTTGCCTGACCGTTACCCTTGCCTTGCCTTGCGTTACCCTTTCCTTGCCTTGCCGTGCATTGCCTAGCCGTGCGTTGCCGTTCCTTAGCCTTGTTTCCCCTTGCCGTGCCTTGCCTTTTGTTACACTAGCCTTGCCTTGCTTTGCCTTGCCTTCCTTTCCTTCCGTTACTCTTTCCTTGCCTAGCCGTGCACTGCCTAGCCTTGCGATGTCGTGCCTTAGCCTTGCATCGCCTGACCGTGCCTTGCCTTGCGTTACCCTTTCCTTGCCTTGCCGTGCATTGCCTAGCCGTGCGTTGCCGTGCCTTAGCCTTGTTTCCCCTTGCCGGGCCGTTCCTTCCGTTACCCTTGCCTTGCCTTGCTTTCCCTTGCCTTCCTTGCCTTCCGTTACTCTTTGCTTGCCTTCCGTGCATTGCCTAGCCTTGCGCTGTTGTGCATTAGCCTTCCCTTGCCTCACAGTGCCTTGCCTTGCCTTTCCTTTTCCTTGGCTGGCCGTGCATTGTCTAGCCGTGCGTTGTGGTGCCTTAGCCTTGTTTCACCTTGCCATAACCTTGCTTGCTTTGCCTTGCTTTGCCTTGCCTACCTTCCATTCCGTTACTCTTTGCTTGCCTTCCGTGCATTGCCTAGCCTTGCGTTGTCGTGCCTTAGCCTTGCCCCTTACCCTTTCCTTGCCTGGCCGTGCATTGCCTAGCCTTGCGTTGTCGTGTCTTAGCCTTGTCTTGCCTTACCGTGCCTTGCCTTGCGTTACCCTTTCCTTGCCTGGCCGTGCATTGCCTGGCCGTGCGTTGCCGTTCCTTAGCCTTGTTTCCCCTTGCTGTGCCTTGCCTTTTGTTACACTTGCCTTGCCTTGCTTTGCCTTGCCTTCCTTTCCTTCCGTTACTCTTTCCTTGCCTAGCCGTGCACTGCCTAGCCTTGCGTTGTCGTGCATTAGCCTTGCCTCCCCAAACCGTGCCTTGCCTTGCGTTACCATTTCCGTGCCTTGCCCTGCATTGCCTAGCCCTGTGTTGTCGTGCCTTAGTCTTGTTTGCCCTTACCGTGCCGTTCCTTCCGTTACCATTGCCTTCCCCTGCTTTCCCTAGACTTCCTTGCCTTCCGTTACTCTTTGCTTGCCTTCCGTGCATTGCCTAGCCTTGCGTTGTCGTGCCTTAGCCTTGCCTCGCCTGACCGTGCCTTGCCTTGCGTTACCCTTTCCTTGCCTTGCCGTGAATTGCCTAGCCTTGCGTTGTCGTGCATTAGCCTTGCCTCCCCAAACCGTGCCTTGCCTTGCGTTACCCTTTCCTTGCCTTGCCCTGCATTGCCTAGCCCTGTGTTGTCGTGCCTTAGCCTTGTTTCACCTTGCCATAGCCTTGCTTGCTTTGCCTTGCTTTGCCTTGCCTACCTTCCATTCCGTTACTCTTTGCTTGCCTTCCGTGCATTGCCTATCCTTGCGTTGTCGTGCCTTAGCCTTGCCTCGCCTGACCGTGCCTTGCCTTGGGTTACCCTTTCCTTGCCTTGCCGTGCATTGCCTAGCCGTGCGTTGTCGTGCATCAGCTTTGCCTTGCCTCACCGTGCCTTGCCTTGCGTTACACTTTCCTTGCCTTGCCGTGCATTGCCTAGCCGTGCGTTGCCGTGCCTTAGCCTTGTTTCCCCTTGCCGTGCCGTTCCTTCCGTTACCCTTGCCTTGCCTTGCTTTCCCTTGCCTTCCTTGCCTTCCGTTACTCTTTGCTTGCCTTCCGTGCATTGCCTAGCCTTGCGTTGTCGTGCATTAGCCTTGCCTCCCCAAACCGTGCCTTGCCTTGTGTTACCCTTTCCTTGCCTTGCTCTGCATTGCCTAGCCCTGTGTTGTCGTGCCTTAGCCTTGTTTCCCCTTACCGTGCCGTTCCTTTCGTTACCCTTGCCTTCCCCTGCTTTCCTTTGCATTCCTTGCCTTCCGTTACTCTTTGCTTGCCTTTCGTGCATTGCCTAGCCTTGCGTTGTCGTGCCTTAGCCTTGTTTCCCCTTGCCGTGCCGTGCCTGTTGTTACACTTGCCTTGCCATGCTTTGCCTTGCCTTCCTTTCCTTCCGTTACTTTTTCCTTGCCTAGCCGTGCACTGCCTAGCCTTGCGATGTCGTGCATTAGCATTGACTCGCCTGACAGTGCCTTGCCTTGCGTTACCCTTTCCTTGCCTTGCCGTGCATTGCCTAGCCCTGCGTTGCCGTGCCTTAGCCTTGTTTCCCCTTGCCGAGCCGTTCCTTCCGTTACCCTTGCCTTGGTTTCCCTTGCCTTCCTTGCCTTCCGTTACTCTTTGCTTGCCTTCCGTGCATTGCCTAGCCTTGCGTTGTCGTGCCTTAGCCTTGCCTCGCCTGACCGTGCCTTGCCTTGCGTTACCCTTTCCTTGCCTTTCCGTGAATTGCTTAGCCATGCGTTGTCGTGCATCAGCCTTGCCTTGCCTCACCGTGCCTTGCCTTGCGTTACCCTTTCCTTGCCTTCAAGTTCATTGCCTAGCCTTGCGTTGTCGTTCCTTCGCCTTGCCTCGCCTGACCGTGCCTTGCCTTGCGGTACCCTTTCCTTGCCTTGCCGTGCATTGCCTAGCCGTGCGTTGTCGTGCATTTGCCTTGTCTTGCCTCACCGTGCCTTGCCTTGCGTTACCCTTTCCTTGCCTTGCCCTGCATTGCCTAGCAGCGTGTTGTCGTGCCTTAGCCTTGTTTCCCCTTATCGTGCCGTTCCTTTCGTTAACCTTGCCTTCCCCTGCTTTCCTTTGCATTCCTTGCCTTCCGTTACTCTTTGCTTGCCTTCCGTGCATTGCCTAGCCTTGCGTTGTCGTGCCTTAGCCTTGTTTCCCCTTGCCGTGCCGTGCCTATTGTTACACTTGCCTTGCCATGCTTTGCCTTGCCTTCCTTTCCTTCTGTTACTCTTTCCTTGCCTAGCCGTGCACTGCCTAGCCTTGCGATGTCGTGCATTAGTTTTGTCTCGCCTGACAGTGCCTTGCCTTGCGTTACCCTTTCCTTGCCTGGTCGTGCATTGCCTAGCCGTGCGTTTCCGTTCCTTAGCCTTGTTTCCCCTTGCCGTGCCTTGCCTTTTGATACACTTGCCTTGCCTTGCTTTGCCTTGCCTTCCTTTCCTTCCGTTACTCTTTCCTTACCTAGCCGTGCACTGCCTAGCCTTGAGTTGTTGTGCATTAGCCTTGCCTCCCCAAACCGTGCCTTGCCTTGCGTTACCATTTCCTTGCCTTGCCCTGCATTGCCTAGCCGTACGTTGCCGTGCCTTAGCCTTGTTTCCCCTTGCCGTGCCGTTCCTTCCGTTAACCTTGCCTTGCCTTGCTTTCCCTTGCCTTCCTTGCTTTCCGTTATTCTTTGCTTGCCTTCCGTGCATTGCCTACCCTTGCGTTGTCGTGCCTTAGCCTTGCCTCGCCTGACCGTGCCTTGCCTTGCGTTACCCTTACCTTGCCTTGCCCTGCATTGCCTAGCCCTGTGTTGTCGTGCCTTAGCCTTGTTTCCCCTTACCGTGCCGTTCCTTTCGTTACCCTTGCCTTCCCCTGTTTTCCCTTGCATTCCTTGCCTTCCCTTACTCTTTGCTTGCCTTCCGTGCATTGCCTAGCCTTGCGTTGTCGTGCCTTAGCCTTGCCTCTACTGACCGTGCCTTGCCTTGCGTTACCCTTTCCTTGCCTTGCCGTGAATTGCCTAGCCGTGCGTTGTCGTGCATCAGCCTTGCCTTGCCTCAACGTGCCTTGCCTTGCGTTACCCTTTCCTTGCCTTGCAGTGCATTGCCTAGCCGTGCGTTGTCGTGCCATAGCCTTGTTTCCCCTTGCCGTGCCGTTCCTTCCGTTACCATTGCCTTGCCTTGCTTTCCATTGCCTTCCTTGCCTTCCGTTACTCTTTGCTTGCCTTCCGTGCATTGCCTAGCCTTGCGTTGTCGTTCCTTAGCCTTGCCTCGCCTGACCGTGCCTTGCCTTGCGGTACCCTTTCCTTGCCTTGCCGTGCATTGCCTGCCGTGCGTTGTCGTGCATTTGCCTTGTCTTGCCTCACCGTGCCTTGCCTTGCGTTACCCTTTCCTTGAATTGCCGTGCATTGCCTAGCCCTGCATTGTCGTGCCTTAGCTTTGTTTCCCCTTACCGTTCCGTTCCTTCCGTTACCCTTGCCTTGCCTTGCTTTCCCTTGCCTTCCTTGCCTTCCGTTACTCTTTGCTTGCCTTCCGTGCATTGCCTAGCCTTGCGTTGTCGTGCCTTAGCCTTTTTTCACCTTGCCATAGCCTTGCGTGCGTTGCCTTGCTTTGCCTTGCTTTCCTTGCCTTCCGTTACTCTTTGCTTGCCTTCCGTGCATTGCCTAGCCTTGCGTTGTCGTGCATTAGCCTTGCCTCCCCTAACCGTGCCTTGCCTTGCGTTACCCTTTCCTTGCCTTGCCGTGCACTGCCTAGCCTTGCCTTGTCGTGCATTAGCCTTGCCTTGCCTGACCGTGCCTTGCCTGGTGTTACCCTTGGCTTGCCTTGCCGTGCATTGCCTAGCCGTGCGTTGTCGTGCCTTAGCCGTGTTTCCCCTTGCCGTGCTGTTCCTTCCGTTACATTTGCCTTGCCTTGCTTTCCCTTGCCTTCCTTGGTTTCCGTTACTCTTTGCTTGCCTTCCGTGCATTGCCTAGCCTTGCGCTGTCGTGCATTAGCCTTGCCTTGCCTCACAGTGCCTTGCCTTGCGTTACCTTTTCCTTGGCTGGCCGTGCATTGCCTAGACGTGTGTTGTGGTGCCTTAGCCTTGTTTCACCTTGCCATAGCCTTGCTTGCTTTGCCTTGCTTTGCCTTGCCTTCCTTCCATTCCGTTACTCTTTGCTTGCCTTCCGTGCATTGCCTAGCCTTGCGTTGTCGTGCCTGAGCCTTTTTTCACCTTGCCATAGCCTTGTTTGCGTTGCCTTGCTTTGCGTTGCATTCCTTGCCTTCCGTTACTCTTTGCTTCCCTTCCGTGCATTGCCTAGCCTTGCGTTGTCGAGCCTTAGCCCAGCCTCGCCTAACCGTGCCTTGCCTTGCGTTACCCTTTCCTTGCCTTCCCGTGCATTGCCTAGCCTTGCGTTGCTGTGCCTTAGCCTTGTTTCCCCTTGCCGTGGCCGTGCCTTTGGTTACACTTGCCTTGCCTTGCTTTCCCTTGCCTTCCTTGCCTTCCGTTACTCTTTGCTTGCCTTCCGTTCATTGCCTAGCCTTGCGTTGTCGTGCATTAGCCTTGCCTCCCCAAACCGTGCCTTGCCTTGCGTTACCCTTTCCTTGCCTTGCCCTGCATTGCCTAGCAGCGTGTTGTCGTGCCTTAGCCTTGTTTCCCCTTATCATGCCGTTCCTTTCGTTACCCTTACCTTCCCCTGCTTTCCTTTGCATTCCTTGTCTTCCGTTACTCTTTGCTTGCATTCCGTGCATTGCCTAGCCTTGCGTTGTCGTGCCTTAGCCTTGTTTCCCCTTGCCGTGCGTGCCTTTTGTCACACTTGCCTTGCCTTGCTTTGCCTTGCCTTCCTTTCCTTCCGTTACTCTTTCCTTGCATAGCCGTGCACTGCCTAGCCTTGCGATGTCGTGCATTAGTTTTGCCTCGCCTGACAGTGCCTTGCCTTGCGTTACCCTTTCCTTGCCTTGCCGTGCCCTGCCTAGCCTTGCCTTGTCGTGCATTAGCCTTGCCTTGCCTGACCGTGCCTTGCCTGGTGTTACCCTTGCCTTGCCTTGCCGTGCATTGCCTAGCCGTGCATTGTCGTGCCTTAGCCGTGTTTCCCCTTGCCGTGCCGTTCCTTCCATTACCCTTGCCTTGCCTTGCTTTCCCTTGCCTTCCTTGGTTTCCGTTACTCTTTGCTTACCTTCCGTGCATTGCCTAGCCTTGCGCTGTCGTGCATTAGCCTTGCCTTGCCTCACAGTGCCTTGCCTTGCCTTACCTTTTCCTTGGCTGGCCGTGCATTGCCTAGCCTTGCGTTGTCGTGCCTGAGCTTTTATTCACCTTGCCATAGCCTTGTTTGCGTTGCCTTGCTTTGCCTTGCATTCCTCGCCTTCCGTTACTCTTTGCTTGCCTTCCGTGCATTGCCTAGCCTTGCGTTGTCGTGCCTTAGCCTTGCCTCGCCTGACCGTGCCTTGCCTTGCGTTACCCTTTCCTTGCCTTGCCGTGCATTGCCTAGCCCTGCGTTGCCGTGCCTTAGCCTTGTTTCCCCTTGTCGAGCCGTTCCTTCCGTTACCCTTGCCTTGCTTTGGTTTCCCTTGCCTTCCTTGCCTTCCGTTACTCTTTGCTTGCCTTCCGTGCATTGCCTAGCCTTGCGTTGTCGTGCATTAGCCTTGCCTCGCCTGACCGTGCCTTGCCTTGCGTTACCCTTTCCTTGCCTTGCCTTGCATTGCCTAGCCGTGCGTTGTCGTGCATTAGCCTTGTCTTGCCTTACCGTGCCTTGCCTTGCGTTACCCTTTCCTTGCCTGGCCGTGCATTGCCTAGCCGTGCGTTGCCGTTCCTTAGCCTTGTTTCCCCTTGCCGTGCCTTTCCTTTTGTTACACTTGCCTTGCCTTGCTTTGCCTTGCCTTCCTTTCCTTCCGTTACTCTTTCCTTGCCTAGCCGTGCACTGCCTAGCCTTGCGTTGTCGTGCATTAGCCTTGCCTCCCCAAATCGTGCCTGTTCTTGCGTTACCCTTTCCTTGCCTTGCCGTGAATTGCCTAGCCGTGCGTTGTCGTGCATGAGCCTTGTCTTGCCTTACCATGCCTTGCGTTGCGTTCCCCTTTCCTTGCCTGGCCGTGCATTGCCTAGCCGTGCGTTGCCGTTCCTTAGCCTTTCTTCCCCTTGCCGTGCCTTGCCTTTTGTTACACTTGCCTTGCCTTGCTTTGCCTTGCCTTCCTTGCCTTCCGTTACTCTTTGCTTGCCTTCCGTGCATTGCCTAGCCTTGCGTTGTCGTGCATTAGCCTTGCCTTGCCTCACAGTGCCTTGCCTTGCGTTACCTTTTCCTTGGCTGGCCGTGCATTGCCGAGCCGTGCGTTGTGGTGCCTTAGCCTTGTTTCACCTTGCCATAGCCTTGCTTGCTTTGCCTTGCTTTGCCTTGCCTACCTTCCATTCCGTTACTCTTTGCTTGCCTTCCGTGCATTGCCTAACCTTGCGCTGTCGTGCCTTAGCCTTTTTTCAACTTGCCATAGCCTTGCTTGCGTTGCCTTGCTTTGCCTTGCATTCCTTGCCGTCCGTTACTCTTTGCTTGCCTTCCGTGCATTGCCTAGCCTTGCGTTGTCGTGCCTTAGCCTTTTTTCACCTTGCCATAGTCTTGATTGCGTTGCCTTGCTTTGCCTTGCATTCCTTGCCTTCCGTTACTCTTTGCTTGCCTTCCGTGCATTGCCTACCCTTGCGTGGTCGTGCCTTAGCAATTTTTCACCTTGCCATAGACTTGCTTGCGTTGCCTTGCTTTGCCTTGCATTCCTTGCCTTCCGTTACTCTTTGCTTGCCTTCCGTGCATTGCCTAGCCTTGCGTTGTCGTGTCTTAGCCTTGCCTCGCCTAACCGTGCCTTGCCTTGCGTTACCCTTTCCTTGCCTTGCCGTGCATTGCCTAACCTTACGTTGTCGTGCATTAGCCTTGCCTTGCCTTACCGTGCCTTGCCTTGCGTTACCCTTTCCTTGCCTTGCCGTGCATTGCCTAGCCGTGCGTTGTCGTGCCTTAGCCTTGTTTCCCCTTACCGTGCCGTTCCTTCCGTTACCCTTGCCTTGCCTTGCTTTCCCTTGCCTTCCTTGCCTTCCGTTACTCTTTGCTTGCCTTCCGTGCATTGCCTAGCCTTGCGTTGTCGTGCCTTAGCCTTGCCTCGCCTGACCGTGCCTTGCCTTGCGTTACCCTTTCCTTGCCTGGCCGTGCATTGCCTAGCCGTGCGTTGCCGTTCCTTAGCCTTGTTTCCCCTTGCCGTGCCGTGCCTTTTGTTACACTTGCCTTGCTTGCTTTGCCTTGCCTTCCTTTCCTTCCGTTACTCTTTCCTTGCCTAGCCGTGCACTGCCTAGCCTTGCGTTGTCGTGCATTAGCCTTGCCTCCCCAAACCGTGCCTTGCCTTGCGTTACCATTTCCTTGCCTTGCCCTGCATTGCCTAGCCCTGTGTTGTCGTGCCTTAGTCTTGTTTGCCCTTACCGTGCCGTTCCTTCCGTTACCATTGCCTTCCCCTGCTTTCCCTAGCTTTCCTTGCCTTCCGTTACTCTTTGCTTGCCTTCCGTGCATTGCCTAGCCTTGCGTTGTCGTGCCTTAGTGTTGCCTCGCCTGACCGTGCCTTGCCTTGCGTTACCCTTTCCTTGCCTTGCCGTGAGTTGCTTAGCCTTGCGTTGTCGTGCATTAGCCTTGCCTCCCCAAACCGTGCCTTGCCTTGCGTTACCCTTGCCTTGCCTTGCCGTGCATTGCCTATCCGTGCGTTGTCGTGCCGTAGCCTTGTTTCCCCTTGCCGTGCCGTTCCTTCCGTTACCCTTGCCTTGCCTTGCGTTCCCTTGCCTTCCTTGGTTTCCGTTACTCTTTGCTTTCCTTCCGTGCATTGCCTAGCCTTGCGTTGTCGTGCCTTAGCCTTGCCTCGCCTGACAGTGCCTTGCCTTGCGTTACCCTTTCCTTGCCTTGCCGTGCACTGCCTAGCCTTGCCTTGTCGTGCATTAGCCTTGCCTTGCCTGACCGTGCCTTGCCTGGTGTTACCCTTGCCTTGCCTTGCCGTGCATTGCCTAGCCGTGCGTTGTCGTGCCTTAGCCGTGTTTCCCCTTGCCGTGCTGTTCCTTCCGTTACCCTTGCCTTGCCTTGCTTTCCCTTGCCTTCCTTGGTTTCCGTTACTCTTTGCTTGCCTTCCGTGCATTGCCTAGACTTGCTCTGTCGTGCATTAGCCTTGCCTTGCCTCACAGTGCCTTGCCTTGAGTTACCTTTTCCTTGGCTTGCCGTGCATTGCCTAGACGTGCGTTGTGGTGCCTTAGCCTTGTTTCACCTTGCCATAGCCTTGCTTGCTTTGCCTTGCTTTGCCTTGCCTTCCTTCCATTCCGTTACTCTTTGCTTGCCTTCCGTGCATTGCCTAGCCTTGCGTTGTCGTGCCTGAGCCTTTTTTCACCTTGCCATAGCCTTGCTTGCGTTGCCTTGCTTTGCCTTGCCTTCCTTGCCTTCCGTTACTCTTTGCTTGCCTTCCGTGCATTGCCTAGCCTTGCGTTGTTTCCCCTTAGCCTTGTTTCCCCTTGCCGTGCCTTGCTTTCCCTTGCCTTCCTTGCCTTCCGTTACTCTTTGCTTGCCTTCCGTTCATTGCCTAGCCTTGCGTTGTCGAGCCTTAGCCAAGCCTCGCCTAAACGTGCCTTGCCTTGCGTTACCCTTTCCTTGCCTTGCCGTGCATTGCCTAGCCTTGCGTTGCCGTGCCTTAGCCTTGTTTCCCCTTGCCGTGGCCGTGCCTTTGGGAACACTTCCCTTGCCTTGCTTTCCCTTGCCTTCCTTGCCTTCCGTTACTCTTTGCTTGCCTTCCGTTCATTGCCTAGCCTTGCGTTGTCGTGCCTTAGCCTTGCCTCGCCTGACCGTGCCTTGCCTTGCGTTACCCTTACCTTGCCTTGCCCTGCATTGCCTAGCCCTGTGTTGTCGTGCCTTAGCCTTGTTTCCCCTTACCGTGCCGTTCCTTTCGTTACCCTTGCCTTCCCCTGCTTTCCCTTGCATTCCTTGCCTTCCGTTACTCTTTGCTTGCCTTCCGTGCATTGCCTAGCCTTGCGTTGTCGTGCCTTAGCCTTGCCTCGCCTGACCGTGCCTTGCCTTGCGTTACCCTTTCCTTGCCTTGCCGTGAATTGCCTAGCCGTGCGTTGTCGTGCATTAGCCTTGTCTTGCCTTACCGTGCCTTGCCTTGCGTTACCCTTTCCTTGCCTGGCCGTGCATTGCCTAGCCGTGCGTTGCCGTTCCTTAGCCTTGTTTCCCCTTGCCGTGCCTTGCCTTTTGTTACACTTGCCTTGCCTTGCTTTGCCTTGCCTTCCTTTCCTTCCGTTACTCTTTCCTTGCCTAGCCGTGCACTGCCTAGCCTTGCGTTGTCGTGCCTTAGCCTTGCCTCGCCTGACAGTGCCTTGCCTTGCGTTACCCTTTCCTTGCCTTGCCGTGCATTGCCTAGCCGTGCGTTGCCGTGCCTTAGCCTTGTTTCCCCTTGCCGTGCCGTTCCTTCCGTTACCCTTGCCTTGCCTTGCTTTCCCTTGCCTTCCTTGCCTTCCGTTACTCTTTGCTTGCCTTCCGTGCATTGCCTAGCCTTGCGCTGTCGTGCATTAGCCTTGCCTTGCCTCACAGTGCCTTGCCTTGCGTTACCTTTTCCTTGGCTGGCCGTGCATTGCCTAGCCGTGCGTTGTGGTGCCTTAGCCTTGTTTCACCTTGCCATAGCCTTGCTTGCTTTGCCTTGCTTTGCCTTGCCTTCCTTCCATTCCGTTACTCTTTGCTTGCCTTCCGTGCATTGCCTAACCTTGCGCTGTCGTGCCTTAGCCTTTTTTCACCTTGCCATAGCCTTGCTTGCGTTGCCTTGCTTTGCCTTGCATTCCTTGCCTTCCGTTACTCTTTGCTTGCCTTCCGTGCATTGCCTAGCCTTGCGTTGTCGTGTCTTAGCCTTTTTTCACCTTGCCATAGCCTTGCTTGCGTTGCCTTGCTTTGCCTTGCATTCCTTGCCTTCCGTTACTCTTTGCTTGCCTTCCGTGCATTGCCTAACCTTGCGCTGTCGTGCCTTAGCCTTTTTTCACCTTGCCATAGCCTTGCTTGCGTTGCCTTGCTTTGCCTTGCATTCCTTGCCTTCCGTTACTCTTTGCTTCCCTTCCGTGCATTGCCTAGCCTTGCGTTGTCGTGCCTTAGCCTTGCCTCGCCTAACCGTGCCTTGCCGTGCGTTACCCTTTTCCTTGCCTTGCCGTGCATTGCCTAGCCGTGCGTTGTCGTGCATTAGCCTTGCCTTGCCTTACCGTGCCTTGCCTTGCGTTACCCTTTCCTTGCCTTGCCGTGCATTGCCTAGCCTTGCGTTGTCGTACCTTAGCCTTGTTTCCCCTTGCCGTGCCGTTCCTTCCGTTACCCTTGCCTTGCCTTGCTTTGCCTTGCCTTCCTTTCCTTCCGTTACTCTTTCCTTGCCTTGCCGTGCATTGCCTAGCCGTGCGTTGTCGTGCCTTAGCCTTGCCTCGCCTGACCGTGCCTTGCCTTGCGTTACCCTTTCCTTGCCTGGCCGTGAATTGCCTAGCCGTGCGTTGCCGTTCCTTAGCCTTGTTTCCCCTTGCCGTGCCTTGCCTTTTGTTACACTTGCCTTGCCTTGCTTTGCCTTGCCTTCCTTTCCTTCCGTTACTCTTTCCTTGCCTAGCCGTGCACTGCCTAGCCTTGCGTTGTCGTGCATTAGCTTTGCCTCCCCAAACCGTGCCTTGCCTTGCGTTACCATTTCCTTGCCTTGCCCTGCATTGCCTAGCCCTGTGTTGTCGTGCCTTAGTCTTGTTTGCCCTTACCGTGCCGTTCCTTCCGTTACCATTGCCTTCCCCTGCTTTCCCTAGCCTTCCTTGCCTTCCGTTACTCTTTGCTTGCCTTCCGTGCATTGCCTAGCCTTGCGTTGTCGTGCCTTAGCCTTGCCTCGCCTGACCGTGCCTTGCCTTGAGTTACCCTTTCCTTGCCTTGCCGTGCATTGCCTAGCCTTGCGTTGTCGTGCATTAGCCTTGCCTCCCCAAACCGTGCCTTGCCTTGCGTTACCCTTTCCTTGCCTTTCCCTGCATTGCCTAGCCCTGTGTTGCCGTGCCTTAGCCTTGTTTCCCCTTGCCGTGCCGTTCCTTCCGTTACCCTTGCCTTGCCTTGCTTTCCCTTGCTTTCCTTGCCTTCCGTTACTCTTTGCTCTACTTCCGTGCTTTGCCTAGCCTTGCGTTGTCGTGCCTTAGCCTTGCCTCGCCTGACAGTGCCTTGCCTTGCGTTACCCTTTACTTGCCTTGCCGTGCACTGCCTAGCCTTGCCTTGTCGTGCATTAGCCTTGCCTTGCCTGACCGTGCCTTGCCTGGCGTTACCCTTTCCTTGCCTGGTCGTGCATTGCCTAGCCGTGCGTTTCCGTTCCTTAGCCTTGTTTCCCCTTGCCGTGCCTTTCCTTTTGTTACACTTGCCTTGCCTTGCTTTGCCTTGCCTTCCTTTCCTTCCGTTACTCTTTGCTTGCCTTCCGTGCATTGCCTAGCCTCGCGTTGTCGTGCATTAGCCTTGCCTAGCCTCACCGTGCCTTGCCTTGCGTTACCCTTTCCTTGCCTTGCCCTGCATTGCCTAGCCCTGTGTTGTCGTGCCTCAGCCTTGTTTCCCCTTACCGTGCCGTTCCTTTCGTTACTCTTGCCTTCCCCTACTTTCCTTTGCATTCCTTGCCTTCCTTTACTCTTTGCTTGCCTTCCGTGCATTGCCTAGCCGTGCGTTGTCGTGCATCAGCCTTGCCTCGCCTGACCGTGCCTTGCCTTGCGGTACCCTTTCCTTGCCTTGCCGTGCATTGCGTAGCCGTGCGTTGTTGTGCATTTGCCTTGTCTTGCCTCACCGTGCCTTGCCTTGCGTTACCCTTTCCTTGCCTTGCCGTGCATTGCCTAGCCCTGCATTGTCGTGCCTTAGCTTTGTTTCCACTTACCGTGCCGTTCCTTCCATTACCCTTGCCTTGCCTTGCTTTCCCTTGCCTTCCTTGCATTCCGTTACTCTTTGCTTGCCTTCCGTGCATTGCCTAGCCTTGCGTTGTCGTGTCTTAGCCTTTTTTCACCTTGCCATAGCCTTTCTTGCGTTGCCTTGCTTTGCCTTGCCTTCCTTGCCTTCCGTTACTCTTTGCTTGCCTTCCGTGCATTGCCTAGCCTTGCGTGGTCGTGCCTTAGATTTTTTTCACCTTGCCATAGACTTGCTTGCGTTGCCTTGCTTTGCCTTGCATTCCTTGCCTTCCGTTACTCTTTGCTTCCCTTCCGTTCATTGCCTAGACTTGCGTTGTCGTGCATTAGCCTTGCCTCCCCAAACCGTGCCTTGCCTTGCGTTACCCTTTCCTTGCCTTGCCCTGCATTGCCTCGCCCTGTGTTGTCGTGCCTTAGCCTTGTTTCCCCTTGCCGTGCCGTTCCTTCCGTTACCCTTGCCTTGCCTTGCTTTCCCTTGCTTTCCTTGCCTTCCGTTACTCTTTGCTTTCCTTCCGTGCATTGCCTAGCCTTGCGTTGTCGTGCATTAGCCTTGCCTAGCCTCACCGTGCCTTGCCTTGCGTTACCCTTTACTTGCCTTGCCGTGCACTGCCTAGCCTTGCGTTGTCGTGCATTAGCCTTGCCTTGCCTGACCGTGCCTTGCCTGGCGTTACCCTTTCCTTGCCTTGCCGTGAATTGCCTAGCCGTGCGTTGTCGTGCCTTAGCCTTGTTTCCCCTTGCCATGCCGTTCCTTCCGTTACCCTTGCCTTGCCTTGATTTCCCTTGCCTTCCTTGGTTTCCGTTACTCTTTGCTTGCCTTCCGTGCATTGCCTAGCCTTGCTTTGTGTCGTGCATTAGCCTTGCCTCGCCTGACGGTGCCTTGCCTTGCGTTACCCTGTCCTTGACTTGCCGTGCATTGCCTAGCCCTGCGTTGTCGTGCCTTAAGCTTGTTTCCAATTACCGTGCCGTTCCTTCCATTACCCTTGCCTTCCCTTGCTTTCCCTTGCCTTCCTTGCCTTCCGTTACTCTTTGCTTGCCTTCCGTGCATTGCCTAGCCTTGCGTTGTCGTGCCTTAGCCTTGCCTCGCCTGACCGTGCCTTGCCTTGCGTTACCCTTTCCATGCCTTGCCGTGCATTGCCTAGCCGTGCGTTGTCGTGCATTAGACTTGCCTTGCCTCACCGTGCCTTGCCTTGCGTTACCCTTTCCTTGCCTTGCCGTGCATTGCCTAGCCGTGCGTTGTCGTGCCTTAGCCTTGTTTCCCCTTGCCGTGCCGTTCCTTCCGTTACCCTTGCCTTGCCTTGCTTTCCCTTGCCTTCCTTGCCTTCCGTTACTCTTTGCTTGCCTTCCGTGCATTGCCTAGCCTTGCGTTGTCGTGCATTAGCCTTGCCTCCCCAAACCGTGCCTTGCCTTGCGTTACCCTTTCCTTGCCTTGCCCTGCATTGCCTAGCCCTGTGTTGTCGTGCCTTAGCCTTGTTTCCCCTTACCGTGTCGTTCCTTCCGTTACCCTTGCCTTGCCTTGCTTTCCCTTGCCTTCCTTGCCTTCCGTTACTCTTTGCTTGCCTTCCGTGCATTTCCTAGCCTTGCGTTGTCGTGCCTTAGCCTTGCCTCGCCTGACCGTGCCTTGCCTTGCGTTACCCTTTCCTTGCCTTGCCGTGAATTGCCTAGCCGTGCGTTGTCGTGCATTAGCCTTGTCTTGCCTTACCGTGCCTTGCCTTGCGTTACCCTTTCCTTGCCTGGCCGTGCATTGCCTAGCCGTGCGTTGCCGTTCCTTAGCCTTGTTTCCCCTTGCCGTGCCTTGCCTTTTGTTACACTTGCCTTGCCTTGCTTTGCCTTGCCTTCCTTTCCTTCCGTTACTCTTTCCTTGCCTAGCCGTGCACTGCCTAGCCTTGCGTTGTCGTGCCTTAGCCTTGCCTCGCCTGACCGTGCCTTGCCTTGCGTTACCCTTTCCTTGCCTTGCCGTGCATTGCCTAGCCGTGCGTTGCCGTGCCTTAGCCTTGTTTCCCCTTGCCGGGCCGTTCCTTCCGTTACCCTTGCCTTGCCTTGCTTTCCCTTGCCTTCCTTGCCTTCCGTTACTCTTTGCTTGCCTTCCGTGCATTGCCTAGCCTTGCGCTGTCGTGCATTAGCCTTCCCTTGCCTCACAGTGCCTTGCCTTGCGTTACCTTTTCCTTGGCTGGCCGTGCATTGCCTAGCCGTGCGTTGTGGTGCCTTAGCCTTGTTTCACCTTGCCATAACCTTGCTTGCTTTGCCTTGCTTTGCCTTGCCTTCCTTGCCTTCCGTTACTCTTTGCTTGCCTTCCGTGCATTGCCTAACCTTGCGCTGTCGTGCCTTAGCCTTTTTTCACCTTGCCATAGCCTTGCTTGCGTTGCCTTGCTTTGCCTTGCATTCCTTGCCTTCCGGTACTCTTTGCTTGCCTTCCGTGCATTGCCTAGCCTTGCGTTGTCGTGTCTTAGCCTTTTTTCACCTTGCCATAGACTTGCTTGCGTTGCCTTGCTTTGCCTTGCCTTCCTTGCCTTCCGTTACTCTTTGCTTGCCTTCCGTGCATTGCCTAGCCTTGCGTGGTCGTGCCTTAGCCTTGCCTCGCCTGACCGTGCCTTGCCTTGCGTTACCCTTTCCTTGCCTTGCCGTGCATTGTCTAGCCGTGCGTTGTCGTGCATTAGCCTTGCCTTGCCTTACCGTGCCTTGCCTTGCGTTACCCTTTCCTTGCCTTGCCGTGCATTGCCTAGCCGTGCGTTGTCGTACCTTAGCCTTGTTTCCCCTTGCCGTGCCGTTCCTTCCGTTACCCTTGCCTTGCCTTGCTTTCCCTTGCCTTCCTTGCCTTCCGTTACTCTTTGCTTGCCTTCCGTGCATTGCCTAGCCTTGCGTTGTCGTGCCTTAGCCTTGCCTCGCCTGACTGTGCCTTGCCTTGCGTTACCCTTTACTTGCCTTGCCGTGCATTGCCTAGCCTTGCGTTGTCGTGCATTAGCCTTGCCTTGCCTGACCGTGCCTTGCCTTGCGTTACCCTTTCCTTACCTTGCCATGCATTGCCTAGCCGTGCGTTGTCGTGCCTTAGCCTTGTTTCCCCTTGCCGTGCCGTTCCTTCAGTTACCCTTGCCTTGCCTTGCTTTCCCTTGCCTTCCTTGCCTTCCGTTACTCTTTGCTTGCCTTCCGTGCATTGCCTAGCCTTGCGTTGTCGTGCCTTAGCCTTGCCTCGCCTGACCGTGCCGTGCCTTGCGTTACCCTTTCCTTGCCTGGCCGTGCATTGCTTAGCCTTGCGTTGCCGTGCCTTAGCCTTGTTTCCCCTTGCCGTGCCGTGCCTTTTGTTACACTTGCCTTGCCTTGCTTTGCCTTGCCTTCCTTTCCTTCCGTTACTCTTTCATTTCCCAGCCATGCACTGCGTAGCCTTGCGTTGTCGTGCATTACCCTTGCCTCGCCTGACCGTGCCTTGCCTTGCGTTACCCTTTCCTTGACTTGCCGTGCATTGCCTAGCCCTGCGTTGTCGTGCCTTAGCCTTGTTTCCCCTTGCCGTGCCGTTCCTTCCGTTACCCTTGCCTTGCCTTGCTTTCCCTTGCCCTCCTTGCCTTCCGTTACTCTTTGCTTGCCTTCCGTGCATTGCCTAGCCTTGCGTTGTCGTGCCTTAGCCTTGCCTCGCCTGACCGTGCCTTGCCTTGCGTTACCCTTTCCTTGCCTTGCCGTGCATTGCCTAGCCGTGCGTTGTCGTGCATTAGCCTTGCCTTGCCTCACCGTGCCTTGCCTTGCGTTACCCTTTCCTTACCTTGCCGTGCCTTGCCTAGCCGTGCGTTGTCGTGCCTTAGCCTTGTTTCCCCTTGCCGTGCCGTTCCTTCGGTTACCCTTGCCTTGCCTTGCTTTCCCTTGCCTTCCTTGCCTTCCGTTACTCTTTGCTTGCCTTCCGTGCATTGCCTAGCCTTGCGTTGTCGTGCATTAGCCTTGCCTCCCCAAACCGTGCCTTGCCTTGCGTTACCCTTTCCTTGCCTTGCCCTGCATTGCCTAGCCCTGTGTTGTCGTGCCTTAGCCTTGTTTCCCCTTACCGTGCCGTTCTTTTCGTTACCCTTGCCTTCCCCTGCTTTCCTTTGCATTCCTTGCCTTCCGTTACTCTTTGCTTGCCTTCCGTGCATTGCCTAGCCTTGCGTTGTCGTACCTTAGCCTTGTTTCCCCTTGCCGTGCCGTTCCTTCCGTTACCCTTGCCTTGCTTTGGTTTCCCTTGCCTTCTTTGCCTTCCGTTACTCTTTGCTTGCCTTCCGTGCATTGCCTAGCCTTGCGTTGTCGTGCATTAGCCTTGCCTCGCCTGACCGTGCCTTGCCTTGCGTTACCCTTTCCTTGCCTTGCCTTGCATTGCCTAGCCGTGCGTTGTCGTGCATTAGCCTTGTCTTGCCTTACCGTGCCTTGCCTTGCGTTACCCTTTCCTTGCCTGGCCGTGCATTGCCTAGCCGTGCGTTGCCGTTCCTTAGCCTTGTTTCCCCTTGCCGTGCCTTGCCTTTTGTTACACTTGCCTTGCCTTGCTTTGCCTTGACTTCCTTTCCTTCCGTTACTCTTTCCTTGCCTAGCCGTGCACTGCCTAGCCTTGCGTTGTCGTGCATTAGCCTTGCCTCCCCAAATCGTGCCTTGCCTTGCGTTACCATTTCCTTGCCTTGCCCTGCATTGCCTAGCCGTGCGTTGCCGTGCCTTAGCCTTGTTTCCCCTTGCCGTGCCGTTCCTTCCGTTAACCTTGCCTTGCCTTGCTTTCCCTTGCCTTCCTTGCGTTCCGTTACTCTTTGCTTGGCTTCGGTGCATTGCCTAGCCTTGCGTTGTCGTGCCTTAGCCTTGCGTCGACTGACCGTGCCTTGCCTTGCGTTACCCTTACCTTGCCTTGCCCTGCATTGCCTAGCCCTGTGTTGTCGTGCCTTAGCCTTGTTTCCCCTTACCGTGTCGTTCCTTTCGTTACCCTTGCCTTCCCCTGATTTCCCTTGCATTCCTTGCCTTCCGTTACTCTTTGCTTGCCTTCCGTGCATTGCCTAGCCTTGCGTTGTCGTGCCTTAGCCTTGCCTCGCCTGACCGTGCCTTGCCTTGCGTTACCCTTTCCTTGCCTTGCCGTGAATTGCCTAGCCGTGCGTTGTCGTGCATTAGCCTTGCCTTGACTTTCCGTGCCTTGCCTTGCGTTACCCTTTCCTTGCCTGGCCGTGCATTGCCTAGCCGTGCGTTGCCGTTCCTTAGCCTTGTTTCCCCTTGCCGTGCCTTGCCTTTTGTTACACTTGCCTTGCCTTGCTTTGCCTTGCCTTCCTTTCCTTCCGTTACTCTTTCCTTGCCTAGCCGTGCACTGCCTAGCCTTGCGTTGTCGTGCCTTAGCCTTGCCTCGCCTGACAGTGCCTTGCCTTGCGTTATCCTTTCCTTGCCTGGCCGTGCATTGCCTAGCCGTGCGTTGCCGTGCCTTAACCTTGTTTCCGCTTGCAGAGCCGTTCCTTCCGTTACGCTTGCCTTGCCTTGCTTTCCCTTGCCTTCCTTGCCTTCCGTTACTCTTTGCTTGCCTTCCGTGCATTGCCTAGCCTTGCGCTGTCGTGCATTAGCCTTCCCTTGCCTCACAGTGCCTTGCCTTGCGTTACCTTTTCCTTGGCTGGCCGTGCATTGCCTAGCCGTGCGTTGTGGTGCCTTAGCCTTGTTTCACCTTGCCATAACCTTGCTTGCTTTGCCTTGCTTTGCCTTGCCTACCTTCCATTCCGTTACTCTTTGCTTACCTTCCGTGCATTGCCTAACCTTGCGCTGTCGTGCCTTAGCCTTTTTTCACCTTGCCATAGCCTTGCTTGCGTTGCCTTGCTTTGCCTTGCATTCCTTGCCTTCCGTTACTCTTTGCTTGCCTTCCGTGCATTGCCTAGCCTTGCGTTGTCGTGTCTTAGCCTTTTTTCACCTTGCCATAGACTTGCTTGCGTTGCCTTGCTTTGCCTTGCCTTCCTTGCCTTCCGTTACTCTTTGCTTGCCTTCCGTGCATTGCCTAGCCTTGCGTGGTCGTGCCTTAGCAATTTTTCACCTTCCCATAGCCTTGCTTGCGTTGCCTTGCTTTGCCTTGCATTCCTTGCCTTCCGTTACTCTTTGCTTGCCTTCCGTGCATTGCCTAGCCTTGCGTTGTCGTGCCTTAGCCTTGCCTCGCCTGACCGTGCCTTGCCTTGCGTTACCCTTTCCTTGCCTTGCCGTGCATTGCCTAGCCGTGCGTTGTCGTGCATTAGCCTTGCCTTGCCTCACCGTGCCTTGCCTTGCGTTACCCTTTCCTTGCCTTGCCGTGCATTGCCTAGCCGTGCGTTGTCGTGCCTTAGCCTTGTTTCCCCTTGTCGTGCCGTTCCTTCGGTTACCCTTGCCTTGCCTTGCTTTCCCTGCCTTCCTTGCCTTCCGTTACTCTTTGCTTGCCTTCCGTGCAATGCCTAGCCTTGCGTTGTCGTGCCTTAGCCTTATCTCGCCTGACCGTGCCTTCCCTTGCTTTACCCTTTCCTTGCCTTGCCGTGCATTGCCTAACCGTGCGTTGTCGTGCCTTAGGCTTGTTTCCCCTTGCCGTGCCGTGCCTTTTGTTACACTTGCCTTGCCTTGCTTTGCCTTGCCTTCCTTTCCTTCCGTTACTCTTTCCTTGCCTTGCCGTGCATTGCCTAGCCGTGCGTTGCCTTCCCTTCGCCTTGTTTCCCCTTGCCGTGCCGTGCCTTTTGTTACACTTGCCTTGCCTTGCTTTGCCTTGCCTAGCCGTGCGTTGTCGTGCCTTAGCCTTGCCTCGCCTGACCGTGCCTTGCCTTGCGTTACCCTTGCCTTCCCCTGCTTTCCCTTGCATTCCTTGCCTTCCGTTACTCTTTGCTTGCCTTCCGTGCATTGCCTAGCCTTGCGTTGTCGTGCCTTAGCCTTGCCTCGCCTGACCGTGCCTTGCCTTGCGTTACCCTTTCCTTGCCTTGCCGTGAATTGCCTAGCCGTGCGTTGTCGTGCATTAGCCTTGTCTTGCCTTACCGTGCCTTGCCTTGCGTTACCCTTTCCTTCCCTGGCCGTGCATTGCCTAGCCCTGCGTTGTCGTGCCTTAGCCTTGTTTCCCCTTGCCGTGCCTTGCCTTTTGTTACACTTGCCTTGCCTTGCTTTGCCTTGCCTTCCTTTCCTTCCGTTACTCTTTCCTTGCCTAGCCGTGCACTGCCTAGCCTTGCGTTGTCGTGCCTTAGCCTTGCCTCGCCTGACCGTGCCTTGCCTTGCGTTACCCTTTCCTTGCCTTGCCGTGCATTGCCTAGCCTTGCGTTGTCGTGCCTTAGCCTTGTTTCCCCTTACCGTGTCGTTCCTTTCGTTACCTTTGCCTTCCCCTGCTTTCCCTTGCATTCCTTGCCTTCCGTTACTCTTTGCTTGCCTTCCGTGCATTGCCTAGCCTTGCGTTTTCGTGCCTTAGCCTTGCCTCGCCTGACCGTGCCTTGCCTTGCGTTACCCTTTCCTTGCCTTGCCGTGCATTGCCTAGCCTTGCGATGTCGTGCATTAGTTTTGCCTCGCCTGACAGTGCCTTGCCTTGCGTTACCCTTTCCTTGCCTTGCCGTGCATTGCCTAGCCCTGCGTTGCCGTGCCTTAGGCTTGTTTCCCTTGCCGAGCCATTCCGTCCGTTACCCTTCCCTTGCCTTGGTTTCCCTTGCCTTCCTTGCGTTCCGTTACTCTTTGCTTGCCTTCCGTGCATTGCCTAGCCTTGCGTTGTCGTGTCTTAGCCTTTTTTCACCTTGCCATAGCCTTCCTTGAGTTGCCTTGCTTTGCCTTGCCTTCCTTGCCTTCCGTTACTCTTTGCTTGCCTTCCCTGAATTGCCTAGCCTTGCGTTGTCGTGTCTTAGCCTTTTTTCACCTTGCCATAGCCTTGCTTGCGTTGCCTTGCTTTGCCTTGCCTTCCTTGCCTTCCGTTACTCTTTGCTTGCCTTCCGTGCATTGCCTAGCCTTGCGTTGTCGTGCATTCGCCTTGAATCCCCAAACCGTGCCTTGCATTGCGTTACCCTTTCCTTGCCTTGCCCTGCATTGCCTAGCCTTGCGTTTTCGTGCCTTAGCCTTGTTTCCCCTTGCCGTGCCGTGCCTGTTGTTACACTTGCCTTGCCATGCTTTGCCTTGCCTTCCTTTCCTTCCGTTACTCTTTCCTTGCCTTGCCGTGCACTGCCTAGCCTTGCGTTGTCGTGCATTAGCCTTGCCTCGCCTGACAGTGCCTTGCCTTGTGTTACCCTTTCCTTGCCTTGCCGTGCATTGCCTAGCCGTGCGTTGTCGTGCCTTAGCCTTGTTTCCCCTTGCCGTGCCGTTCCTTCCGTTACCCTTGCCTTGCCTTGCTTTCCATTGCTTTCCTTGCCTTCCGTTACTCTTTGCTTTCCTTCCGTGCATTGCCTAGCCTTGCGTTGTCGTGCCTTAGCCTTGCCTCGCCTGACAGTGCCTTCCCTTGCGTTACCCTTTCCTTGCCTTGCCGTGCACTGCCTAGCCTTGCCTTGTCGTGCATTAGCCTTGTCTTGCCTTACCGTGCCTTGCCTTGCGTTACCCTTTCCTTGCCTGGCCGTGCATTGCCTAGCCGTGCGTTGCCGTTCCTTAGCCTTGTTTCCCCTTGCCGTGCCTTGCCTTTGGTTACACTTGCCTTGCCTTGCTTTGCCTTGCCTTCCTTTCATTCCGTTACTCTTTCCTTGCCTAGCCGTGCACTGCCTAGCCTTGCGTTGTCGTGCATTAGCCTTGCCTCCCCAAATCGTGCCTTGCCTTGCGTTACCATTTCCTTGCCTTGCCCTGCATTGCCTAGCCGTGCGTTGCCGTGCCTTAGCCTTGTTTCCCCTTACCGTGCCGTTCCTTCGGTTACCCTTGCCTTGCCTTGCTTTCCCTTGCCTTCTTTGCATTCCGTTACTCTTTTCTTGCCTTCCGTGCATTGCCTAGCCGTGCGTTGTCGTGCCTTAGCCTTGCCTCGCCTGACCGTGCCTTGCCTTGCGTTACCCTTACCTTGCCTTGCCCTGCATTGCCTAGCCCTGTGTTGTCGTGCCTTAGCCTTGTTTCCCCTTACCGTGCCGTTCCTTCCGTTACCCTTGCCTTCCCCTGCTTTCCCTTGCCTTCCTTGCCTTCCGTTACTCTTTGCTTGCCTTCCGTGCATTGCCTAGCCTTGCGTTGTCGTGCCTTAGCCTTGCCTCGCCTGACCGTGCCTTGCCTTGCGTTACCCTTTCCTTGCCTTGCCGTGAATTGCCTAGCCGTGCGTTGTCGTGCATCAGCCTTGACTTGCCTCACCGTGCCTTGCCTTGCGTTACCCTTTCCTTGCCTTGCCGTGCATTGCCTAGCCGTGTGTTGTCGTGCCTTAGCCTTGTTTCCCCTTGCCGTGCCGTTCCTTCCGTTACCCTTGCCTTGCCTTGCTTTCCCTTGCCTTCCTTGCCTTCCGTTACTCTTTGCTTGCCTTCCGTGCATTGCCTAGCCTTGCGTTGTCGTGCCTTAGCCTTGCCTCGCCTGACCGTGCCTTGCCTTGCGTTACACTTTCCTTGCCTTGCCGTGCATTGCCTAGCCGTGCGTTGTCGTGCATTTGCCTTGTCTTGCGTCACCGTGCCTTGACTTGCGTTACCCTTTCCTTGCCTTGCCGTGCATTGCCTAGCCCTGCATTGTCGTGCCTTAGCTTTGTTTCCCCTTACCGTGCCGTTCCTTCCGTTACCCTTGCCTTGCCTTGCTTTCCCTTGCCTTCCTTGCCTTCCGTTACTCTTTGCTTGCCTTCCGTGCATTGCCTAGCCTTGCGTTGTCGTGTCTTAGCCTTTTTTTCACCTTGCCATAGCCTTGCTTGCGTTGCCTTGCTTTGCCTTGCCTTCCTTGCCTTCCGTTACTCTTTGCTTGCCTTCCGTGCATTGCCTAGCCTTGCGTTGTCGTGCATTAGCCTTGCCTCCCCAAACCGTGCCTTGCCTTGCGTTACCCTTTCCTTGCCTTGCCCTGCATTGCCTAGCAGCGTGTTGTCGTGCCTTAGCCTTGTTTCCCCTTATCGTGCCGTTCCTTTCGTTACCCTTGCCTTCCCCTGCTTTCCTTTGCATTCCTTGCCTTCCGTTACTCTTTGCTTGCATTCCGTGCATTGCCTAGCGTTGAGTTGTCGTGCCTTAGCCTTGTTTCCCCTTGCCGTGCCGTGCCTATTGTTACACTTGCCTTGCCATGCTTTGCCTTGCCTTCCTTTCCTTCCGTTACTTTTTCCTTGCCTAGCCGTGCACTGCCTAGCCTTGCGATGTCGTGCATTAGTTTTGCCTCGCCTGACAGTGCCTTGCCTTGCGTTACCCTTTCCTTGCCTTGCCGTGCATTGCCTAGCCCTGCGTTGCCGTGCCTTAGCCTTGTTTCCCCTTGCCGAGCCATTCCTTCCGTTACCCTTCCCTTGCCTTTGTTTCCCTTGCCTTCCTTGCGTTCCGTTACTCTTTGCTTGCCTTCCGTGCATTGCCTAGCCTTGCGTTGTCGTGTCTTAGCCTTTTTTCACCTTGCCATAGCCTTGCTTGCGTTGCCTTGCTTTGCCTTGCCTTCCTTGCCTTCCGTTACTCTTTGCTTGCCTTCCGTGCATTGCCTATCCTTGCGTGGTCGTGCCTTAGCCTTTTTTCACCTTGCCATAGCCTTGCTTGCGTTGCCTTGCTTTGCCTTGCATTCCTTGCCTTCCGTTACTCTTTGCTTGCCTTCCGTGCATTGCCTAGCCTTGCGTTGTCGTGCATTAGCCTTGCCTCCCCAAACCGTGCCTTGCCTTGCGTTACCCTTTCCTTGCCTTGCCCTGCATTGCCTAGCCCTGTGTTGTCGTGCCTTAGCCTTGTTTCCCCTTGCCGTGCCGTTCCTTCCGTTACCCTTGCCTTGCCTTGCTTTCCCTTGCTTTCCTTGCCTTCCGTTACTCTTTGCTTTCCTTCCGTGCATTGCCTAGCCTTGCGTTGTCGTGCCTTAGCCTTGCCTCGCCTGACAGTGCCTTCCCTTGCGTTACCCTTTCCTTGCCTTGCCGTGCACTGCCTAGCCTTGCCTTGTCGTGCATTAGCCTTGCCTTGCCTGACCGTGCCTTGCCTGGTGTTACCCTTGCCTTGCCTTGCCGTGCATTGCCTATCCGTGCGTTGCCGTGCCTTAGCCTTGTTTCCCCTTGTCGAGCCGTTCCTTCCGTTACCCTTGCCTTGCCTTGGTTTCCCTTGCCTTCCTTGCCTTCCGTTACTCTTTGCTTGCCTTCCGTGCATTGCCTAGCCTTGCGTTGTCGTGCATTAGCCTTGCCTCGCCTGACCGTGCCTTGCCTTGCGTTACCCTTTCCTTGCCTTGCCTCGCATTGCCTAGCCGTGCGTTGTCGTGCATTAGCCTTGCCTTGCCTCACCGTGCCTTGCCTTGCGTTACCCTTTCCTTGCCTTGCCGTGCATTGCCTAGCCGTGCGTTGCCGTTCCTTAGCCTTGTTTCCCCTTGCCGTGCCTTGCCTTTTGTTACACTTGCCTTGCGTTGCTTTGCCTTGCCTTCCTTTCATTCCGTTACTCTTTCCTTGCCTAGCCGTGCACTGCCTAGCCTTGCGTTGTCGTGCATTAGCCTTGCCTCCCCAAACCGTGCCTTGCCTTGCGTTACCATTTCCTTGCCTTGCCGTGCATTGCCTAGCCGTGCGTTGCCGTGCCTTAGCCTTGTTTCCCCTTGCCGTGCCGTTCCTTCCGTTACCCTTGCCTTGCCTTGCTTTCCCTTGCCTTCCTTTCCTTCCGTTACTCTTTGCTTGCCTTCCGTGCATTGCCTAGCCTTGCGTTGTCGTGCATTAGCCTTGTCTTGCCTCACCGTGCCTTGCCTTGCGTTACCCTTTCCTTGCCTTGCCGTGCATTGCCTAGCCCTGCATTGTCGTGCCTTAGCTTTCTTTCCCCTTACCGTGCCGTTCCTTCCGTTACCTTTCCCTTGCCTTGCTTTCCCTTGCCTTCCTGGCCTTCCGTTACTCTTTGCTTGCCTTCCGTGCATTGCCTAGCCTTGCGTTGTCGTGTCTTAGCCTTTTTTCACCTTGCCATAGCCTTGCTTGCGTTGCCTTGCTTTGCCTTGCCTTCCTTGCCTTCCGTTACTCTTTGCTTGCCTTCCGTGCATTGCCCAGCCTTGCGTTGTCGTGCATTCGCCTTGAATCCCCAAACCGTGCCTTGCATTGCGTTACCCTTTCCTTGCCTTGCCCTGCATTGCCTAGCCTTGCGTTGTCGTGCCTTAGCCTTGTTTCCCCTTGCCGTGCCGTGCCTGTTGTTACACTTGCCTTGCCATGCTTTGCCTTGCCTTCCTTTCCTTCCGTTACTTTTTCCTTGCCTAGCCGTGCTCTGCCTAGCCTTGCGATGTCGTGCATTAGTTTTGCCTCGCCTGACAGTGCCTTGCCTTGCGTTACCCTTTCCTTGCCTTGCCGTGCATTGCCTAGCCCTGCGTTGCCGTGCCTTAGACTTGTTTCCCCTTGCCGAGCCATTCCTTCCGTTACCCTTCCCTTGCCTTTGTTTCCCTTGCCTTCCTTGCGTTCCGTTACTCTTTGCTTGCCTTCCGTGCATTGCCTAGCCTTGCGTTGTCGTGCCTTAGCCTTGCCTCGCCTGACCGTGCCTTGCCTTGCGTTACCCTTTCCTTGCCTTGCCTTGCATTGCCTAGCCGTGCGTTGTCGTGCATTAACCTTGCCTTGCCTCACCGTGCCTTGCCTTGCGTTACCCTTTCCTTGCCTGGCCGTTCATTGCCTAGCCGTGCTTTGCCGTGCCTTAGCCTTGTTTCCCCTTGCCGTGCCGTGCCTTTTGTTACACTTGCCTTGCCTTGCTTTGCCTTGCCTTCCTTTCATTCCGTTACTCTTTCCTTGCCTAGCCGTGCACTGCCTAGCCTTGCGTTGTCGTGCATTAGCCTTGCCTCCCCAAATCGTGCCTTGCCTTGCGTTACCATTTCCTTGCCTTGCCCTGCATTGCCTAGCCGTGCGTTGCCGTGCCTTAGCCTTGTTAACACTTGCCGTGCCGTTCCTTCCGTTAACCTTGCCTTGCCTTGCTTTCCCTTGCCTTCCTTGCCTTCCGTTACTCTTTTCTTGCCTTCCGTGCATTGCCTAGCCTTGCGTTGTCGTACCTTAGCCTTGCCTCGCCTGACCGTGCCTTGCCTTGCGTTACCCTTACCTTGACTTGCCCTGCATTGCCTAGCCCTGTGTTGTCGTGCCTTAGCCTTGTTTCCCCTTACCGTGCCGTTCCTTTCGTTACCCTTGCCTTCCCCTTCTTTCCGTTGCATTATTTGCCTTCCGTTACTCTTTGTTTGCCTTCCGTGCATTGCCTAGCCTTGCGTTGTCGTGCCTTAGCCTTGCCTCGCCTGACCGTGCCTTGCCTTGCGTTACCCTTTCCTTGCCTTGCCGTGCATTGCCTAGCCGTGCGTTGTCGTGCATCAGCCTTGACTTGCCTCACCGTGCCTTGCCTTGCGTTACCCTTTCCTTGCCTTGCAGTGCATTAACTAGCCGTGCGTTGTCGTGCCTTAGCCTTGTTTCCCCTTGCCGTGCCGTTCCTTCCGTTACCATTGCCTTGCCTTGCTTTCCCTTGCCTTCCTTGCCTTCCGTTACTCTTTGCTTGCCTTCCGTGCATTGCCTAGCCTTGCGTTGTCGTGCCTTAGCCTTGCCTCGCCTGACCGTGCCTTGCCTTGCGGTACCCTTTCCTTGCCTTGCCGTGCATTGCCTAGCCGTGCGTTGTCGTGCATTTGCCTTGTTTTGCCTCACCGTGCCTTGCCTTGCGTTACCCTTTCCTTGCCTTGCCGTGCATTGCCTAGCCCTGCGTTGTCGTGCCTTAGCCTTGTTTCCCCTTTCCGTTCCGTTCCTTCCGTTACCCTTGCCTTGCCTTGCTTTCCCTTGCCTTCCTTGCCTTCCGTTACTCTTTGCTTGCCTTCCGTGCATTGCCTAGCCTTGCGTTGTCGTGTCTTAGCCTTTTTTCACCTTGCCATAGCCTTGCTTGCGTTGCCTTGCTTTGCCTTGCCTTCCTTGCCTTCCGTTACTCTTTGCTTGCCTTCCGTGCATTGCCTAGCCTTGCGTTGTCGTGCATTAGCCTTGCCTCCCCAAACCGTGCCTTGCCTTGCGTTACCCTTTCCTTGCCTTGCCCTGCATTGCCTAGCAGCGTGTTGTCGTGCCTTAGCCTTGTTTCCCCTTATCGTGCCGTTCCTTTCGTTACCCTTGCCTTCCCCTGCTTTCCTTTGCATTCCTTGCCTTCCGTTACTCTTTGCTTGCATTCCGTGCATTGCCTAGCGTTGAGTTGTCGTGCCTTAGCCTTGTTTCCCCTTGCCGTGCCGTGCCTATTGTTACACTTGCCTTGCCTTGCTTTGCCTTGCCTTCCTTTCCTTCCATTACTCTTTCCTTGCCTATCCGTGCACTGCGTAGCCTTGCGTTGTCGTGCATTACCCTTGCCTCGCCTGACCGTTCCTTGCCTTGCATTACCCTTTCCTTGCCTTGCCGTGCATTGCCTAGCCCTGCGTTGTCGTGCCTTAGCCTTGTTTCCCCTTGCCGTGCCGTTCCTTCCGTTACCCTTGCCTTGCCTTGCTTTCCCTTGCCTTCCTTGCCTTCCGTTACTCTTTGCTTGACTTCCGTGCATTGCCTAGCCTTGCGTTGTCGTGCATTAGCCTTGCCTCCCCAAACCGTGACTTGCCTTGCGTTACCCTTTCCTTGCCTTGCCCTGCATTGCCTAGCCGTGCGTTGCCGTGCCTTAGCCTTGTTTCCCCTTGCCGTGCCGTTCCTTCCGTTAACCTTGCCTTGCCTTGCTTTCCCTTGCCTTCCTTGCGTTCCGTTACTCTTTTCTTGCCTTCCGTGCATTGCCTAGCCTTGCGTTGTCGTGCCTTAGCCTTGCCTCGCCTGACCGTGCCTTGCCTTGCGTTACCCTTACCTTGCCTTGCCCTGCATTGCCTAGCCCTGTGTTGTCGTGCCTTAGCCTTGTTTCCCCTTACCGTGCCGTTCCTTTCGTTACCCTTGCCTTCATCTTCTTTCCCTTGCATTATTTGCCTTCCGTTACTCTTTGCTTGCCTTCCGTGCATTGCCTAGCCTTGCGTTGTCGTGCCTTAGCCTTGCCTCGCCTGACCGTGCCTTGCCTTGCGTTACCCTTTCCTTGCCTTGCCGTGCATTGCCTAGCCGTGCGTTGTCGTGCATCAGCCTTGCCTTGCCTCACCGTGCCTTGCCTTGCGTTACCCTTTCCTTGCCTTGCAGTGCATTGCCTAGCCGTGCGTTGTCGTGCCTTAGCCTTGTTTCCCCTTGCCGTGCCGTTCCTTCCGTTACCATTGCCTTGCCTTGCTTTCCCTTGCCTTCCTTGCCTTCCGTTACTCTTTGCTTGCCTTCCGTGCATTGCCTAGCCTTGCGTTGTCGTTCCTACGCCTTGCCTCGCCTGACCGTGCCTTGCTTTCCGGTACCCTTTCCTTGCCTTGCCGTGCATTGCCTAGCCGTGCGTTGTCGTGCATTTGCCTTGTCTTGCGTCACCGTGCCTTGCCTTGCGTTACCCTTTCCTTGCCTTGCCGTGCATTGCCTAGCCCTGCGTTGTCGTGCCTTAGCCTTGTTTCCCCTTGCCGTGCCGTTCCTTCCGTTACCCTTTCCTTGCCTTGCTTTCCCTTGCCTTCCTTGCCTTCCGTTACTCTTTGCTTGCCTTCCGTGCATTGCCTAGCCTTGCGTTGTCGTGTCTTAGCCTTTTTTCACCTTGCCATAGCCTTGCTTGCGTTGCCTTGCTTTGCCTTGCCTTCCTTGCCTTCCGTTACTCTTTGCTTGCCTTCCGTGCATTGCCTAGCCTTGCGTTGTCGTGCATTAGCCTTGCCTCCCCAAACCGTGCCTTGCCTTGCGTTACCCTTTCCTTGCCTTGCCCTGCATTACCTAGCCCTGTGTTGTCGTGCCTTAGCCTTGTTTCCCCTTACCGTGCCGTTCCTTTCGTTACCCTTGCTTTCCCCTGCTTTCCTTTGCATTCCTTGCCTTCCGTTACTCTTTGCTTGCCTTCCGTGCATTGCCTAGCCTTGCGTTGTCGTGCCTTAGCCTTGTTTCCCCTTGCCGTGCCGTGCCTGTTGTTACACTTGCTTTGCCATGCTTTGCCTTGCCTTCCTTTGCTTCCGTTACTCTTTCCTTTCCTAGCCGTGCACTGCCTAGCCTTGCGATGTAGTGCATTAGCTTTGCCTCGCCTGACAGTGCCTTGCCTTGCGTTACCCTTTCCTTGCCTTGCCGTGCATTGCATAGCCCTGCGTTGCCGTGCCTTAGCCTTGTTTCCCCTTGCCGAGCCGTTCCTTCCGTTACCCTTGCCTTGTCTTGGTTTCCCTTGCCTTCCATGCCTTCCGTTACTCTTTGCTTGCCTTCCGTGCATTGCTAGCCTTGCGTTGTCGTGCATTTGCCTTGCCTCGCCTGACCGTGCCTTGCCTTGCGTTACCCTTTCCTTGCCTTGCCGTGCATTGCCTAGCCGTGCGTTGTCGTGCATTAGCCTTGTCTTGCCTTACCGTGCCTTCCCTTGCGTTACCCTTTCCTTGCCTGGCCGTGCATTGCCTAGCCGTGCGTTGCCGTTCCTTAGCCTTGTTTCCCCTTGCCGTGCCTTGCCTTTTGTTACACTTGCCTTGCCTTGCTTTGCCTTGCCTTCCTTTCCTTCCGTTACTCTTTCCTTGCCTAGCCGTGCACTGCCTAGCCTTGCGTTGTCGTGCATTAGCCTTGCCTCCCCAAACCGTGCCTTGCCTTGCGTTACCATTTCCTTGCCTTGCCGTGCATTGCCTAGCCGTGCGTTGCCGTGCCTTAGCCTTGATTCCCCTTGCTGTGCCGTTCCTTCCGTTACCCTTGCCTTGCCTTGCTTTCCCTTGCCTTCCTTTCCTTCCGTTACTCTTTGCTTGCCTTCCGTGCATTGCCTAGCCGTGCGTTGTCGTGCATTTGCCTTGTCTTGCCTCACCGTGCCTTGCCTTGCGTTACCCTTTCCTTGCCTTGCCGTGCATTGCCTAGCCCTGCATTGTCATGCGTTAGCTTTCTTTCCCCTTACCGTGCCGTTCCTTCCGTTACCTTTGCCTTGCCTTGCTTTCCCTTGCCTTCCTGGCCTTCCGTTACTCTTTGCTTGCCTTCCGTGCATTGCCTAGCCTTGCGTTGTCGTGTCTTAGCCTTTTTTCACCTTGCCATAGCCTTGCTTGCGTTGCCTTGCTTTGCCTTGCCTTCCTTGCCTTCCGTTACTCTTTGCTTGCCTTCCGTGCATTGCCCAGCCTTGCGTTGTCGTGCATTCGCCTTGAATCCCCAAACCGTGCCTTGCATTGCGTTACCCTTTCCTTGCCTTGCCCTGCATTGCCTAGCCTTGCGTTGTCGTGCCTTAGCCTTGTTTCCCCTTGCCGTGCCGTGCCTGTTGTTACACTTGCCTTGCCATGCTTTGCCTTGCCTTCCTTTCCTTCCGTTACTTTTTCCTTGCCTAGCCGTGCACTGCCTAGCCTTGCGATGTCGTGCATTAGTTTTGCCTCGCCTGACAGTGCCTTGCCTTGCGTTACCCTTTCCTTGCCTTGCCGTGCATTGCCTAGCCCTGCGTTGCCGTGCCTTAGCCTTGTTTCCCCTTGCCGAGCCATTCCTTCCGTTACCCTTCCCTTGCCTTTGTTTCCCTTGCCTTCCTTGCGTTCCGTTACTCTTTGCTTGCCTTCCGTGCATTGCCTAGCCTTGCGTTGTCGTGTCTTAGCCTTTTTTCACCTTGCCATAGCCTTGCTTGCGTTGCCTTGCTTTGCCTTGCCTTCCTTGCCTTCCGTTACTCTTTGCTTGCCTTCCGTGCATTGCCTATCCTTGCGTGGTCGTGCCTTAGCCTTTTTTCACCTTGCCATAGCCTTGCTTGCGTTGCCTTGCTTTGCCTTGCATTCCTTGCCTTCCGTTACTCTTTGCTTGCCTTCCGTGCATTGCCTAGCCTTGCGTTGTCGTGCATTAGCCTTGCCTCCCCAAACCGTGCCTTGCCTTGCGTTACCCTTTCCTTGCCTTGCCCTGCATTGCCTAGCCCTGTGTTGTCGTGCCTTAGCCTTGTTTCCCCTTGCCGTGCCGTTCCTTCCGTTACCCTTGCCTTGCCTTGCTTTCCCTTGCTTTCCTTGCCTTCCGTTACTCTTTGCTTGCCTTCCGTGCATTGCCTAGCCTTGCGTTGTCGTGCCTTAGCCTTGCCTCGCCTGACAGTGCCTTCCCTTGCGTTACCCTTTCCTTGCCTTGCCGTGCACTGCCTAGCCTTGCCTTGTCGTGCATTAGCCTTGCCTTGCCTGACCGTGCCTTGCCTGGTGTTACCCTTGCCTTGCCTTGCCGTGCATTGCCTATCCGTGCGTTGCCGTGCCTTAGCCTTGTTTCCCCTTGCCGAGCCGTTCCTTCCGTTACCCTTGCCTTGCCTTGGTTTCCCTTGCCTTCCTTGCCTTCCGTTACTCTTTGCTTGCCTTCCGTGCATTGCCTAGCCTTGCGTTGTCGTGCCTTAGCCTTGTTTCCCCTTGCCGTGCCGTGCCTGTTGTTACCCTTGCGTTGCCTTGCTTTGCCTTGCCTTCCTTTCCTTCCGTTACTCTTTCCTTTCCTAGCCGTGCACTGCCTAGCCTTGCGATGTAGTGCATTAGCTTTGCCTCGCCTGACAGTGCCTTGCCTTGCGTTACCCTTTCCTTGCCTGGCCGTGCATTGCATAGCCCTGCGTTGCCGTGCCTTAGCCTTGTTTCCCCTTGCCGAGCCGTTCCTTCCGTTACCCTTGCCTTGTCTTGCTTTCCCTTGCCTTCCTTGCCTTCCGTTACTATTTGCTTGCCTTCCGTGCATTACCTAGCCTTGCGTTGTCGTGCATTAGCCTTGCCTCGCCTGACCGTGCCTTGCCTTGCATTACCCTTTCCTTGCCTGGCCGTGCATTGCCTAGCCCTGCGTTGTCGTGCCTTAGCCTTGTTTCCCCTTACCGTGCCTTCCCTTGCGTTACCCTTTCCTTGCCTGGCCGTGCATTGCCTAGCCGTGCGTTGCCGTTCCTTAGCCTTGTTTCCCCTTGCCGTGCCTTGCCTTTTGTTACACTTGCCTTGCCTTGCTTTGCCTTGCCTTCCTTTCCTAACGTTACTCTTTCCTTGCCTAGCCGTGCACTGCCTAGCCTTGCGTTGTCGTGCATTAGCCTTGCCTCCACAAACCGTGCCTTGCCTTGCGTTACCATTTCCTTGCCTTGCCGTGCATTGCCTAGCCGTGCGTTGCCGTGCCTTAGCCTTGATTCCCCTTGCTGTGCCGTTCCTTCCGTTACCCTTGCCTTGCTTTGCTTTCCCTTGCCTTCCTTTCCTTCCGTTACGCTTTGCTTGCTTTCCGTGCATTGCCTAGCCTTGCGTTGTCGTGCATTACCCTTGCCTCCCCAAACCGTGTATTGCCTTGCGTTACCCTTTCCTTGCCTTGGCCTGCATTGCCTAGCCCTGAGTTGTCGTGCCTTAGCCTTGTTTCCCCTTACTGTGCCGTTCCTTTCGTTATCCTTGCGTTCCCCTGCTTTCCTTTGCATTCCTTGCCTTCCGTTACTCTTTGCTTGCCTACCGTGCATTGCCTAGCCGTGCGTTGTCGTCCATCAGCCTTGCCTTGCCTTGCCGTGCCTTGCCTTGCGTTACCCTTTCCTTGCCTTGCCGTGCATTTCCTAGCTGTGCGTTGTCGTGCATTAGCCTTGTCTTGCCTTACAGTGCCTTGCCTTGCGTTACCCTTTCTTTGCCTGGCCGTGCATTGCCTAGCCGTGCGTTGCCGTTCCTTAGCCTTGTTTCCCCTTGCCGTGCCTTGCCTTTTGTTACACTTGCCTTGCCTTGCTTTGCCTTGCCTTCCTTTCCTTCCGTTACTCTTTCCTTGCCTAGCCGTGCACTGCCTAGCCTTGCGTTGTCGTGCATTAGCCTTGCCTCCCCAAACCGTGCCTTGACTTGCGTTACCATTTCCTTGCCTTGCCCTGCATTGCCTAGCCGTGCGTTGCCGTGCCTTAGCCTTGTTTCCCCTTGCCGTGCCGTTCCTTCCGTTAACCTTGCCTTGCCTTGGTTTCCCTTGCCTTCCTTGCCTTCCGTTACTCTTTGCTTGCCTTCCGTGCATTGCCTAGCCTTGCTTTGTCGTGCCTTAGCCTTGCCTCGCCTGACCGTGTCTTGCCTTGCGTTACCCTTTCCTTGCCTTGCCCTGCATTGCCTAGCCCTGTGTTGTCGTGCCTTAGCCTTGTTTCCCCTTACCGTGCCGTTCCTTTCGTTACCCTTGCCTTCCCCTGCTTTCCTTTGCATTCCTTGCCTTCCGTTACTCCTTGCTTGCCTTCCGAGCATTGCCTAGCCTTGCGTTGTCGTGCCTTAGCCTTGTTTCCCCTTGCCGTGCCGTGCCTGTTGTTACACTAGCCTTGCCATGCTTTGCCTTGCCTTCCTTTCCTTCCGTTACTCTTTCCTTGCCTAGCCGTGCACTGCCTAGCCTTGCGATGTCGTGCATTAGCTTTGCCTCGCCTGACAGTGCCTTGCCTTGCGTTACCCTTTCCTTGCCTTGCCGTGCATTGCCTAGCCCTGCGTTGCCGTGCCTTAGCCTTGTTTTCCCTTGCCGAGCCGTTCCTTCCGTTAGCTTTGCCTTGCCTTTGTTTCCCTTGCCTTCCTTGCCTTCCGTTACTCTTTGCTTGCCTTCCGTGCATTGTCTAGCCTTGCGTTGTCGTGCATTAGCCTTGCCTCGCCTGACCGTGCCTTGCCTTGCGTTACCCTTTCCTTGCCTTGCCGTGCATTGCCTAGCCGTGCGTTGTCGTGCATTAGCCTTGTCTTGCCTTACCGTGCCTTGCCTTGCGTTACCCTTCCCTTGCCTTGCCGTGCATTGCCTAGCCGTGCGTTGCCGTGCCTTAGCCTTGTTTCCCCTTGCCGTGCCGTTCCTTTCGTTACCCTTGCCTTCCCCTGCTTTCCTTTGCATTCCTTGCCTTCCGTTACTCTTTCCTTGCCTTCCGTGCATTGCCTACCCCTGTGTTGTCGTGCCTTACCCTTGTTTCCCCTTACCGTGCCGTTCCTTTCTTTACCCTTGCCTTCCCCTGCTTTCCCTTGCATTCCTTGCCTTCCGTTACTCTTTGCTTGCCTTCCGTGCATTGCCTAGCCTTGCGTTGTCGTGCCTTAGCCTTGCCTCGCCTGACCGTGCCTTGCCTTGCGTTACCCTTTCCTTGCCTTGCCGTGAATTGCCGAGCCGTGCGTTGTCGTGCATCAGCCTTGCCTTGCCTGACCGTGCCTTGCCTTGCGTTACCCTTTCCTTGCCTGGCCGTGCATTGCCTAGCCGTGCGTTGCCGTTCCTTAGCCTTGTTTCCCCTTGCCGTGCCTTGCCTTTTGTTACACTAGCCTTACCTTGCTTTGCCTTGCCTTCCTTTCCTTCCGTTACTCTTTCCTTGCCTAGCCGTGCACTGCCTAGCCTTGCGATGTCGTGCCTTAGCCTTGCATCGCCTGACCGTGCCTTGCCTTGCGTTACCCTTTCCTTGCCTTGCCGTGCATTGCCTAGCCGTGCGTTGCCGTGCCTTAGCCTTGTTTCTCCTTGCCGGGCCGTTCCTTCCGTTACCCTTGCCTTGCCTTGCTTTCCCTTGCCTTCCTTGCCTTCCGTTACTCTTTGCTTGCCTTCCGTGCATTGCCTAGCCTTGCGCTGTTGTGCATTAGCCTTCCCTTGCCTCACAGTGCCTTGCCTTGCCTTTCCTTTTCCTTGGCTGGCCGTGCATTGCTTAGCCGTGCGTTGTGGTGCCTTAGCCTTGTTTCACCTTGCCATAGCCTTGCTTGCTTTGCCTTGCCTACCTTCCATTCCGTTACTCTTTGCTTGCCTAGCCGTGCACTGCCTAGCCTTGCGTTGTCGTGCATTAGCCTTGAGTCCCCAAACCGTGCCTTGCCTTGCGTTACCATTTCCTTGCCTTGCCCTGCATTGCCTAGCCCTGTGTTGTCGTGCCTTAGCCTTGTTTCCCCTTACCGTGCCGTTCCTTTCGTTACCCTTGCCTTCCCCTGCTTTCCTTTGCATTCCTTGCCTTCCGTTACTCTTTGCTTGCCTTCCGTTCATTGCCTAGCCTTGCGTTGTCGTGCCTTAGCCTTGTTTCCCCTTGCCGTGCCGTGCCTGTTGTTACACTTGCCTTGCCATGCTTTGCCTTGCCTTCCTTTCCTTCCGTTACTTTTTCCTTGCCTAGCCGTGCACTGCCTAGCCTTGCGAGGTCGTGCATTAGCTTTGACTCGCCTGACAGTGCCTTGCCTTGCGTTACCCTTTCCTTGCCTTGCCGTGCATTGCCTAGCCCTGCGTTGCCGTGCCTTAGCCTTGTTTCCCCTTGTCGAGCCGTTCCTTCCGTTAGCCTTGCCTTGCTTTGGTTTCCCTTGCCTTCTTTGCCTTCCGTTACTCTTTGCTTGCCTTCCGTGCATTGCCTAGCCTTGCGTTGTCGTGCATTAGCCTTGTCTTGCCTTACCGTGCCTTGCCTTGCGTTACCCTTTCCTTGCCTGGCCGTGCGTTGCCTAGCCGTGCGTTGCCGTTCCTTAGCCTTGTTTCCCCTTGCCGTGCCTTGCCTTTTGCTACACTTGCCTTGCCTTGCTTTGCCTTGCCTTCCTTTCCTTCCGTTACTCTTTCCTTGCCTAGCCGTGCACTGCCTAGCCTTGCGTTGTCGTGCATTAGCCTTGCCTGCCCAAATCGTGCCTTGCCTTGCGTTACCATTTCCTTGCCTTGCCCTGCATTGCCTAGCCGTGCGTTGCCGTGCCTTAGCCTTTTTTCCCCTTCCCGTGCCGTTCCTTCCGTTAACCTTGCCTTGCCTTGCTTTCCCTTGCCTTCCTTGCGTTCCGTTACTCTTTGCTTGGCTTCGGTGCATTGCCTAGCCTTGCGTTGTCGTGCCTTAGCCTTGCCTCGCCTGACCGTGCCTTGCCTTGCGTTACCCTTACCTTGCCTTGCCCTGCATTGCCTAGCCCTGTGTTGTCGTGCCTTAGCCTTGTTTCCCCTTACCGTGTCGTTCCTTTCGTTACCCTTGCCTTCCCCTGCTTTCCCTTGCATTCCTTGCCTTCCGTTACTCTTTGCTTGCCTTCCGTGCATTGCCTAGCCTTGCGTTGTCGTGCCTTAGCCTTGCCTCGCCTGACCGTGCCTTGCCTTGCGTTACCCTTTCCTTGCCTTGCCGTGAATTGCCTAGCCGTGCGTTGTCGTGCATTAGCCTTGTCTTGCCTTACCGTGCCTTGCCTTGCGTTACCCTTTCCTTCCCTGGCCGTGCATTGCCTAGCCGTGCGTTGCCGTTCCTTACCCTTGTTTCCCCTTGCCGTGCCTTGCCTTTTGTTACACTTGCCTTGCCTTGCTTTGCCTTGCCTTCCATTCCTTCCATTACTCTTTCCTTGCCTAGCCGTGCACTGCCTAGCCTTGCGTTGTCGTGCCTTAGCCTTGCCTCTCCTGACAGTGCCTTGCCTTGCGTTACCCTTTCCTTGCCTTGCCGTGCATTGCCTAGCCGTGCGTTGCCGTGCCTTAGCCTTGTTTCCCCTTACCATGTCGTTCCTTTCGTTACCTTTGCCTTCCCCTGCTTTCCCTTGCATTCCTTGCCTTCCGTTACTCTTTGCTTGCCTTCCGTGCATTGCCTAGCCTTGCGTTTTCGTGCCTTAGCCTTGCCTCGCCTGACCGTGCCTTGCCTTGCGTTACCCTTTCCTTGCCTTGCCGTGAATTGCCTAGCCGTGCGTTGTCGTGCATTAGCCTTGTCTTGCCTTACCGTGCCTTGCCTTGCGTTACCCTTTCCTTGCCTGGCCGTGCATTGCCTAGCCGTGCGTTGCCGTTCCTTAGCCTTGTTTCCCCTTGCGGTGCCTTGCCTTTTGTTACACTTGCCTTGCCTTGCTTTGCCTTGCCTTCCTTTCCTTCCGTTACTCTTTCCTTGCCTAGCCGTGCACTGCCTAGCCTTTCATTGTCGTGCCTTAGCCTTGCCTCGCCTGACCGTGCCTTGCCTTGCGTTACCCTTTCCTTGCCTTGCCGTGCATTGCCTAGCCGTGCGTTGCCGTGCCTTAGCCTTGTTTCCCCTTGCCGGGCCGTTCCTTCCGTTACCCTTGCCTTGCCTTGCTTTCCCTTGCCTTCCTTGCCTTCCGTTACTCTTTGCTTGCCTTCCGTGCATTGCCTAGCCTTGCGCTGTCGTGCATTAGCCTTCCCTTGCCTCACAGTGCCTTGCCTTGCGTTACCTTTTCCTTGGCTGGCCGTGCATTGCCTAGCCGTGCGTTGTGGTGCCTTAGCCTTGTTTCACCTTGCCATAGCCTTGCTTGCTTTGCCTTGCTTTGCCTTGCCTACCTTCCATTCCGTTACTCTTTGCTTGCCTTCCGTGCATTGCCTAACCTTGCGCTGTCGTGCCTTAGCCTTTTTTCACCTTGCCATAGCCTTGCTTGCGTTGCCTTGCTTTGCCTTGCATTCCTTGCCTTCCGTTACTCTTTGCTTGCATTCCGTGCATTGCCTAGCCTTGCGTTGTCGTGTCTTAGCCTTTTTTCACCTTGCCATAGACTTGCTTGCGTTGCCTTGCTTTGCCTTGCCTTCCTTGCTTTCCGTTACTCTTTGCTTGCCCTCCGTGCATTGCCTAGCCTTGCGTTGTCGTGCCTTAGCCTTGTTTCCCCTTACCGTGCCGTTCCTTTCGTTACCCTTGCCTTCCCCTGCTTTCCTTTGCATTCCTTGCCTTCCGTTACTCTTTTCTTGCCTTCCGTGCATTGCCTAGCCTTGCGTTGTCGTGCCTTAGCCTTGTTTCCCCTTGCCGTGCCGTGCCTGTTGTTACACTTGCCTTGCCATGCTTTGCCTTGCCTTCCTTTCCTTCCGTTACTCTTTCCTTGCCTAGCCGTGCACTGCCTAGCCTTGCGATGTCGTGCATTAGCTTTGACTCGCCTGACAGTGCCTTGCCTTGCGTTACCCTTTCCTTGCCTTGCCGTGCATTGCCTAGCCCTGCGTTGCCGTGCCTTAGCCTTGTTTCCCCTTGTCGAGCCGTTCCTTCCGTTACCCTTGCCTTGCCTTGGTTTCCCTTGCCTTCTTTGCCTTCCGTTACTCTTTGCTTGCCTTCCGTGCATTGCCTAGCCTTGCGTTGTCGTGCATTAGCCTTGCCTCACCTGACCGTGCCTTGCCTTGCGTTACCCTTTCCTTGCCTTGCCTTGCATTGCCTAGCCGTGCGTTGTCGTGCATTAGCCTTGTCTTGCCTTACCGTGCCTTGCCTTGCGTTACCCTTTCCTTGCCTTGGTTTCCCTTGCCTTCCTTGCCTTCCGTTACTCTTTGCTTGCCTTCCGTGCATTGCCTAGCCTTGCGTTGTCGTGCCTTAGCCTTTTTTCACCTTGCCATAGCCTTGCTTGCGTTGCCTTGCTTTGCCTTGCCTTCCTTGCCTTCCGTTACTCTTTGCTTGCCTTCCGTGCATTGCCTAGCCTTGCGTTGTCGTGTCTTAGCCTTTTTTCACCTTGCCATAGACTTGCTTGCGTTGCCTTGCTTTGCCTTGCCTTCCTTCCCTTCCGTTACTCTTTGCTTGCCTTCCGTGCATTGCCTAGCCTTGCGTGGTCGTGCCTTAGCAATTTTTCACCTTGCCATAGCCTTGCTTGCGTTGCCTTGCTTTGCCTTGAATTCCTTGCCTTCCGTTACTCTTTGCTTGCCTTCCGTGCATTGCCTAGCCTTGCGTTGTCGTGTCTTAGCCTTGCCTCGCCTAACCGTGCCTTGCCGTGCGTTACCTTTTCCTTGCCTTGCCGTGCATTGTCTAGCCGTGCGTTGTCGTGCCTTAGCCTTGCCTTGCCTGACCGTGCCTTGCCTTGCGTTACCCTTTCCTTGCCTTGCCGTGCATTGCCTAGCCGTGCGTTGTCGTACCTTAGCCTTGTTTCCCCTTGCCGTGCCGTTCCTTCCGTTTCCCTTGCCTTGCCTTGCTTTCCCTTGCCTTCCTTGCCTTCCGTTACTCTTTGCTTGCCTTCCGTGCATTGCCTAGCCTTGCGTTGTCCTGCCTTAGCCTTGCCTCGCCTGACCGTGCCTTGCCTTGCGTTACCCTTTCCTTGCCTGGCCGTGCATTGCCTAGCCGTGCGTTGCCGTTCCTTAGCCTTGTTTCCCCTTGCCGTGCCTTGCCTTTTGTTGCACTTGCCTTGCCTTGCTTTGCCTTGCCTTCCTTTCTTTCCGTTACTCTTTCTTTGCCTAGCCGTGCACTGCCTAGCCTTGCGTTGTCGTGCATTAGCCTTGACTCCCCAAACCGTGCCTTGCCTTGCGTTACCATTTCCTTGCCTTGCCCTGCATTGCCTAGCCCTGTGTTGTCGTGCCTTAGTCTTGTTTGCCCTTACCGTGCCCTTCCTTCCGTTACCATTGCCTTCCCCTGCTTTCCCTAGCCTTCCTTGCCTTCCGTTACTCTTTGCTTGCCTTCCGTGCATTGCCTAGCCTTGCGTTTGAGTGCCTTAGTGTTGCCTCGCCTGACCGTGCCTTGCCTTGCGTTACCCTTTCCTTGCCTTGCCGTGAATTGCCTAGCCTTGCGTTTTCGTGCATTAGCCTTGCCTCCCCAAACCGTGCCTTGCCTTGCGTTACCCTTTCCTTGCCTTGCCCTGCATTGCCTAGCCCTCTGTTGTCGTGCCTTAGACTTGTTTCCCCTTGCCGTGCCGTTCCTTCCGTTACCCTTGCCTTGCCTTGCTTTCCCTTGCTTTCCTTGCCTTCCGTTACTCTTTGCTCTCCTTCCGTGCTTTGCCTAGCCTTGCGTTGTCGTGCCTTAGCCTTGCCTCGCCTGACAGTGCCTTGCCTTGCGTTACCCTTTCCTTGCCTTGCCGTGCACTGCCTAGCCTTGCCTTGTCGTGCATTAGCCTTGCCTTGCCTGACCGTGCCTTGCCTTGCGTTACCCTTTCCTTGCCTGGCCGTGCATTGCCTAGCCGTGCGTTGCCGTTCCTTAGCCTTGTTTCCCCTTGCCGTGCCTTTCCTTTTGTTACACTTGCCTTGCCTTGCTTTGCCTTGCCTTCCTTTCCTTCCGTTACTCTTTGCTTGCCTTCCGTGCATTGCCTAGCCTTGCGTTGTCGTGCATTAGCCTTGCCTCCCCAAACCGTGCCTTGCCTTGCGTTACCCTTTCCTTGCCTTGCCCTGCATTGCCTAGCCCTGTGTTGTCGTGCCTCAGCCTTGTTTCCCCTTACCGTGCCGTTCCTTTCGTTACTCTTGCCTTCCCCTGCTTTCCTTGGCATTCCTTGCCTTCCTTTACTCTTTGCTTGCCTTCCGTGCATTGCCTAGCCGTGCGTTGTCGTGCATCAGCCTTGCCTCGCCTCACCGTGCCTTGCCTTGCGGTACCCTTTCCTTGCCTTGCCGTGCATTGCCTAGCCGTGCGTTGTCGTGCATTTGCCTTGTCTTGCCTCACCGTGCCTTGCCTTGCGTTACCCTTTCCTTGCCTTGCCGTGCATTGCCTAGCCCTGCATTGTCGTGCCTTAGCTTTGTTTCCCCTTACCGTGCCGTTCCTTCCGTTACCCTTGCCTTGCCTTGCTTTCCCTTGCCTTCCTTGCATTCCGTTACTCTTTGCTTGCCTTCCGTGCATTGCCTAGCCTTGCGTTGTCGTGTCTTAGCCTTTTTTCACCTTGCCATATCCTTGCTTGCGTTGCCTTGCTTTGCCTTGCCTTCCTTGCCTTCCGTTACTCTTTGCTTGCCTTCCGTGCATTGCCTAGCCTTGCGTTGTCGTGCCTTAGCCTTTTTTCACCTTGCCATAGTCTTGCTTGCGTTGCCTTGCTTTGCCTTGCCTTCCTTGCCTTCCGTTACTCTTTGCTTGCCTTCCGTGCATTGCCTAGCCTTGCGTGGTCGTGCCTTAGCCTTTTTTCTCCTTGCCATATCCTTGCTTGCGTTGCCTTGCTTTGCCTTGCATTCCTTGCCTTCCGTTACTCTTTGCTTGCCTTCCGTGCATTGCCTAGCCTTGCGTTGTCGTGCATTAGCCTTGCCTCCCCAAACCGTGCCTTGCCTTGCGTTACCCTTTCCTTGCCTTGCCGTGCATTGCCTAGCCTTGCGTTGCCGTGCCTTAGCCTTGTTTCCCCTTGCCGTGGCCGTGCCTTTGGTTACACTTGCCTTGCCTTGCTTTCCCTTGCCTTCCTTGCCTTTCGTTACTCTTTGCTTGCCTTCCGTGCATTGCCTAGCCTTGCGTTGTCGTGCATTACCTTGCCTCCCCAAACCTTGCCTTGCCTTGCGTTACCCTTTCCTTGCCTTGCCCTGCATTGCCTAGCCCTGTGTTGTCGTGCCTTAGCCTTGTTTCCCCTTACCGTGCCGTTCCTTTCGTTACCCTTGCCTTTCCCTGCTTTCCCTTCCATTCCTTGCCTTCCGTTACTCTTTGCTTGCCTTCCGTGCATTGCCTAGCCTTGCGTTGTCGTGCCTTAGCCTTGTTTCCCCTTGCCGTGCCGTGCCTGTTGTTACACTTGCCTTGCCATGCTTTGCCTTGCCTTCCTTTCCATCCGTTACTTTTTCCTTGCCTAGCCGTGCACTGCCTAGCCCTGCGTTGCCGTGCCTTAGCCTTGTTTCCCCTTGCCGAGCCGTTCCTTCCGTTACCCTTGCCTTGCCTTGGTTTCCCTTGCCTTCCTAGCCTTCCGTTACTCTTTGCTTGCCTTCCGTGCATTGCCTAGCCTTGCGTTGTCGTGCCTTAGCCTTGCCTCGCCTGACCGTGCCTTGCCTTGCGTTGCTCTTTGCTTGCCTTCCGTGCATGGCCTAGCCTTGCGTTGTCGTGCATTAGACTTGCCTCCCCAAACCGTGCCTTGCCTTGCGTTGCCCTTTCCTTGCCTTGCCCTGCATTGCCTAGCCCTGTGTTGTCGTGCCTTAGCCTTGTTTCCCCTTGCCGTGCCGTTCCTTCCGTTACCCTTGCCTTGCCTTGCTTTCCCTTGCTTTCCTTGCCTTCCGTTACTCTTTGCTTTCCTTCCGTGCATTGCCTAGCCTTGCGTTGTCGTGCCTTAGCCTTGCCTCGCCTGACAGTGCCTTGCCTTGCTTTACCCTTTCCTTGCCTTGCCGTGCACTGCCTAGCCTTGCCTTGTCGTGCATTAGCCTTGCCATGCCTGACCGTGCTTTGCCTGGCGTTACCCTTGCCTTGCCTTGCCGTGCATTGCCTATCCGTGCGTCGTCGTGCCTTAGCCTTGTTTCCCCTTGCCGTGCCGTTCCTTCCGTTACCCTTGCCTTGCCTTGCTTTCCCTTGCTTTCCTTGCCTTCCGTTACTCTTTGCTTACCTTCCGTGCATTGCCTAGCCTTGCGTTGTCGTGCCTCAGCCTTCCCTTGCCTGACCGTGCCTTGCCTGGTGTTACCCTTGCCTTGCCTTGCCGTGCATTGCCTAGCCGTGCGTTGTCGTGCCTTAGCCGTGTTTCCCCTTGCCGTGCCGTTCCTTCCGTTACCCTTGCTTGCCTTGCTTTCCCTTGCCTTCCTTGGTTTCCGTTACTCTTTGCTTGCCTTCCGTGCATTGCCTAGCCTTGCGCTGTCGTGCATTAGCCTTGCCTTCCCTCACAGTGCCTTGCCTTGCGTTACCTTTTCCTTGGCTGGCCGTGCATTGCCTAGCCGTGCGTTGTGGTGCCTTAGCCTTGTTTCACCTTGCCATAGCCTTGCTTGCTTTGCCTTGCCTTCCTTCCATTCCGTTACTCTTTGCTTGCCTTCCGTGCATTGCCTAGCCTTGCGTTGTCGTGCCTGAGCCTTTTTTCACCTTGCCATAGCTTTGTTTGCGTTGCCTTGCTTTGCGTTGCATTCCTTGCCTTCCGTTACTCTTTGCTTGCCTTCCGTGCATTGCCTAGCCGTGCGTTGTCGTGCATCTGCCTTGCCTTGCCTCACCGTGCCTTCCCTTGCGTTACCCATTCCTTGCCTTGCCATGCATTGCCTAGCCGTGCGTTGGCGTGCCTTAGCCTTGTTTCCCCTTGCCGTGCCGTTCCTTCCGTTACTCTTGCCTTGCCTTGCTTTCCCTTGCCTTCCTTGCCTTCCGTTACTCTTTGCTTGCCTTCCGTGCATTGCCTAGCCTTGCGTTGTCGTGCATTAGCCTTGCCTCCCCAAACCGAACCTTGCCTTGCGTTATCCTTTCCTTGCCTTGCCCTGCATTGCCTATCCCTGTGTTGTCGTGCCTTAGCCTTGTTTCCCCTTACCGTGCCGTTCCTTTCGTTACCCTTGCCTTCCCCTGCTTTCCTTTGCATTCCTTGCCTTCCGTTACTCTTTGCTTGCCTTCCGTGCATTGCCTAGCCTTGCGTTGTCGTGCCTTAGCCTTGTTTCCCCTTGCCGTGCCGTGCCTGTTGTTACACATGCCTTGCCCTGCTTTGCCTTGCCTTCCTTTCCTTCCGTTACTCTTTCCTTGCCTAGCCGTGCACTGCCTAGACTTGCGCTGTCGTGCATTAGCCTTGCCTTGCCTCACAGTGCCTTGCCTTGCGTTACCTTTTCCTTGGCTGGCCGTGCATTGCCTAGCCGTGCGTTGTGGTGCCTTAGCCTTGTTTCACCTTGCCATAGCCTTGCTTGCTTTGCCTTACTTTGCCTTGCCTTCCTTCCATTCCGTTACTCTTTGCTTGCCTTCCGTGCATTGCCTAGGCTTGCGTTGTCGTGCCTTAGCCTTTTTTCACCTTGCCATAGCCTTGCTTGCGTTGCCTTGCTTTGCCTTGCCTTCCTTGCCTTCCGTTACTCTTTGCTTGCCTTCCGTGCATTGTGTAGCCTTGCGTTGTCGTGCATTAGCCTTGCCTTGCCTCACCGTGCCTTGCCTTGCGTTACCCTTTCCTTGCCTTGCCGTGCATTGCCTAGCCGTGCGTTGTCGTGCCTTAGCCTCGCCTTGCCTTACCGTGCCTTGCCTTGCGTTACCCTTTCCTTGCCTTGCCGTGCATTGCCTAGCCGTGCGTTGTCGTGCATTAGCCTCGCCTTGCCTCACCGTGCCTTGCCTTGCGTTACCCTTTCCTTGCCTTGCCGTGCATTGCCTAGCCGTGCGTTGCCGTGCCTTAGCCTTGTATCCCCTTGCCGTGCCTTGCCTTTTGTTACACTTGCCTTGCCTTGCTTTGCCTTGCCTTCCTTTCCTTCCGTTACTCTTTCCTTGCCTAGCCGTGCACTGCCTAGCCTTGCGTTGTCGTGCATTAGCCTTGCCTCCCCAAACCGTGCCTTGACTTGCGTTACCATTTCCTTGCCTTGTCCTGCATTGCCTAGCCGTGCGTTGCCGTGCCTTAGCCTTGTTTCCCCTTGCCGTGCCGTTCCTTCCGTTAACCTTGCCTTGCCTTGGTTTCCCTTGCCTTCCTTGCGTTCCGTTACTCTTTGCTTGCCTTCCGTGCATTGCCTAGCCTTGCGTTGTCGTGCCTTAGCCTTGCCTCGCCTGACCGTGCCTTTCCTTGCGTTACCCTTTCTTTGCCTTGCCGTGCATTGCCTAGCCGTGCGTTGCCGTGCCTTAGCCTTGTTTCCCCTTGCTGTGCCGTTCCTTCGGTTACCCTTGCCTTGCCTTGCATTCCCTTGCCTTCCTTGCCTTCCGTTACTCTTTGCTTGCCTTCCGTGCATTGCCTAGCCTTGCGTTGTCGTTCCTTCGCCTTGCCTCGCCTGACCGTGCCTTGCCTTGCGGTACCCTTTCCTTTCCTTGCCGTGCATTGCCTAGCCGTGCGTTGTCGTGCATTTGCCTTGTCTTCCGTCACCGTGCCTTGCCTTGCGTTACCCTTTCCTTGCCTTGCCGTGCATTGCCTAGCCCTGCATTGTCGTGCCTTAGCTTTGTTTCCCTTACCGTGCCGTTCCTTCCGTTACCCTTGCCTTCCCCTGCTTTCCCTTGCCTTCCTTGCCTTCCGTTACTCTTTGCTTGCCTTCCGTGCATTGCCTACCCTTGCCTTGTCGTGCATTAGCCTTGCCTCCCCAAACCGTGCCTTGCCTTGCGTTACCCGTTCCTTGCCTTGCCGTGCATTGCCTAGCCGTGTGTTGTCGTGCCTTAGCCTTGTTTCCCCTTACCGTGCCGTTCCTTTCGTTACCCTTGCCTTCCCCCGCTTTCCTTTGCATTCCTTGCCTTCCGTTACTCTTTGGTTGCCTTCCGTGCATTGCCTAGCGTTGTGTTGTCGTGCCTTAGCCTTGTTTCCCCTTGCCGTGCCGTGCCTGTTGTTACACTTGCCTTGCCATGCTTAGCCTTGCCTTCCTTTCCTTCCGTTACTCTTTCCTTGCCTAGCCGTGCACTGCCTAGCCTTGCGATGTCGTGCATTAGTTTTGCCTCGCCTGACAGTGCCTTGCCTTGCGGTACCCTTTCCTTGCTTTGCCGTGCATTGCCTAGCCCTGCGTTGCCGTGCCTTAGACTTGTTTCCCCTTGCCGAGCCATTCCTTCCGTTACCCTTCCCTTGCCTTGGTTTCCCTTGCCTCCCTTGCGTTCCGTTACTCTTTGCTTGCCTTCCGTGCATTGCCTAGCCGTGCGTTGTCGTGCATTTGCCTTGTCTTGCGTCACCGTGCCTTGCCTTGCGGTACCCTTTCCTTGCCTTGCCGTGCATTGCCTAGCCGTGCGTTGTCGTGCATTAGCCTTGTCTTGCCTTACCGTGCCTTGCCTTGCGTTACCCTTTCCTTGCCTGGCCGTGCATTGCCTAGCCGTGCGTTGCCGTTCCTTAGCCTTGTTTCCCCTTGCCGTGCCTTGCCTTTTGTAACACTTGCCTTGCCTTGCTTTCCCTTGCCTTCCTTGCCTTCCGTTACTCTTTGCTTGACTTCCGTGCATTGCCTAGCCTTGCGTTGTCGTGCATTAGCCTTGCCTCCCCAAACCGTGCCTTGCCTTGCGTTACCCTTTGCTTGCCTTGCCCTGCATTGCCTAGCCCTGTGTTGTCGTGCCTTAGCCTTGTTTCCCCTTACCGTGCCGTTCCTTTCGTTACCCTTGCCTTCCCCTGCTTTCCTTTGCATTCCTTGCCTTCCGTTACTCTTTGCTTGCCTTCCGTGCATTGCCTAGCCTTGCGTTGTCGTGCCTTAGCCTTGTTTCCCCTTGCCGTGCCGTGCCTGTTGTTACACTTGCCTTGCCATGCTTTGCCTTGCCTTCCTTTCCTTCCGTTACTCTTTCCTTGCCTAGCCGTGCACTGCCTAGCCTTGCGATGTCGTGCATTAGCTTTGCCTCGCCTGACAGTGCCTTGCCTTGCGTTACCCTTTCCTTGCCTTGCCGTGCATTGCCTAGCCCTGCGTTGCCGTGCCTTAGCCTTGTTTCCCCTTGCCGTGCCGTTCCTTCCGTTAACCTTGCCTTGCCTTGCTTTCCCTTGCTTTCCTTGCCTTCCGTTACTCTTTGCTTGCCTTCCGTGCATTGCCTAGCCTTGCGTTGTCGTGCATTAGCCTTGCCTCGCCTGACAGTGCCTTGCCTTGCGTTACCCTTTCCTTGCCTTGCCTTGCATTGCCTAGCCGTGCGTTGTCGTGCCTTAGCCTTGTTTTGCCTTACCGTGCCTTGCCTTGCGTTACCCTTTCCTTGCCTTGGTTTCCCTTGCCTTCTTTGCCTTCCGTTACTCTTTGCTTGCCTTCCGTGCATTGCCTAACCTTGCGCTGTCGTGCCTTAGCCTTTTTTCACCTTGCCATAGCCTTGCTTGCGTTGCCTTGCTTTGCCTTGCATTCCTTGCCTTCCGTTTCCGTTACTCTTTGCTTGCCTTCCGTGCATTGCCTAGCCTTGCGTTGTCGTGTCTTAGCCTTTTTTCACCTTGCCATAGACTTGCTTGCGTTGCCTTGCTTTGCCTTGCCTTCCTTCCCTTCCGTTACTCTTTGCTTGCCTTCCGTGCATTGCCTAGCCTTGCGTGGTCGTGCCTTAGCAATTTTTCACCTTGCCATAGCCTTGCTTGCGTTGCCTTGCTTTGCCTTGCATTCCTTGCCTTCCGTTACTCTTTGCTTGCCTTCCGTGCATTGCCTAGCCTTGCGTTGTCGTGTCTTAGCCTTGCTTCGCCTAACCGTGCCTTGCCGTGCGTTACCTTTTCCTTCCCTTGCCGTGCATTGTCTAGCCGTGCGTTGTCGTGCATTAGCCTTGCCTTGCCTTACCGTGCCTTGCCTTGCGTTACCCTTTCCTTGCCTTGCCGTGCATTGCCTAGCCGTGCGTTGTCGTACCTTAGCCTTGTTTCCCCTTGCCGTGCCGTTCCTTCCGTTTCCCTTGCCTTGCCTTGCTTTCCCTTGCCTTCCTTGCCTTCCGTTACTCTTTGCTTGCCTTCCGTGCATTGCCTAGCCTTGCGTTGTCGTGCCTTAGCCTTGCCTCGCCTGACCGTGCCTTGCCTTGCGTTACCCTTTCCTTGCCTGGCCGTGCATTGCCTAGCCGTGCGTTGCCGTTCCTTAGCCTTGTTTCCCCTTGCCGTGCCTTGCCTTTTGTTGCACTTGCCTTGCCTTGCTTTGCCTTGCCTTCCTTTCTTTCCGTTACTCTTTCTTTGCCTAGCCGTGCACTGCCTAGCCTTGCGTTGTCGTGCATTAGCCTTGACTCCCCAAACCGTGCCTTGCCTTGCGTTACCATTTCCTTGCCTTGCCCTGCATTGCCTAGCCCTGTGTTGTCGTGCCTTAGCCTTGTTTCCCCTTACCGTGCCGTTCCTTTCGTTACCATTGCCTTTCCTTGCTTTCCTTTGCCTTCCTTACCTTCCGTTACTCTTTGCTTGCCTTCCCTGCATTGCCTAGCCTTGCGT